>NW_016690208.1:762468-783522 GCF_001604755.1 Lepidothrix coronata
GTCCCTGCCCATGGCAGGGGGTGGAATGACATGAGCTTTAAGGTCCCTTCCAACCCAAACCATTCTATGATTTTTTAATTTAGTTCAATAAAACCATGATTGCACCACAAAGTCTACTTTTGTAACTAAAAATTGCTGTATTATGGTAATTTTAGGGTTAAACTATTTTCCCAGTTCACTTTGTGCCACTCAGCAAAGGCACCCTCTGATGTGGTTTCTTTGTTCAGTAATGCTCAAAGTCTGAGGTTTTAAACAAAGTAACACAAACACGTTTGTGATTATTTTTCATTTTAATTGTCTGATTCTACGTAACATTTTCAGACACAGCATCAATCTAAGTTCCTAACAGGACAGTAAGAAAGCCCAGCATCAGGCAGCTTCCAGAAGAATCTTCCAGAGATGGTTAAAATGCTTTAAAATTTGAACATTTTTTCACATTTCTACAAAACAATGACAACTGGCAGAATCTTTTTTTTTTTTTAACCTACATTATTTTAGCAGTAGAGAAACAGTGGAAGGTGGATCATATTCTTGACTCTTTCTGGACCTGTTTGACTATAACAACAAATAGGTTTATAACATGACAATTACAAATATAAAATTTCAAATGTGCCAACTTTTAAAAAAAAAAAATCTGGAGTTTTCCTCAGTACTTGCAGTACCTTGCTTCTGTAATAAATATTAAAAACCATCTTTACATTACAGAAAATGTTAAATAAGTTATTTACCAAAAAAATTCTTTTTTTGCCCTCTTTTTTTTTTTTTTGGTCAAAGGCTGATTCCATTAAAAGAGCTGAACAAACATTTTTACATCAATAAATAGTAAGGCAGCATGAAGCAAACAACTCCCAGGACCAGTCTGTGTTAGCAGAACTTTCTCCTTCAGAGAATCCTCTTTTTGCTGGTGTAGGAAGGTGATTTTTGATTCTCAGCTGGTGGGACCTGGTTAGAAAAGCAATAATTACTATTATTGTACAGTACTTTGATGCCCACAATTTGTCCCTACCCCATCCTGCTGCACAAGGAGCTGCAAATAGGAGCTTCTGTGTTCAGCAGATCTTCAAATTAAAGTCATAAGACTTTTGTAAGCAGAAAGACTCTTTTATGTCATCACTTTCTAGCTCAGGCAGGGCTGAGACAACAGCACAGCAGCTGCACAGGGAAGTGCTGAAGGAGGCACTGATGGGGGTGAGGGAGAAGGGGTGCACAGAAAAGGTTAGAGGAAAATTCAAGGAGGGGCTGAGAACTGTACAATCATTCACAGTGGAGGGGTGTGAGGAGAAGGTTGGGATTTAGCAGTCAAGAAGTGTATTACATCCTTCTGGGAGCAAA
Source organism: Lepidothrix coronata (assembly GCF_001604755.1). Lineage (NCBI taxonomy): Eukaryota > Metazoa > Chordata > Aves > Passeriformes > Pipridae > Lepidothrix > Lepidothrix coronata. The sequence goes on from NW_016690208.1 coordinate 763,801, forward strand.
GCCTGAACCTTCTGGGAGAAATTATATCTGAGCAGTGATTATTTAAACACTCCCAGTGATTTAATACCTTTCACCAGCAAAGAGATGGTTGCAAAAGCTTTGCCTGTTGGGTCCATGTTTAAAAAATAAAAGGTGCACCAGTTACTAATACACACTCCAGCTTTAAATAAGGGTGTCTTTGTGAACTTGTTCAGCAGGCAGGTTATCAGGCTGTGATCACCCGAAAATAAACTGCTGGAAGGTGATGACAGACATGAATATTAATCTAGGGAAGCATCAGGAAGGAGAGGGTTTAGCTGTTTATGTGGTCAGTCATAAAACTCTTAATTCAGACATCAAACACAGCAGACTATTTATCATACTAAACTGCTGTCACCCAGACTTGATTAGGTAGCAAACCTAAAGCAAATCAGACTAATTCTGCAAAATACTCCTGACGCAGCAATGCAGATTTCTGATTAGCATATACCAAGGAATTAAAAACAAGCAAAAATTTTACTTACTTCCAGGTTTCCTCTGGCTTTCTTCAAGACATCATGAGTTAAAACCACTGGAAAGAAAGAGGAGATTAAAAAGAATACTTCAAGTCTCTCTAAATTCACTGTATTCAAGTCTTATGACCAAATATTAAACAACATCTGAGCAGGAGGATTTCCTCAGGACCACAGGGCAGGTCCAGAGGCCACCCCTGGAATGTGGTTTCCTACTCCTGGCCTATATTCCATAATCTGCTTTTCAAATCTAAGCATCATGGAAGTGGTTTAGAAGTTTTTCTGCCCCACCAAGAACATTCCATGTGAAACAGGAATAGCTCAGCACTACGTGTGACATCCCAGGCACCAACAGCCCCTGCGATCCTGAGTGCCCAGTTCCCTCCACCTAAGGCAGAAAGGAAGACTTTCTGTTCATTCTGAGGGGACCTGGTACCTGATTTAACTCCAGTTTGAGCCATTATATATCCTATTTGGGCTGGGGAGGGCAGTTAGTAGGGAAGAGTGAAAATTTGCAGTGGAGATGTTGTGGGGGGACCATGGGCAGGTGGCAAAAGGAGTCACCCAGATCCTCCAGCAGTTCAAGGACAAGGCAACCCCTCTGGACCATGGGGAAATCCTGTCAGGGGCTTGTTCTGAAGGGTTCCAAGTTTTCTCTGTTCATCCAGCTACTTTGGCTCTGTGGGGACAGCAGGAGACCTGTGAACAGAGGAGGGGATGCTCCCCAAACAAAACCGGTATTTATAAATGTCAGATTAAATCTGCGAGTCTCTAATCTGTGTCAGCTCCATAACTGCTGAAATACAGCCCTCAACAAGCACCAATTTGATATTCCAGTCTCAAAAATAAACAATTTAGCCATAATAAAGATTTTTCATTACAACAGTAAGAACCCAACAACTCCAAGGGTAGAGCTGTCATGAGATAATTACACCCTTGGCAGATTACTGCAATTTGGCACCACATTGTTCCACGTTCAGAGGTTCAGAGGAGGTTTATAAGCAACGAGTTCTCTCACCAGAGAAAGCACACAGAAGGTTCTGAGCCACAAGAATGTTCCAGTCTCTGCCTCTAAATATATTTAGGAATGTTCAGCTAAATAACAGAGGGAACCTGAATATCCTCAGTGGAGTGGCCAGGTAACAGGATGTGTGGAGAATGAAGGCAGGGAAGGTCACCTATGGAAAGGAAAGCGATGCTTTTCCTTTCTTAGCAGCAAAAGGGGAAAGGAAGAAATCTCAAAAACAAGTGTGAACATCCTGACAAAAATCCAGCAGCTTCACATGATCCCCCAGTTTCGCTGTATGCTTGGTCAGGAATTTGTGTACAGATGCAAATTAGAAACATTTATTAAATTGCTCTTGAAGGCGAAGGCAACTCGACATCCATAATTCCCATAATCAATGAAACGTAGAGAAAATCACATCGAGGCCTTTCTGTGTAGCAGAGTGCTCTCTGCTCATAAGAGCTCTGCTAGCAAATTCATTTCACCTGGCAAACTAGGTTTTTTTCCTAAATCAAAAATGTTAAATTCAGCCCATGAAGAGAATTTGGAGGCTGTGACACTGCTGGCACAGCTGCTGCTCCCCAGGCAGCACTTTTGCATTACGGAGGTTTCAGAAAATGCAGGTTTCAGTTTCTCAGCCCCTCGTTCAGATGAGGCTCAAAGCCCTGCAAAGAGGGAGCAAAATTAGGGGGAGATGTGCTGTTTGCACATTTCCACAGTGGTGGAGTGGCAGAGGGATAACACTTTGGCTACAGGGGTAAAAATCTCTGTTGATTTATAACCTGCCTAGTTCTGAAATAACCCAGTGTGTTCCAGATGTCACTGGAACTGGAGAAACTACACCAGTAAATCTACCCCAGGGATATTATTTGGAAAGACATACTACAATAGCTTTGATTTTTATATGACAACCCCAAGCTGAGCTATTTAGCTTTAAAACTTGAACAAAACACAGTTTATGATTTAATATAAGTAATTTGTACATCGTTTAATATAACAATTCTGAAAGAAGTGACCAAAAACCAGCCCATAAATGCTTAAAACAACAAAAATCTGCAGGCAGGAGACATATGGATCTTAGATATAAAAGTTACAGGTTATGGAGCAAAATAACATTTATCACTCTACACTGCATTTAAATGACTTGAATCACATATAGTGTTATGGCCATTTTTATAACTTTGTATGGTGTGGAACATTTTCCAGTCTAGGTGAATTATTGGTAACACAAGTGCCACTCCAGCACAGACTAACGAGCCATTCAGTCCCACCTCTTCAGAGAAGGTAAGGAAGGACTTTTTAATTTTCTTTTTAAAGAAGAAAATTAAATCCCCCTCCCACAATACACATATTGCTGTAGCATGAAGGTAGAGGAGACATCCATTCAAAGCTCTTCTGGTGAGTGATTAAACTCTAAAGCAGCAGAGATGGATCTCTTCAAACCTGGCTCAAAACAGCTACAATTGTTTTCATGTTTCCAGCTAATTTCCTAGATACAGGATGCTAAGAGTAAAATATCATTTCACAGCATGTCCTAATTTTTCTTTAATAAAGGACTCACAACAAATTTTTGTTATTCTGAACCTTGTTCTCCTGCACTCCCCAGGCTGGTGCAGAGCACTGACAGATCTCCTTTGCTACAAGGGCAGCACCTCAGAAAATCTAAGAGCCTAATTCCATGTTTACTAAGACTGAGGCAAAATCACAACTCTGAGAAGGACAAAAATCTTTGGCTGAAAAGGTCTACAGCAACAGGAGCTTTGCCTCTGTCCAGAACTGTTGCAAGATAGAAAAAATAGTATCCAAAATGGAATAACTCAAGTGGCAATCAGGGGCAGCTGCATGGATTGACATGTTATCAGTGGTTTGTGTAAAACCATGAACTGCTTCCCATGATATTCTCTGCAGCTTTCTGTGCTTTGGGCAACTTTTTTCCACTGGACTGAGGCTCCATCAGTCTGGCACAGCCTGAACCTCGTGAGCTGTTTGTCACTAACAGCTGGGAGTGCACAAGGGAATGCCAGTTGTAAAGGTAGCCACAGGCTACAAAAATGAAATAAGAATCATTAACAAAGCACACACTTACACTGGTCAATGATGACTTTCTCCATGTTTTCCTTCAGCTGGTTTGTGGAGTGCAAGCGTTTCACTGTGCTGTGCAACTTCCTCTCTTGCTCAGACAGTTTCTTCCGCAATCGAAATATTTCTGCTTTCATCCCTTCATCCTAAATTGAGAAAAGAAAATATGACATTAAACTATTACATAAAAGCACTATCCACACTGAGGATTGCTCAATATTTTTGTACAAGTACTCTCAAGCTTCCTTAGACTATGAAAAACTTAAAGGAGTGAAAGATGTCTGAATCCTGTCCTTCCTCCAGGACACCCATGACATGATTCTATGATTCTATGACACCTGTCAAGAGACAACTACAATTCTTCTATTACACTGGGGACAGTCTTAACACCAGTGCCTATTTTTGTTTCTGAACTGGAAAAGATAAGGAAGGGCAGTGCCATGGGATTAGCAAGTGTCCTGTCTGCAGGTTCAGAACTCCAGTGTTCTGTTAATAGCTGATGTTGCCTTTGTCAAAGGGCTAAAAGGCACTGGACATATGAACAGGATGGTTTAATTGCAAAATTATTTGACAGTATCATTATTAAGGTTCAGTTTTCACCAGCTCCAACCAAGTTGTGGTTAGTAACTTGCCAAACAGGATGGTGAGCAGCCCTGACACATCTTCCAGTATCACCAATTTGGACCCTTGGGCAAACTTAAGCTTGCACATTTTTAATCCTGTGCCACTTGTTAATTAATGTGTCTCTGGAATTTGCCCCCAGTACTTAGCTCTGCAGAAGTGATTACTCACAAGTCCTGTGGGGCTGCAGAGAAGGCAGTGAATGCCCTGTATCTTTTACAATCAAGCTTCAAGAGACATTCTTTCATATGCTGCATTTAAGACATCAGAAGCAATCTAATACTCTTAAGATCTCGGGATGTTGGATAAGAAACTTTAAAAAAGATTCTATTAGGCTCTAATTAGGTGCATCCTGGGAACTCAAATCCCCACACACATTAAGGTCAGATTTTCATAAGAAGGTTTGGATCAGTGTGACAGGGAAGCACAAGATGCATCACCCACATACTGAAAGCCCTGAGTGTGTGTGAGGTTTGTTCAGATACTGCAACCCAGGCCAACATTTAGCTGTCTGTATAGCTTACACACATGAGGATAAAAATGGAAGCACACACACTTGCCAAGACATTCCAAATATGGAGCTGAAACATCAGTGAATATATCAGACAGCAAACTCCTTCTGCTTTTGTGAGTCTATATAAGGATGCTAGAAAACATCACCAAAAATGTCATGAAATTATATATAAAATGTTTACTTTCCTAAAGTTTGAGGGGTTTTTCAGGAATATCCTACTTCCCTTAAAAAACACATACAAAAACCTCAGTGAAAACACTTCAGATTTATTTTAAAGCCAGAGTTTGAAACAGTTGCATTGCTGAGTGGTGGTACTCTGACAGTAGAGATAATTCATTCCTCATTTAGTTTACTTTCATTCATTTGCACAGTGCAATCCTTTTTAGTTAAAATGTTATAAAACTTGTCTTGGGGTTTTGTCACACTTTTACAAAAGCATCCTCTTTTACAGCTTTGGCATCAACAACATTTTGTAGCTGAGATTACATCGAAGTTGCTGATGTTTCTGTTCGTACTGGAATACACATAATCAAATTGAATTTGGCTCAAATAACAGGGAGTCCAAACCTTTTCTTGCAGAAGTGGAACATTTGCCACCTGCCTGGGTTTCCTGAATATCCTGTGACAGGGTTACAGATGACATCTTGATTATGAAGTGTGTTGTAAATTAACACCTGGGCACACAATATGACCAGGACAGGATCCAGCACACACTGGACATCCTGGGTTCATGATTTTCAAAAGATTTTCCCAAAGGACACGTTTGTAACTGGTCCATCTCCCTTGACACATTATCAGAGTTCAGAAAAAACCCTCAAATCCAACAAATTCCAGTGAAACCCAGCAGTACCTGAGTGCCCTGAGCAGTACCATGAGCAGCTTTCAGGGGAAGGGAAACTCTCCAGAGAAGCTTCAGTAAACGTGCAGCCTCTTCTAAAATCTGCTGCACTGTGTGAGTATTTGTGGAAAAGCCATGCAGGGATGCCTGGGCTGGTACCTGTATCACAGGAGTAGAGACATGTCATATTTTATAGTTAAAACATTATGGAAATGTAATCTTAATGAATGGATTTAATCCAGTGGGTGTGATTTCATATTTAAGATAATGTACACAGACATTGTTTGCCATAAAAACTAATTTGTTACTTAACAAAAGGTGATGAATTATGCATTATCTGAGAATTTCAGGGAGGGAGGGGATTCATCCTAATCAATAACCATGATTAAGAATAGATTATATTTACTAGATTTCCTTTGCCACATGGTAACAGTTGGCAACTCTCTTCTTTCTCCATTTGCATTTCGTGTCATGTTATTTGAAAGTCAATGATTACAGACATCAATTTAAGCAATATAGATGTTTCTTCCTTAGCAGACCCTTTAAACTGTTCCATTTAATGCTAAAATAACCATCAGGACACACATAAAATGTTTTCCTCTGCTGACAGATGAGAAAACCAAATTGAAGAAATTGCATAAATGTGAAATAAAGGAGGGAAAGAATGTGAGGGGAGCAAATGAATTACCAAAGCAGTGGTGCTACAGAAGGGGGAAGGGTAATGAAGGAAAAGCATTTGCAGTTCCTACCCCATGCAGGATATAATCTGAATATTTATTTAGCATTGTTATCTAACCAGAATCCTCCTGTCACATAAAACATCCCATTTGCTAAGTAGTCTGAAAATTCAGTGATGTAAAGCTTGATAGGAAACTGCAAATTGTGAAACTTACTGCTTTTATCTTTACACCAACAAAACAAGTTAAAAACTTAGAGAGATTACTTTTCCAGTCATTATCAGTATGTTAACTAGGTCATTTGGAAATATATGATACTTCAGAGAGTCTTAACTGTCATTCAGGCATCATTTTCCTGGGTGAGCACACATGTGACACCACAAAAAGAATTTCAGAATTGTGGAAGACTGCACCTTCAATAGCTTCACTAATTATAACTGCAAAAATAAGTAGCACAAATTTATCCCTGCAGTTAAGACCTTCTGGTTTTTGAAGAGCAGCAGGAATGGTTTTTACAACATTTATATTATCATAAAATCATAGGGGTGAAAAGGACCTTCATTAGTCACTTAGTTTCCTTTCCCACTCCAAGGCAGGAAAGCATTACATGGAATTTTTCAAATATTGGCATAATCATTTTTTAAATCGCCTCCAGTAAGTGTCTCTGAGCACCCTCCATGCCAGTGGTTCATTATTTTTACCACTGGCTGTTGTTTCCAGTGCCTGTTCCAAGCCTTTCCTGTTGGGGTTTAAGTTTCTTAGTTCTTTATTAGATGCCACAGACATGTACAGACTGTTCCTTCCCTTTAATTGAAGCTTGTAGGCAAATTTATCTCTTCAATCCACCCCAAATATGCCATCATTAACTGTGTCCAGGAATTGAAAATATTACATAAGATAAAATGAGCAGAAGTAAACACTAACCAGTTCTCCTGATTCTAGAGGAAAAGGACTGACATTATTCAAGACAACACAAACATTTGATTTGTTTAAACATTGTTATGTTTAAGATTACAGCAAGAGCACCATGACTTGTTATTACTGTGTCACAGGATGCAGAAAGGATGATACACTGTGTTCCAGAAGACAATATTTGATCATTAATAAGATATTCCAGTCTCTGGATAGCCACTGATATTGCTAAAATGCTCAGCTGATACCAAGAAGTGAAAAAATATTAAAAAGCTTCCCTGAATAGGAATGTAATATGAAACAACCCTCATTAGCATGCATCAATCATTAATGTACAGTTACAACCTGGTGTTACTAAAGGGCTGAATTCAACTAAGTGAGGAACTTTATTAGCTCTGTATCCCATTTCTTTTAATTGTCTCATATTTCCTGCATTAGTCTCAAACCTGCATTACAAGAAAATCTCAATTAGTTTTATCCTTAGATTATTTTTACACACCACTACTTTATGCCCTCTTTAAAGCATTTCAGACTTTTACCTGAGGTTTTTCTGTTGTTGCTTTCATTTGGCTTTTTTATCGTTTCCAGCGTAACAAACACCACTTTTCATATAAAAGCAAGCAGTTTTACCTCATTTCAACTTGCAAGTAAAACTAAGACTGCTTAAAGCACCAGAATTAACTAATTTACCTGTAGCCTCGTTAACTCAGAATCACAAACAAGTGCCTGCATCTAGATGAGGCTTGGAGTGAAGGTCGAGGTGTCCTGAGTCATTCAGTGCCTGCTGCACAATTAACCTGGTTCTTCTTCTATAAATTCACCCTCCTTTAGCAGCTTTCTCTGCTTACCTTTACTCCAGGCTCCTGCAGCTTCGTACCAGTGATGTCTCTCAGGGAAATATCCATTTCTGCCAGGACCTGCTGCCCCTCTGTGATCTGCTTCCTCAGGGCCTCGTAGTCCTCGATCAGCCCCAGCACGTGGCGCCCGTTTTTGTCCGCCCACACCCCGTGTCCGGGCACCAGGCGAGGGGTGCACGTGGTGCTGGAGCAGGAGGTGCTGCTGCAGTGGGAAGCACTGTCTACATCATCCTTAGGGGCTGGGGGTGTACCTGGGATAGAAAAATAGTGGACTTCTTTTATCCTTACGTGCAGAACCGATTTACACTAAATTTCTCCCAAACCACAGGTCTGAGGGTACCGACAGTTACAGGATCACGGAATATTCTGAGCTGGAAGGGACCCACAAGGATCTTCAAAGTCCAGCTCTTAAGTGAGTGGCTCATACAGGGATTGAACCCACAACCTTGGCATTATTAGCACCAGGCTCTGACCAACTGAGCTCATCTCAGGGTCATAACTCATATTTAGGACACATTTGGACGTACCTGTTTTCCCCAGTGAAATGCAACGTCCACTCCTCTGCTTCTGCTGCTCACAAATGTTTCTGCTGGCAGCAGGGCATTTGCAAAGGTTTTCTACTAAAAAGTGAGAAGGAAAACTCTTATCAGTAGATGTTTACATCCATTAAAAAAACTTCCCAACTCTACTTCTGCTCCTTTTATTGCTGATGCTGCACTTGGACTCAGGAAGCAGGGAAACGCAGCCATGAATCTTCCAGTATTTACCTACTCTTGTATTTTAGCATCTATCCAAAGTTCTAGATATCTCCCAAAATAGTAAAAATATCTAAAATACCTCCTGAAGAGCATATTTTAATTAGCAACTGTAAGCTTCCCATTAATTTCACAAGAAGTATGACACTCTCCACACTACCAGACTAAAGATCTCCCAAATTCCCTAAGCACTTATGAGTAAAGACAGCAACCTAAAAACCTAATAAAGTCAGCTGTTGACATTCCAAGGAGTTTTTCTGGCTGTATGCTGGATGTATGGAAAGCTGTTACTATGCAGAGCACTTTAAGCAGCAAGGAAGAAGATTTTCATGCCCTCTGCATCCCATGCACATTTATATTGGAACAATAACCTGAGTGTAAACATTACATTTTCCTTGATTTGCTAAAACAGCATCACTTAAAAGTGATTGAAATAAAGGTAAAATATTCCTCAAGGGCAAAAAAGGGACAAGTGATTTATCCAGAGCCCATTTAGTGCATTTATTGATCATTCTTGGGTAATACTTACTCACCCTTACAAACACTACAGAGCTCTGGAGTGAAAAAAGAACCCCCAGGTAAGGAAAATTTCACTTCACACCCCCTGCACGAACAGCTCTACCAGGAAGGGGATTTGGGTGCAGCTGATGTTGTATAAGGCTTTTAGAGCATCTTTAAAGAGCAAGGCACAGGTTCCACAGCACAACAAAAGCACACACAGCACAGTACCATTCACTCCTGCACAGTGCTCAGATCCTGGTTTGAAAAGACAGTTGATATTAACAGCTGACACTGATGCCACTTCCTCCCTCTTTCCTTTGGAAAGCTGTTCCTCTAATTTTTCATGCAAGGACTTGTTGGTCTCGATGCTCCTTTCCAGCTGCACCCGCAGACTCTGTATTTCAGTCAACAGTTCGTGTAAGTCAAGTGGATTATTCTGATCTTTTCTGAATTCCTCTGAGGCATCACATCTGGGATCTGAGACAATTTCAAAAGAAACACTTAAACATCTTTAACTATTAAAAAATATTAGCTACTAGAACGCTCAGCAAGTAAGTTATAGCCAGTGTTATCCTCAATATTAAGAATTAACTACAAACAGCATTGAGATAAACAAAAAAGCACGTCTTAATTGCTTCTATCCAGGAAAGATTTAAAGAGCTGAAAATTATTTTTCACTTTGTCCATTAAAGCTACTAAGTCTCAAGCCAAAAGCTAAAAAATGTGATAAAAACAGAATGAAGAGGATTTACAAAATCTGAAGCTCACTAATGCACAGTCTGGGGAAAGAAAAAGGAATGGGTAATCTCAGAGTACAGAGGAGGGATGAAGTAGAATTGGGAGTTTAATTTTACACACAGAATTAAAAACAAAGTAGTGATCACCTGGCAACCAGAGGAACAAATCTGAACATGAAAAAAAGCAAGGGCTGTGTTTGCCTTTTCACAGAAACAATTCCATGTATTCTTTCCTACTGAAACCAAACTCATGAGGGTGTTCTCCAGACAGTGGGAAGGGGCTGAGCTACATGAGGAGGGTGCTGCTACTCTCTAATGGCATCACCAGTTCCACAAGAATCACTTCCACCCTGAGCCAACTTTGGCTTAAAGCCTTGTGCCAACAGGGCTCTTCTGTTGCAGCCAGGCAGGAAATCCAGTGGCAGCAGGGCATATTAGAGGAGCAGGGAGAAAAAAAAATCACCTTTTACAAGAAGTTCCAATAAGGAATTTGCTGGATCTGGCAAGGGGAATGCAGCAATGAGCAGCATTCCACTCTTTTATCTCACCACACCAACAGCTACGTGGTGGCACAGCTTCCTTACAAGGGGTAGGAAGAACTCAGGTGAGCTCCAGTCCCCCTCTCACCTTTAGTGACATCAAAGTGGACTGGAAATTATTAAACAGCTCGTTCAGAAAGCAGTGCCAGCACTTCTCCCAGCCCCAGGGAGAAGCCATACCCTCACCTTCAGCCAAGAGAAAGCACAAGCTACCTGAGTAAGCACGACCTGTGAGGATGCAGCAGCAGGTACTTAGATGACAAGTAAATATCTAAGATTCCCAGGAAGCCTGAGCCACTAAATCTTCAATTCTTGTTTTTAGCTTAGCTAAAAGACAAAGGAAACTTGGGGGTGTGCAGTCAACATCTCAAACAGCCTGGCAGTGACACCAAGCAAAAAGCAGCATTTGATTAGCAAGTTGTCAGTTCCCTCAGCACAGCAGAGAAGCAGAAGCACAGAAACAGTGACCCAGCCCTACAAGGTCATATTCAGAGGGAAGGGTTGCAAGGGCAAATGTTGTGCATTTATACCTGTCCTCTTCCTTCTTGCTTCTTCCAGCTTTTCATACACCTTGATCTCCGTCCGCAGCGACTGCAGTAACTTCTCATTCTCCGAGACCTGATGTTGCTTTACATTGATTTCTGTTTGCAACCTGTTAAGTCCCAATAAACAGCTGAGTTAAATTCTTATTTTTTTTTTTTCAAAATCTAAAAACCATTCCTCTTTCCCTCCGTAATTCTTGCCTTGCCTTTTGAATACATCCATGCACCTCATTAATGTTAATGGCTATGGCTAAACACGTGCTTGTCACATTGACAATCTTCTTCTCTAAATGACTGTTTAAATGTGGACAGAATCAATACCTGTTTAATTCATTACGACTGCTGTAAATTTGACATGTCAGGTATCTGATTTCATCTTCCTTTTGGCAAATTTGTTTTTGCAACTTTTCGTTTTCCTTCTTGATGCACTCGTGATCCTCCTGAAGGTGCTCAATGATTGCACTCTTTTTAGAAAGAGATTCTCTTAACTTTTCATTTTCCTTTTGTTTATCTGAAACAAGAAGAAACACAAGGTATCTGTAACGCCCTCACTGAAGCTATGGTTTTTAACTAAATCAGCTTTTTCAGAGACTATCAGAAAATAACAGTTTCTACTCTATTATTGTTAATCCCAGCTTGGATGCTTATGGTTGAGCATGGAATTGTAGGGGTGGGGAGAATGGTTAAGTCAGTTTAATGAGTAGAATGTGACTATTTTATTGTTTTCTGATCTGGGATGAGTTGCAGGCTACTCCTGTAAAGCACAGTTCACGTTTTTACCTCTGGATCCTTTTGCTAACATTGCATTCAGAACTTGATTTTGCTTCCTCAGGAAATGTATTTCAGAAGTGAGGGAATTATGCTGCTCTGAGCCATGGATAAAAATGTTTGCAGAACCTATAAATATATACATAAAAGATGATTTATGAGTCATCTCTAGGTCATTAAAGATTAAACTTTCCAGACAAGAACAATTTAAAAAATTGCAGAAAAACATGTTATGAAAGTTATTTCTCTACTATATATTTTGAAGGTTATCACTACAGGCTAAAAGGCAGCTCAGGTTAATGCCAAGTAATCCAAAGCCCTGAGCATCACAAGTATCTCTCATTGCTGGGCAACCATTACCAAAATTGCAGAATTATCCCCAGCAGTCTTTACCTATCAGTTAATATCCCAATAGGACAAAATGTAGGAGTATTTTGTGACATTTCTATGACTTGAAAACTGTTGGAGGGTTTATCATATATTTTAGTCTTGCTCTGCTCATACTCCATTGTATTTAGTGAGAGAACAACTAGATTCTACCAACTAATCCACAGGGAGTAATGCAGGAGTAACATCAATAGTCTGGCAATAGATCTGTTACCACACAGCCAAGAGTCACTGTCTTGGCCTCTGATTACAAACTGAGAACACATTTATGACCACAGGGATGAAGATTCATCCCTCTTAAATTCATGTATCTAAAATTGAGATAACTGAGCCCGACTTGATCAACCATCAGCAGCCACAGGGAGGAACAGGCCCCTCCAGAGAGCAGCTCACCCCATGTGTGCATCCTCTCCACACCACTCTGTGGGTGAGAGCCCTGTTCTCCAAGAGCTGCACTTCTCTCCAGTGCCTCCATGAGAAGCTTTGGAAAACCAGCACAGATTCAGATGTCTAAATTTCAGAAAGATAAGGGTGATGAATCCTACCCTGAGGATCTTATTGTGTTAGTCATATGAATATAAGCGTTAAATCCTGTATCCAGTCAGTCAAATTCCAGCCCAGGCACTCCTCATAATGTACTGTATTTATGTTACTCATCCCCCAAGTGCACTGTTACAGTGCAGCCTGGAAAGTGCCACATTCCACTCTCAAGGTGCTGCCTCTGAAATGCAAGTCAAGTAATTTTTATTGCCCTTTACAGCCTTCTCATAGTCAGTAAAACACTCCAGGACCCATTGGAATTAAAAGTATTTTTCAGTTGATTGGTTATCCCAGTATCTCCTGAGATAACTACAGGAGTGTCAAGTATTTGGTTAATAGAGAAATAACCAGCTGGCAAAAAAAATTAGCTGAGTGTATGAGGAGGATGCCTTTCAGCTCTGGCAGTTCAATTCAATTTGATGTGCTGCACTTCCTCTGAGTAATCTCATTTTATTGTAATCCCAATTGAAGCTTTTACCCACTACCTAACTGGGATGTAGTGTGCCATGATATGCACCTCTTGTCACTACTGAAAGACTCAAAGGCTCCAGAAGCCTGGCACTAATGGCATTTCACTATCTATATGTTAAAGAGTTGAGGCAGCTCTGTGAACTCAAAAGGCTTTTCCCTTTTCAGACTTTAACAAAGCAATTCAAGTTGAAGTGGCAAGGCTTGATGGTCTCATCTTGATTCTAATTTAATTTATTGCCCATCACCCAGCTTTATCCTATTTGAAAAGTTATGCTATCACAGTTCTACTGAAAGGCTTTAGAATATAACTAGTAGTTATCTTACATAATAAGGGATAATGTAGAGCCAGTGGTAATAGGGACACAATCCTGCAATTTGACCCACTATTGAGACTACTACTTCTGTGCAGAGCCCTGCTGACATCAATTACACTCTCCACAGAGGCAAAGGTCCATCTAACCAGAGGAAAGTGGAGCATCAGGGCCCACAATTGCAATACACTTGAGTTCTCATTCTGTTTTGTGCTGAAAAAGTGAGTGCTAAGGAAGCATACCTTGAAGGTTTCAAAGGAAACACTGACTGAAAGAAAGGCACTATTGAAAATCACAGCAAAGAGGAAGAAAATATTCATTCCCAGGTAAAGCAAAATAAAGGCATTGACAGATGAAGAGAATTCTGAGTAGATACAGTCACTTATGGGTTAAAAAAGCAAACAAGCCCCTATTTTAATGTTAACTGCCATTAATAACATTTGAAACCTGGGAAACTCAAAATTAAACCTTTGATTTTGTTTTGAAGCCTAACATTTGAAATGATTGAAGCAATTATTTTAGTTCTACTTGCACTGCAAAGCTCAGCTCTACAGGAACGATGTAGTCATTACCAGCACTTGAGTCATTTATAGAATACTGGAAGCCCAGAGGCATTTAAATACTTAGAGAATCTAAATATTAAAAATAACACGGCAAAAATAGTGGGCAGATGTGAGTATGTACATCCATATAATATTTATTAGACAAGAATAAATCTATGCAATAACTTCAGTTGAACAAATGATTCAGTATCATGAATTTAACAGGCTCTCATCAACAATTAAGTATGTTACAACTTGGCTTTCTGCTTTAAAGGAAAACAAACGAAGGATATTAAGTTAAAAGTATTGAATTCATAGAATCACAGAACCATAGAACTGATTAGGGTTGGAAGGGACCTTAATGATCAGCCATTTTCAGCCCCCCTTCCACTAGACCAGGCTACTCCAAGAGTCCGACCTGTCCTTGAACACTTCCAGGGATGGGGCAGCCACAGCTTCTCTGGGCAACCTGTGCCAGGGCCTCCCCACCCTCACAGGGAAGAATTTCTTTCTAATATCTAATCTAAACCTACCATCCTTCAGCTTAAGGCCATTCCCCCTTGCCCTATCACCCCATGCCTTCAGGAATCTGCCTCAAACTTCACTTGTGAACTTCTTTTTACACTAAAAGTCAAAGAAATCTCATCTATTAGGAAAAAAGGAGCATCATTATTAGAAGAGAGCACAGGCTTATCTGATCTCATGAAACAGATCTTCAGTACAGAGAGAAATAAGAAGGACTGAAAGTACACAGTAGCAAAAAGGAGCTGTTCTAACAGGTAGTTGTTTTTTTTCCTTTACTTTCCCAAATTTCTCCTCCATGCATTGGTAGATGTGCCAAGGCAACAAGAAGACAGATGGAAGGCATAAGACAGTTTATAAAGAAAATATACTTTCACTGTATTAATGGATGCCCTTGCCAGAATCTTTATGAAGCTGTAAGAGTTGGAAGTGTTTCAGTGTGGTTATTTCACGAGCACAGAATGCCTTTCCAGCAGTGTAAATACTTCATGGATGAAATGGATGCTTTTTATCCACCTTTCCATCACTGTAAATTATCCCTGAAAGCAAACTGCCATGTGCAGGTTGCCTCCATTTAAACAACAACAGAAATGGATCATGGGGTGATGTAAAACATAATGAATCTAATGTCAGTATTAGTGAAACTGAGGCAAAGGAAAGTATGTCTGTATTTATTGCCTGCTTTCAGTCTGAGTAATATTGCATATTAATCAATTGTCCTGTGGGGGGAAGGTGGGAGAGTGAGAGCAAAGTGCAGGGAAGTGCAGGTACAGGGTGCTTCAAAGGTGCTCCAAAAGCACCCTTTTAGTAAAAGCTGGCTATCTCCTCGTGAAAAGTTTTAAACACAGATCAGAGCTTGGCTTTCAGAGATGCTGAACACCAGCAACAGAGAGCACTGCCTCCCAATTTGCATAACTATTCTTAGCATTTTTCATCCGCTGTTTTATATTAGAGTTTGGAATGAAAACCAACTCCGTGTTAAAATTTCCATCAGTCGCTGTCAGGTATTTCTCATTAAAACCTCACGGTGGCATTTCGTCCAGGACACATTTATCCCACCAATCAACTCCAATGACAAGCTGACATGGCCCAGGCTCTGTCTTGCAGGTATTTTGTCCCTGTGTGTAAACACAAGCTGGCTTTAGAGTAGTGAGAAAATTCCAGAGAAGGCATCTCCAGCTGGCAGTGGTGCTGTGCTGACTGCCCCAGGTGCACATGGGACAGGGGCAGGGAAGCTAATTCTACACAGTTCCTATTTTGGATCAATAGCAGGGATGTAATTCAGAGCAAAGCATCTCCTTCTTTATTCAGACTGAAAAATTCATACTGAAATGATGTTGATAAAATGGGCTTCCCCTCCTGCAACTGTCCCTGGCTGGACATGGCTGAGAAGTGAAAGAGGACATCCTAAAATACAAGAACACTGAAATAATAATGATATCCTGAAGGCACAAAAACAAAAAAGGGAAAAAAGCAGGCTGTTTGCTGGTAACAGAACTAGGAGGGTCTTTCAATTCTCTGTATGAAATTCAACCACAGCACCATCAAATGTTATAAAAGTCCCTGGCAGCCCTGTTCTCTGAGCAATGTGTGCATGTGCAGGTTTGAGGCTCTGTGGTGCACGTGTATCCCATAAAAGATTTGTGCTTTGGTACTGGGTACACTTCCAGCACTGGTCTCAAGGAAAAGGCACATCAGATCTGTATTTATGCCACTCCACAGGCAGGGTGGGAAACCAGTGTCTGCTGAGAGGCTCAAAATGCAGCAGGACTCTGAGAAAGGCACATCATTTTAAGGGGTGGGGTTATTAAAAAAAAAAATCACACAAAACATTTCCAGCAGCATTTGATCTCTCAGGCTCTCATCAGAAAAGGTGGATTTCATTTCTCATGAAATAAATTCTTACCTTGATCTAGTTCCTTGTCTGTTACTTGTCTCTCAAGCTGCTTCCTCAGTCTCTCATTAGTTTTTATGGAGTATTCTAAACGCTGTCTTAGGATTCTAATTTCTTGCAGATGCTCCATTAATAACTCTAAATAAAGCAGGAGACCACTTCTTATTTTGAGCAAATTACTGTATTCTTTTACACTATGTACTCCTGCCAAATCTAATGGTTGTTAATACTAAAAGATGATACAGAGCTGTTAAAAATGGCAGATATTAAATATCTGACTCCACGACAGTCTTTTTTTTGTACATTGCTCAAGCCATGCATTTAGTGACAACTCCTACTCTACATTTTAACTTAAGCAATATTCCAGTTTTAAGGCTCTTCAAATTTCTTCTTCCTACAAAACTGGAGTAGATAACAATTTTATCTAGTTAAACATTCCCTGTACTGAGAAATGAATTCTAACTCTGCAATGCAGCTTCACATCTGGCTCAACACACCAATCATATACATTTTCCCTTACAATAGGAAGCTCCCAGAGTAACTCAGACAGAAATTTGACTTTGACTTACCCAGTGCATACCACAATAAATAAATCTGTTGAATCAAGTTTCATTACTGTACCTTTTCCTTCTTGCTTTGCCATTCTACCATTTTTCTTCCATTGGCTGCAAGTTTCAGCTTTACTCAGGAGCTGATCTGTTCTACCTGTCACTGCCTGATTTGTCAGTTTATCCCTGTCACACACTCCTGGTTTACTCTGCAATATTTCTCCCTGAGCAGTCGGTGCCAGCTCAGACATTAAATTTTCATGGCTGCCGATAAAGTACTGCAAGCATCACTCGTGCTTAGTGAAACTATCCAGGTCAAACATGACACCACTTATTAATTATGCAGCACTTAACAATCCTCCAGGAAACACAACTCTGGCTTTCACAAAATTAGAAAATCTCTCTTTTTCAACGTAATAATCTCTTGACAATTGTCTATTTTGCCCCTATAACTTGTCTATTTAAGGGCTGTCTGGAGCACTGTAAAAGCTGAGAGTCTAAAACAACAAAGGCACAAATGATCA
Source organism: Lepidothrix coronata (assembly GCF_001604755.1). NCBI lineage: Eukaryota > Metazoa > Chordata > Aves > Passeriformes > Pipridae > Lepidothrix > Lepidothrix coronata. The sequence goes on from NW_016690208.1 coordinate 781,377, forward strand.
CGGTTTATTTTGTCTCAAACAGGAGGCAGCTCACATCCTTGCCATCTCTGTGTGCCTTATCACTGGAATTGCAATGATTATGCAAGGAACTGGAAAGCTGAAGCAGACAAACATTCTTCATTATTTCTTAATTAGTTCCCTTGTGTGTTATTCATCAGCTTTTCCCAATATCCAGCGAATCTTCAGTGGGAAAAACATTACCTGGGGGGAACTTGCTTGGCACTTTGCTGGGCTGGCCTTCCAGGTCACGCCTGTGCTCGGGTGAGCCAAGGGGAGACTTCTCTGACAAATCAAAGTCAGACAAGCTCTGAAGAGCAGATGGTACAGGGGACTCATCCCGCAGCTGCTGGTACATCGTGGCGTTCTTCTCGTTATCCCTTTTGCGCCAAACAAAACGGTTTTAAAATATAAAACGTTGTTTTATGGCTTTGGAAGCACAGACAGAGGGCTTGCTGTCAAATTCATTTATACAGGAATTTATACAGGAAACAAACCACTACACATCAGAGGTCGTATCAAGACTGAAATTCAGAGCTCACTGAAGTCAGCAGGAATAAGCACCGGACCTCCAGCCCGCTTTGTATTTTCCAGCACCAGGTATTCACCTTGGTGTTCAGGGGACCTCAAGCTGCCTTGAACAGGCAGCTGAGGGTTTCTGTAGCACAGAAGAATCCCAGGCTGGCACAAAACCAACATATGCAGCACAACAACACCTGCTCCCTTCACCTTCAGCAGAAGGGGGCTGTGAGAACGAACCTCAGCTGTGCTGCAACTTCAGTGATCTGAGCCAGCCCCAAGGTCACAGGGAGCTCCCTGTCCCTCCTGGCAACCAGGATAATGTGTGAACATCCACCACAGTGGATCATGGCACAGGTATTGTTTGTTCATCACTGGAACAGTCCTGGTAGCGGGATGTTTCTTTTTCAGTATCTCAGCTTTTTGATGAGAAGTGGGGAAAAAAGCCTTCGTTTGTTTTCGATGGATATTTTATTAACAAATTGAATATTAATAAGCAAAGCCCTGCCAAAAAGCAAAACAGTGGAAGTTGTGCTACAAAACGTCCTTATCAACTTAAGAAACAACCATATTTTTGCTAAACATTCAGTTGCACTCTTACCTTTGAGCCAATTCATAAAGTATAGTAACTTCTGTACCTATTGATTCTCCTGCAAAGCAGAAACAGCTGATTAAAAACACATACTGAGAATTACAATTTTTTCCCCTCCATCTTACTCTATTTAAATATAGAATGGTAAATTAATGAGAAATTAGAGAAGTCAACAGATACTCACAGGCTGTGTGTTAGTGTCAAATGCTGTACAGGAGTAAAACTATTTATAGCTTAGCAACAAAGCAGCATCTTGCTCTGAAGCTCAAAAAAAAATTATTAGGGACCACAGGTGCCAGATTTTACAGCCTTTGTGTTTTAGTTAGCACACAGATGCGAAATAATTGTGCTGTATGCAAAAGGATTAAGAGTAAACGCTTCAATAAAAAAATATATAAATAAAATGATATAAAAACAATTCTGTTGCACTTGGATTTTGTCCACCCAGCATCATGTTAACCAGTAATTCTTAATAAAGGGGCACACACGGGATTTTGCCTGCAATATTCTCTGTGGAATTGCGTGTGAGCACAAGCACAGTTTAGGGCAAGAGACCTGGACTCAGCCACTAATTTGAATAAGGAAATGAGAGTTTCATGGTGTCACCTTGGCTCCCCAGATTTTAAAATTTTTGTGCAATTAAGCAAAAGTGGCAGGGAGGAGCTGCACAGCTGAAATTTCAGGGGAATGAACTGAAGGTCAGGATGGAAATGCCGAGACAGACGGTTGTTTATGCTGCTTCTTTACAGTCAATTCTTAGTACACTGGATGTTCTTTAAAACCCTACAAACATCCTTTTATTTTAATGTGTGATTCAGTGCAACACCATTGTGTTAGATATATTGAATTGTCTCGGTTGTCAGTGACTTTTCACAGTATATAGGATACCATCTGTTGGCTTAAAGGCATTTAATGTTTATTCACTACAGACTTCTCATTTGTAATGCAAGGAGTCTCTGCAGCCACCAAAATCGTTGAATACACTCAATCTTTTATTACCCTGCTATGACACACTGCCTGTAATACCTTTTTCTCATA
>NW_016690208.1:783532-819317 GCF_001604755.1 Lepidothrix coronata
CTGCTTTATATGAGCAATCAAAACTGCAACATGCTGCTGAGATCTTTAATGAAAGGCAGAACACAGATCATGGCATGGCTGGGCCCTGAATGGGGCTGAACAAAGTCATCTTCCAGAGCCAATTCCAGGAGGATGTGGGGGTCAGGGTCCCTATTTCAGGTGCCTCAAGTGTTTTGCTGAAGATGTAATTCCTGCTGCTGACATCTGTGGAAGTATTGCTGGTTGTCTGGGTCAGCAAGAGAAACACTTGCAATGCCAGGAAAAGGTTTTTCTTGCTGAATTACTCACAATAACGTCCCTTTTCCATCACTTTCCTGCTACCCTTCTTTAAACTACAGACTGAAGGCAATATGCAGGATATAATCTTCCTTCAGGTGACCAATGTCAATTGTGATGCTCATTTTTCCACCCATGATTGCATTTTAGCTCTCTGTCATGAAAGACAGTGTGTATTTCCTAACCAGTCAGACTATTGGCAGCAAGATACAGGTCCCTTGGGCAAATCATAGAATAATTTAGGTTGGAAAAGACCTCTTAGACCACTGAGTCCAACTGTTCACCCAGCACTGCAAAGCCCAGCACTAACCCATGTCCCCAAGTGTCTTCAACAGAGTCAGCTGGGCTTGAAACAGGAAATCCTGAAGCTAGGTGTAATAAAACTTTTACCAAACTAAATATAACCACTGTATTTTGGACAGTTAAAATATGCTTGTGTTAAGATAAACAGCTCCAAATAACAGGTGTCAAGAGAGAGCACAATCACAAAAGTAAAATCCAGTCATGGGGTGACGGCCATAAACTAAAACCCAAGAAGTTCCACCTCAACATGGGGAAGAACTTCTTTCCACTGAAGGGAGCAGAGCTCTGGAAGAGCTGCCCAGGGAGGGCGTGGAGTCTCCCTCTCTGGAGACATTCCAAACCCACCTGGTGTTCCTGGGTCACCTGCTCCAGGTGGTGTTCCTGTGTCACCTGCTCCAGGTGGTGTTCCTGTGTCACCTGCTCCAGGTGACCTTGCCTTGGCAGGGGGTTGGACTGGGTGATCTCCAGAGCTCCCTAATTAGCCTGTGATTCTTGCTGGAGCACAAAAATTGTACCTTCCAAGACAGCCCTCCCCTATAAATCATTTTAAAGCAACCCTTCCACTAAAAACACGATAAAACCCTTCCCATTTGGACAACGTGAACACATGTGACAGCGAGCACAAAACACTGCTGCTTACCATAGAGGAATTTCATTTCCAGCTTCTCAAACAACAGGACACTCTGATTCAGCTGCTCACGGAAGCCTTCAGCAACATAATAATCAACATCACTGGCCTGAAGCAGCTCCTCAAAGGCTTTAACCAGACTTGTCAGATGCTGATGGTAAGTGACACAGCCACAGCGGATCTCCTTAATTTGTTGGCATTGAAAGGAGAGCTCTCGAGCTTGGGAATGAACTAATGAATCATATCTGAGAAAATGAAATTATCTGTAAGGCAATTTGCTGACCGTAAGTGACACTTAAACAAAAATAAAAAGCGAATTAAACTTATATTCCTGGGCTATAATTTTACGCGACTCGATTTGCTTTTAAAGCGCTTTTACGGCCGTAATGAGAGATGTGTTGTCTCTCAGTGTTGAGTTTGGTATTTATGGGCATAACTGGTGGGTTATTCTCCATCACTGAACTGCTTCACTTATAAAATGGGCCAAAACTAAGGGAATGACTCGGTGGTCTGCTGGGAAAGAACCCGGATGGCACCAAAGGTGCCAAATTTAGATAAGGAAGAGTGAATCCACAAAAAGAAGTTTTAAGAATACACATATTTTTCCTGACTGGATGATTTTGGGTTTTTTTCAGGATGGGTTTTTTGATGCTTTGTGGGTTTTTTTCCTTAATTCATTATGGAAGAACAGAGTTGTCCCTTCTGAAATTTTATGTATTTACACACAAAAGCACAACAATGGACTTTCTAAACAGATGGCTTCATCCAGTCTGAAAATTCTGCACACTTCTGCATGTTTTTTTACCAGAGACACGACCATGACAACCACTGTAGTGTCCACACTCCTGTACTTCACAAGCCAGGATATAAATTTCAACTCAATTGAATTTATTTATTGAGTTTACATTTGCAAATGTAGACATCCCCTTTATACTGCCACTGTCTGTACCACAGGTATAGTTCTTTGTACAGAATCACACATTAGTGGAGAGAAAAACAGAGAGGATTTGAAAAGATGCAGACAATCAACCAAAATCTATAATGGTCTGGGTTGTTACAGAATTTTTATTGTCACTTGTATATAAAATAATTCAGTTTTGGGTCTGTCACTTGTGACTCATGATGTTGTCCTACACACTGGCCATAAAAACTTCACAGTGACCCATACTGTCTTATTCCTTAATTTACAGTTAGATCTTCCTTTGTAAAATGGCTGAGGTGTATTTTCAAGGTATGTAAATTCGTATGGGCTACATAACACAATTGTATTTTACAACAGTAAGACTCTGAGATATAACAGTCCGTGTTGGTGGCTGCTCAGTGTCTCCAAATATTTCTCCTCAAGCATTTGGAAGAAAGCCACAAGGCTAAATCCCTTTCTTTGTTACACTTCCTGGCATCCTACAAGCCCTCAGGACAATAACAATATTAAAAAGGGAAAAAGGGGGGTGGATGTTAAAAAAGGTTCACTCTTATGAGCCCCCATTCTATGGCTGTGATTTGTACATATGTAGCCAAAATGCTGCCCCCGGTCTTATCATTCAAAAAGCAAGACTGATACTTTCCAGCCTCCCATAGATGATTTTCCAGCTTATGAGCTTATGCTATAAAATTTCATTCATTAATTTCTATATATATATATATATCCACTTTCACAGGAAAGCATCACAGCACTTCAGCTGCAAAATAAACGGGAACTAGAGCGGAAACGTCTTATTTTACACATGAAGTCTGGTCCCATGAACAGAAGGGCCAGCGTGGATGTGCCAGCCAACTGCCCACAGAAACGCTTCTGGCTTAAAAGGGATGTTCCATTTTCTTGCACTTGTCACCTGAAAAAACCCTGAGTGATGCAAAACTGTGACACTTGGATTACAGAGCTCAGCCCTTCTCACAGGTAACCTGAGATGTGGTTGCTCAAGGGAGGGTGTCTTGCAGCAAAGAGAGTTGTGGACCTGAGGTGTGGGCAAAGACAAAGGTGTGTGGCACAGGACAGTTACACATGAGCTTATCAGGAGCAGTTCTGTTGTAGAGGAATATTGTTTTGTACTTCAAGGGGCCTTTTAACTAAGTATTTTGGTTTATTTATGGTAATGTTGGTGAAATAGCCTTTACTATAACACACTTCTATGTGAATAAAATTATCTTCATGTTACCTTCCTACTGCTGTTTACAAAACAGAATCTGAAACAGTAACGGCTTTACTCACTTGGATGGTGATGTTTCCCCCAGTTTCTTCTGAAGGTGATACACTTCATCAAGATGCACATTTGCAACTTGCTCTTTCTCATGTTCTGCCTCATTTTCCAACAGCAGTTCCTTAAGGTTTTGTGCTGCCCATGTGTCAGGTGCTTTTGAAGGCTCTGAATTCCTGTTTTCAGCGTGGATCTCATAATCCAGCTGATGGACAGCAGAGAATGCTTTGATGTCTTGCATAGCTTTATGTGACACTTGTGTTCCAGACCCTTCCACGGGCAAGGCTGCGTCACTCACAACTTCGTTAGGAATACCACTGAGCAGGAGATGGTCAGAGCTCTGCAGCTGAAACAGGAACATTTTGTACTTTTCAAGCTCAGACCTCATGTTCTTAATTCTTTGTTTCAGTTCTTCTACATCATCTGTGGCTTCACAGTCATCGGGTGCATCTGTTCTTGTTCCACTCAATTTGCAGGAGCGCGGGCGCTCGGAACCCGAACGTGCACTGGCTGAGTCCATGTCCTCGTGTTCCATGGGATAAAACTCTGCATCCATCTCTTTTAATGAACTCTGAATATTCCCATTGCTAATGTTATGATGATTTTGCATGTCTGAAAAACAGGAGGCTTGAGAGTGAATATTAATATTTCTTTATCTGACACTCTGTTCTCAACAGCACCAGAATGAATTCATTTAATTCTGCAATAGCAGAATAAAAATGCAGATAATTACCAGCTATACAATACTAGTTTGAGACTTTTGACCTCTTTCTTTGATTTGTCTGTTAATTCAATAATTCAACCCCTTATCACCTTTCAAATAAACAATACTCAAAATACACCCACTTTCTTTTCCCAAATGACTGGAAATTCCTTTTGGCATATGCTGTCCTGAATCAGACACCATTGAGGCCCAGACCTTTGCAGTCACAAAGATACAACCTCAAACACGAAACCATAAGATTTCAAAGGAGACTCTGACTTTACATGGTTCTTCCTAAAGCTCCTAATTAAATATTCCTCTTCTCCTCACTTCAAAAATCTATACAAAACCAATTGGAGCGTAAAGTCAGCGGAATTTTAAAAAGGTTATCAACAAAATAGTAAAATTTGAAGAAGGGGCTTTAATAACTTCATTTTAAAGGTTGATCTAAACAAAATCCATTAAAGTGTTTGGTGTTAAAGGTTTTACTGGCACACATTTGACGTGCACATCACATTCCTCAGGTGACTTTGCCATTCCTAAGTAATGCAATCACCCCAGATTCAGCCCAATAAAAGTCATATATTCCTACATATAATCCATGTTTATACTTGTGTGTGTATTGAGGGCTCTATGTGTTAGTAGCTAGCAAAATGATTATTTTCTAGTTACCAGTAAATTAAATTTTGCCCTCCTATTAGTTCTGCAAAAGATCACTGTGAATTAGAACTTCCCTTTCGGGAGTCACTCATTGATCTTTCAGAGGCCTTAATACTTTCAGATTGGTTTCCATGGAGAATTTGAATGCCCAGGTTCAAGCTTTAAATCAGCACAAAATCTCAGGAGGAGCAGCTCTATACGAAGGCCCAAGTCAAGTTCAAGCACAAGCAAATAAAAATAAATATAACAAAAAGCTTGAATAAAATAAAGCTGTGATATTGGGATATCAACACTGCCCAGAGAAGCTGTGGCTGCCCCATCCCTGGAAGTGTCCAAGGCCAGGTTGGACAGGGCTTGGAGCAACCTGGGCTAGTGGAAGGTGTCCCTGCACATGGCAGGGGGTTGGAACAGGATAATCTTCAAGGTCCTCTCCAACCCAAACAGTTCTGTGTCTCTGTGCAACACTTCATTCATCAGCTTCTCCTCCTTCCCTACCAGTGGGTTGCTGCAGTAACACAGATGTCAAAAAACCCAAATACTCAGTGAACTCTTAAACTCTGAAATCCTGATTCCATGTAAACAGATAATAAACAGATAAAATAATAAAAACAGGTATTAAGGAAGAAATATTTCAGATTAGAGCACTGGCTGTAGTTTTAATGAACCAGTGCCCTTTAATTAAAGGAGAACTAATAAGCTCTCTGTGCGTATATGGCCACACATGGAGCACAACCCTGCACACCAAAGGATCACAGGCTTGGCCATATCCTCTCTCTACAGTATTAATCAGGTTATTCAAGCTCTCCCAAAAAAGACTAACGGATGATGCAGAAACATGGAACACATAGTATAAAGCCTATTTATATTTTCATTAAACGATTCCATTAGGTTTCAACCTAATTGAATGCCTTCAAATAATTCAGATAAGCAAAATTCTATCATTCAGTTGCTTCAATCCAATAGTTCAGAACCAGATGCAGAAGCAATAACTAACAAACATTTAATTCAGAGGAGAGTTCAGAAGTGAGGACATTAGCAACAGAGATCAGAGTCAGGCATATAACTCATTACTTTACTGGAAACCAGACTCATAAATCCCTGTGGCCCTTCTGAAAGCACAGCCCCGAAAGACCAGCTTGGATCCTTGGAGCAATTAATCCATACTAGCTAAGAAAATGAGATTTAAAACCCACAAATAATGGCAAGGGAGATGATTACCTGCAGCAATTTATGATTTTATACAACTCAGAAAAAACTAGAATTTTAAAATTTCCTTTTTTCTTATACTACACCATATAAATTCTTTACCTTGATGGCTTTGCTGATTTTTGTCCATCACATACTCATTCTTGTCCTCTGTACCTGGATCAACACCTTCCAACTCCACCTGGGTTTCACTATTATCCACTTTGAGCAATGAGTCAACTGGAGCACAGTGGGGGAAAGTAAAACACAATTCAGTAAGTGACTGGAAAAAATTAAATGGGGACAGTTAAAAGAAACGAAACCAAAAAGCAACCAACCAAAGCACAAAACAAAAAGCAAAAACAAACCCACCTCACAAATCCCAACCCGGTTCTCTGACAATTTGGAACAGGAGAATATTGGTCATGTGTAACAGTGCTTGCACATATTTTTAAAATACTTGAACTAATTATAAGGATAACTATAAGAATGACTTGCAAAGGGTCCTACTAACAAATGAAGATAAACATTTGCAAGTCCCCTTTGTGATGTTACAGTTCATCAATTTGCAGTGCATTTTTCAATGTTTTATGTTAAGCTTAGAGAAAAGGCTTCCAAGTTTCTCCAGCATGAGCACTGGTCATAAACTAATCTTCTGCAATCTCCCATTGCAGCAAGCCTTGGAATTACCAAGTGTGCAGTACAAGTGTTACCCAGGGGAAAGAAATCAGTGTGGAAAGGAAACCACAGGAGTGCAGCTTCTGATTCATCTCAGCATTCAGTTTAAAAGTACTGCCCTTCTCAGCATTCTCCATGGGCTTTGCACCTACCAGAATTAATTGCTCCAGTCCCATCACCTTAAGTATTTACAACAAATTGTACCATATCTGTCCCTTTCCACAACAACTTTATTAACAAAAACGTCTCTGCAAACTCCGTGTTTGACAGTGGTTCACTCACTGACACTCCCTCCCCTATGCTTCAGATCTCTACTCAGAATTTATTCTAACTGCTAAGTGCATTTTTGGTTTTTTACCACTCCAAATCTTTCTGTAATACCCATTGCTCTCTGTCTTACAATTTGTCATAGTTTGCTGATCCTGACACTTTGTCAACAACTGAGTTTAGATTAACCCACCACACTGGAAACAGACACAGATTACTTGATTGATCCGTGGAATATTGGAAAAACTTAATTATGCAGCATAAACAAATAAAGTATTTTTCACTCTCCTGTCTCCATTACTGACAGTTTTCATTAAACTTGGGATCCTGTAAAGGAAATTTTTTATTTACCTAAACACTGACATATACGTGTGCACGTGGGGCACTCTGTGCATCTGTCATTTATTATGGATTTTGTGCCATGTGTTCACAGCACTTCCTATTCCATAAAAAGCTGGTTTACATTTCAGTGGCAAAGAGGAAAAAAAAGGTGTTTTTCAAGATCTGTAGACTGTTTTCAGCACTGTAGATACATAAAGACGATCTGGGTTTAAGCCACTATTCCAAGCAGCACAATCACCACGTCTGTTCATTATTTACCTCTCCCTGATGTGCTTCCCTGGGCAGGCTCTTCTCCAAGGTTTTCAGCTCCAGACTCATCCAATGAGTCTCCATTAGTTTGTGCCTGCAGTGGTTTGGTTTGTGCTTCACAAGCTTTCAGACCTTCCCAGGGTGTCCTGGTACAACACTGCGGTTCTGACCCCGATTTCTGCATCCAGGAGTTCAAAGGCACATTTCCTAAGGGTCTGGAGGATTTTAAGAGCACGGGCAGACGGGATTTCTTGGGCAGGGAAGAAGAGCCAGCCTGAAAAAGGCATGGAATAAAACTGGGAGTTGTAGCTCACATGTAACAGTCAAGTATAGGAACTACAAGGAAACGTTTTGTAGAAAAATAATATTTTTCCTGTAAGATCAGTCAGCTGTCACTTTAGTTTTGACAATAAGTTTGCAATGCCCTTGGCTACATGAAAAATAAACAGAGAGGCAGAAAACCCATTCCACTGGTACAATTTTCTGTAAGTACCAGCTGCTCATGCATCCACAGCCTCCCAGTGACTGGCTTCCAGCTCAGGAACCAACACAGCAAATCCAGCAGTGACCAGCAAAGGTTTTTAACCAGCAGAACTGTTAGTTTGGAATTTATGGATGCCTTAGGAAAATAGTTTCTCACCCAAACTGACCTCTCTAACTGCTACTTCCTACTGTCATTTATATCATAAATGTCTGCCAGCCCAGCAACTTAACACCTTTAAGTTAACTTTAAAATCTGTTCCCCTTAAAACACATTTTTTTTTTTAGTTGAGGATCTTCCTCATTTTTAAAAAATTCTGAGCTTATTTTCCTTTCTTCCTTTTGTCTCCACCTAACAACCCCTATTTCCATAACCCTGAGAAAATCAACACAGCTTTGCATCAGCCACAGGGGACATTTATCCTGCCACAGAGAAATTCTTCATGAACAAAACCAGCTCCTTCACCCATATAGTCTATAAATTGTTTCTGCAGCATTCCCAGTTCCTACTGTAACAGACATTCTGTCACTGGAATTGGGGGAAGTTAAATTTCTTAAGTCACCACATTTTAGCCTCTCGCCTCTTGGAAAGTCTGCACAAAACAAATGTTCCTTGTTTAAAACACAGAGCATAAAATAGTGCTATCTCCAAAAAGATAAAAGCATGCTATGTGTTGATGAGAGTTATGGAATTGTGTGCAATAATAATAATAAAAATCAATAATGGCATGTTCAGATAGATTGAGTTTATTTTTTTGCTGTTCATTTGCTCTACCAGTGTCCTGAGTCCCCTAATTTCTTTCACCACCCAATGTATTCTGAAATACCTTTTCTCATTCACTTCTTGGCAATTATAGTCTTTACACATTTCAAAATAATAAAAAGCAAGTTCCATTTTCCTAATGCCATACTCAATCCCTTTTGTACATACATGAATACAATGTCATCCATAGGCTGAAATATAAATCCAGAACTTCCAGTTAACTAAACTGCATTAATAACAACAAACCATTCCCAGCTGTCTCAGGGCTGTGGCACAGACACATATGTCACCCAGATTACCCAAAGGCCAGTTCAGCTGGGTAATTTATAAAAGCCATTCCAGAGCTAAAGATACACTGCATTAGTCCAAACAAGAAAGCTTTTAAAGCAACTGATTCAGGGATTGTGTTGAGGTTGCAGCTGATTAAACCAGAGAGGAATCAGAAGAGTATATTGAAACTCAGGGAAAACAGGAACCTGGAAAAAAGAGAAGTGCAGAAACAATCACAGAATGGTTTGGGTTGAAAGGGACCTTAAAGCTCACATCATTCCATCCCCTGCCATGGGCACAGACACCTTCCACCAGCCCAGGTTGCTCCAAGCTCCATCCAACCTGGCCTTGAACACTCCCAGGGATGGGGCAGCCACAGCTTCAGAAAAATGAATCCAAAAGGAACAAGCCAGAATAAAAATGAACAGTTCCTAATTGCTGCCTCACATAAATCTCTTGATCACTGAAGTCATGGGAACCACTCTTTGCAGAAGGTGCTACAACATTCCCCATTAGAAGTGCACAAAATCAAAAGCAACGCTCTCCTTTGTCTGCGCCGCAGGAGCCAAGATCTTCAAAGAGTTTTCAACTTCACTTCTATCACTGCTGCTGAAACAATACACAGGAACTCTTTAGCAGACACTGTTTTCCCACCTCTTTGTTTGGGATCACAGGCTGCCTGCAGACAGAAGGCTGGAAAACTCAAGTTCTGTCTGTGCTGACAGAACAGATTCTGTGCTCTCAGGTTCCAAACCAACACGACAAACTGCCCCCCAGTTTCACAGTGCCCCACTGGCCACACTTCTCTGAAAGCAAGACACAATTATTAGATGTTAATTGAAGGCTAAAATTGAGATTGGAGTTCGTGGAAGTCTACCCCTGACTCCTCACCAGCCTGCTCTCAGACATGGTGCAAGGAATTTTCTAGAAGACATTTGCCATTTAGACTCAATCAATGAGTTCACTCTGCTCAGGCTCTGCAGGCTGTGACCATCTCTGCAGGAACACAAGGCAGGGCAGAATCAGGCCATTAAGCTATAAACTCTTTTTCCAAAAGCTGTAATATTTACTAGTATATATCTGGTCCCGGTGAGGATTGAAATTCAGCTAATTAACGTTCTAAAGCAGGCTGAAGTATGTGATGAAAAGCTCTGAACATTAAGAACAATTATCTGAAATATATTTGGCTTACATCTCTTTTCCTAATATTAAAAATTACACAAAAGCAAGATTTAATATTAGAAATGAAACATATTTTTCCCTTTTATATATCTATTCCCTAAGTACCAGAACGAGAATAAACTTACTTCATTTGTTCTTGTGAAAAAAAGTCTTTCATGCTGTTCACCCTTTTTATACACATTTCCTGGCTGATGTTCTCTTTCTGCATTTAATCTTGAATAGTTTGACTTTTCTTCTGAGGCTCCTTTTTTGCCTTCATGTTTGAATCTCATGACATTACTCTCTAAAGTCATTGTTTGTGTAGCTGCATCTTTCAATTCCACTTTCAACAACTGAATATCCTTATTAATCTGTGGCACTGCATCTGGATAAAGCTTCTCTTTCCCATCAAAAGTTGATTTCAATTCTACTTGCCGCTTTAAGAATTTAGTGACCTGCTTGAAACGTTTGAGTTCAGCTCTTAGTTGAATAATCATTTGCTTAAGATCTTTTTCATCCTTTTTCTCTATATCTTCACTTGAACATTCTTCCTCAGTCGTGTTCAGATGATCTAACAGTTCATTTACAATTTTCATTTGTTCTTGTCTGCTGCACTCGGGAAAGAGGAGAGAAAAGCCATGAATTTAGATTTTTATTTAAGCAAACAAAAATACCTTCTAAGAAACTCTTCTGCTGTGTCGTGACACATCTGAAATTCCCAGGAGATTCTGTTTTACTCGCTAATGAATTATGAACAAAAAGAGTTTTTGAAACCTTTTCCCAACTCAAATTCTATCATAAATTATCTCATCAGTGCTTTTCTCCTATTTATGGCCATATATGCTCTACTATCCCTCTCTCAATTTATGAACTGACGCTAAACCTCTGGTAACTAAATTGATTGCTTATGTAACAAAGAAATATATGAAATATGAATGGATTTTCAAAAAAGTTTACTCTCTACCTTAAAAATTAATTTATACCAAAACCACGGCTGACTTTAGATCACGGAATCACAGAATATCCTGAATTGGAAGGGACCCACAAGGACCATCAAAGTCCAACTCCTGGCCTTGATGCTGAGTTTTTCTAAAAATCTATCCCTTCATGTATTTTTAATGTAACAGGGAAGATGGAAACGGAGAAAGCAGCCAAAAGCTTGCAAAACCAGCTCACTGCAGACCACCAAACTGCCCCATGGATAACTAGTGGTTCATGGACAACAGTTTGGAAAGTGATGTTTAAGAGAAACTGAAGCCAAATAAGAGGCATTTCAAGCACAAGCAAGCTCTCAAATTCCACAGACAATTTTGTGTGTCCAATAGAGAGCTGTTTGTGCCATTAAACACATAAACCAGCATTTTAAACAACTGCATTTATATAGTTTAGCATTTGAAATGGTAGAAGCTAACTAGGCTTTTTATGGCTTTCTCTGGCATCTGATGTCATTAGTGAGAATTCAGTTATGCAAAGTACAGGCTCATCACCCATCAATCTGGTCATTTATACTGGAACACAGAAAAAATTACACGCTAGAGTGGCAAAGATGATGGTGCTGGAATCGCTCATTAGCAGACTTTTAAGTAAAGTTAACAAATAAACAATGTTTTCTGTTCATCTTCTAAGGGAGTAGTACCTCCTCATTCACCACTAACTACTGCTGTGACAACTAAGACCATTTATCCCTGTTGGGAGAGTTTTAAATAGTAATGTAAAAATAGAGAATTGCTGGAGTAAAGCCAAGTGCAGCATGGTGAGCACAGAAACCAGGATTTGACTTGTGTAGCTCCACGTGATATTCTGCTCCCAGCATTGCTCAGCACAGTTTATGGGGAAGGTCATTCCCATCACCCTCCAAAAATCACTACACCCAGTGAAGGAACAGCACTGAAAGGCACTGGAAAAGACACATAATCCTGGACATAGTGATTACAGTGGAGAGAACTGGGAAAGGAAAATGAGAATCATCTCCACCAAGACTCTAATTCAGTTCTCAACCAGGAGATTAAGTGGTGTAAGCATGAAACTGGGGAAACTAGTCAGGGACTGTGGTTTTCCTGTACAGCCATTTCTTGCTTGGTATCAGCCAGTTCCTATGGAAATGAGCATTTTAGCTGGGAATTGATCAAATCAACACACACAGACTCTTCAAAAACACTGATTACACCAGGGCTTGTACAGATTCTGGTACACGAGTGTCTCCTCCTGCATTGAAAGTAATCCAAGTACACACAAAATGGTTCAGCTCAGCACAGTCCTACACGTGGTTGTATTGGAATAACCTCCTATTCAGCTGCAGGACATGGGCCCCAAAACCCCCTGAACCACTGACAGAGAGCAAACCTCTGCCCAGGCAGTTCAGGTGAATGCATAGAGTACCATCCATTCAAAATTATCCCTGTAAAAATCATTGCAACTCCAATTCCTCCGCCCTCAGATCCCCATGTATATAATTTTTACAGTCCCCTCCACCACTCCACCTGTGCTCTCAGATATTTTGTTTTTTTAAAGAAAAATACCACCTATTATTAACTGAGCCCTTTAACTCTGCTAGACCCCATCCTAGAAGCAATCAGTCCCTGCAGCAAAGCTCCATGTACCAGTAACTTTGGAGAGTTTCTTTCTTGCAATGGGTTTTTCTTAAGGATTTCTACTGATAGTGTGTTTCCTAATTACTTAATTGCATGATAGACTAAAATGGCTCTGAAGGTGTCTTGCCAATCTCTCAGGTAAATTAGACAGCGCCATTATCCAAATTCACTTTAGCAAAATTACTTTATTCTCTTCTCAAATAGAAATACTGTCAAAAGCAGTGCATATCCCTCATACTTACGTAGATTCCAGCACAGATGTTCTATTTTCTCTTAAAAGAGATGTGAGCAAGCTCTCTTCTGTTTCATATTCACTCATTCCCATTCTGCCCAAGTGTTTGTCAGCTGTATCATGCTCAAATTGAGGCTTAATTGGACTCCTATAATGTCTGTCTTTGCAGAAACTCTCTGAATAGCCCGATGGAGTTATCTGGTAAAAAATTGCAAACATTGTCTTATTACACAGGTATGTAACGTTCTATTAAATTCAGGGCTGTAATCTTTTTTGTAATCAGGTTTGGTAATTCCTGATGCTCTTTATCTGCATTAAGAAGCATCCACAGACATTTCGCTGACTATTTATTAATAGGAAAACCAATTAACATCTATTTCATATGATTAATTCATAGAGATCAGTTGTTTAGGAAGGAGTAAGAAGATTTCCCTGAAGGTCTTTATCTGTGAAGAGATATGAAACTTCTGGAATGTTGCCTGCAAACTGCAGCTAACATTTTATTAGTTCAACTTGGAATCATCTGTATTTACAGTGCACATTCTGTCCTGGGATCTCCAGATGCAAGTGATGGCTGGGACAGGAAACAACATCAAGTATTTTACAAGCTGCCAACTTCTTGCAGAAAACACTGTAGGTGTGTCCTAGGAAATCTCTACCTGGGATCTCTGCAGTCATTCAGCCCCCATTAAAACGATCAAAGTCAGTGTCAATCACATGAGAATTCAGGCCCATGTGGGCACAATTTCCACCAGCAGAGAGAGATGAGGATGTTAAAGAGCCAAGAGAATCTTATCAATACATCACTAACCTGTTTATCCACCTCACAAGGAAAATCCAAAGATACTTGAAGGCATACCTGGTAAACAAACACAGAAATTACAAACTGCATTTTCCTCAATCACAGCAGCAAATGAATCTCACACAATTTGTACTATAGGCCTGGGTGTAATGGAGGGAGAAGATCAGTGTGTGTTTAGGTAAAGAAACATGATTTGAAGGGACTGTCTGTCATCCCCTTTCAGGATGACTGTAAGTACTCCAACAAGAGAACACAAGGTCCACAATGAAACCTATTTTGATTGTAAAGCCAGCAGAAAAATACAGGAAAAAGTTTCCACAAACTCTTAAGGATAACAATCAGTTGAAAGCAAACTCAGGTAACAAGAAAAGCATGTTTTGGTCACAAAAGACTTCGTGTTCTAAGAAAATAAGAGATTTTAAAGGCATGCAGAGAAGAGGGCACTGTAACCCAGTGTACCCTGAGCAGAGTCCTACCTGACTGACCCTCTCACAAAACTGACTGTTCTGCATCTTCCTGTCATTGTCACCATCTTCAGTCTGCATTACAGGCTCCTCTGTTGTTTCAAGACACTACACAAAGTATGGAATGATGTGAAAATGTAGCACAAAAAAAAAAAAATACTGTGATATGAAACATGCATAAATAAGTCAGTGACATGTCTTAAAAGAAGAATAAAAAAAGCCTGTAATACAAAGTAACAAACACTGAATTAGATTTCTTCGACAAGATCAAAGAAAATTAGTACAAACCCCAGGAATGACTCTCATCAAATACAGTGAAGCTTCATCTTATACATTCCTTTATTTTTATTTAACCCTTTCTCCTCAGAATTTATAAAACATATAAAACCAGTCAAGCCCTCGTGGCAAAGGAGCTCTGTCTCCTCAGTCGTATTCTCGTTGTGCCTATTCTATTTTCCAATTTTCAGAATTTATATTCATTTGCTGCACAGTTTAGGCTCTTCTCCAGCATCCAAGAAACAGATTCAGGTGAGAGACTGGGGGGAAGGGAACTGGTGTCTCGGGGTCCTGGATGTGGTATTTATAGCTTGGTGTTGAAACTCAGAGAGAGAGAGAGAGAGAAACCTGCTTCCCCAGGATCACAGGCTGGAAAGTCCTGGCTCACCAGTCAGTCCCACTGCAGGCAAAAAGGATTCTATGAGCAGAGTTATTTCTGCTTCCTAAGAACACTGGGAATCGAATGCATGTGTGGGGTCTGATTTTTTAATTGAGCATACATTGAATGTATGTATATATATATATATGAAATTAATGAGAAAAACCTTTTTAGCTCCCAATCCCTTGCAGTAGAAGCAACTCTAATGGCTTTTAGTACAAATTTTAAAAGGCAGAAACCGGATGGTGCAGTGTATTAATACATTTGCCTTTTACAATTAGAATTCTATGCAGAAAACTTAACTTCCAAGTCATGTTTGGATTATTTTGGTATTTTCACTCGGATTTGGTTTTCTAGGACAACACAGAAGAAAGACAACTTGAAAACTGGAGGAGGACACAGATGGGACTGTGGTGTATAGCAAGGGCATGCATTATAAAAAAATCTTTTTGTTGTCATCATGGGATGACAAAAGTCTAATAATGTTAGCTATTATAAAAAAAAAAACCTGTTTAGATTTAATCTTCCATGTGTAGATTAAGGACAAACCCTGCATTTGTGTATTAAAAATGAAGTAGTTTGCACATGTAACTTGTGCAAATCCAATGCAACCACCTTTTATAACTCAACAGTTTTTAGTACCTGCTCTTCCAAGGCCAGTATTTGGTTTTATAAGTGAGGATTCTTAGCCTGAAACTACTGAATAAGACCAACAGGTTATAAATACACTATTACAAGGAATCACTGCAGGTTGAGCCTGGTCCTATGGTCCTCTCTCTGAGAGGCTGAAGACAAACTTTCTGTTCTCCAAGGAATATAACCTAATGTGCAACAAAATATTAAAAGAAAATAAGTGACTTAAGGCCAGAAAAATAAACCTACCAAGACTAAGCTGCCTGTTTTAAAGTATTTCCTTGGAGACTGAAAACCTTGAGAATGTTTTTTCGAAATGAACCCCTGATATGCTTGGTTTGCAAAGATCCCCAGAGCCCTGAAGGTTGAAATCACTGAGGCTGCTTCTCTCCAAGAAAGCAGATGTTCAGAGGACAGTACAAAAACAACCTTTTCCTCTCCTCCTTCTCCCTCTCAGCATGAACAGGAAGGCAGGAAACAGAGGACTAGGGGCTATCAGACCCTGCAGAGGCACCAACACGCAGATTCATCTGATTTCTGCTCCAGTTTTGGGAAGGAAAAGCAAAATGGGAACATTTTAAAAACCTGAGAAAGATACATCTTCCTGTGTCTGTCCAAATTCCTCTTATAACACATGTTAGTGTTACCCCAACACCACCTGCCAACAAATTTTAGCTCAAAACCCACACAAAAAATAGAACATAGGTTTTTTTGACAGTGCTTATTAATATATAAAACACACTGTTGTCACAATCCATAACCCGAAATCCAGGTTGCCATTTATTGCCAGGCCTGATAAAATGACAAATGGTATAAATGATAAATGATAAAAACTTTTAAACTAAAAACTTTTAACTAAAGATCCTTTGACTTTTGAGCTCCAGAGTACCACTGTCATTCTGGCACAGGTTAAAATCCATATTTAATTTTCTTATTTCCTTTACCAGAATTGTGGGATTTATTTATATTTTACAAGCTTCACTCCTCATCATTCTACATCTAATTTCGTGTAGGGAGCTTTCAGAGAGCAGGTCTGTGTGTACTTGTCATGTGGAGACAAGCAGGAGAGCACAGTGTCCTGTCATGATAATCCCAGCACAGGACTGGAATTCCTTCGGAATTAACCGCAGCATCCTTGGGGGTGCAGCACCCTCTGCAGGATGATAAGGCAAATTGCAAAAAATATTAATTATGGGAAGTGCAGGCACCCAGAAAGGGATCACCCACAAGCTCTGTGCCCAGACCTGTTAGTGACACATAAATTCATTATTTCAATAAAACCACGGCACCCCTAAAGGTCTGTTTCTCATTTAAAATGTATTTCAATTAAAGGTAGCATGAGTAAGCCTTAAAATTGAAAAAGCAAGAATATTTGGTGACTTCTGATGATTGTTCAACAGCACATCCAGGAAAACACATGAGCCTTTTTCCTGAGTCCTGCAGAAAAATCACCAATACCACAGTCCCAGTTCTGGAATCAGCCAGTCCCTACACATAAGTAATTCAAACTGTTCCCATCCTTGTTCTTTTAATTCAGAAATTCAAGGCACAAAACACCAGCACCATCATTATTCCTTCCACATTTTTTTCCTTCCTATTCAATATGTTCTGCAAACAACAACGGGACTGAAAGCAAAAACCACAAAGGAATATAAAGACAAGCACTACCAGCCACACTTCCAGAAATATTTTCCAACAAGCTGGAAGGGTCACTAGGATCTCTCAGAGCCTCCTGAACATCCTTCACCACTCACACACAGTAACACATGTGGGGACCCAGCTCCCAAAATCCTTCTTTCCCACAGCTAAAAACAGTCTCAGCCTCAGGAAAAAGAAGGAAATACCAGCAAGGATTATTTCCACAGTGCTGGGGGCCCCTTCTTCATGTAATTTTCTGCTCTATATGAAGAAACAGCCACATGTTTAGGTGACCTGAAGTGCTATTCTCTCTTTTTTGGCTACACTGGACGCTTTTGTTTTGCAGATGCAAAGGAAACCTAAACCAAGCTCAGAGAATTAGACCCAGCATGAGAATGACTCTGCAACAGCAAAGAGATTTTCAGGAATAACTAAAATGTTATATAAGATACTGCTTTCTTTGTAAAATTAACTATTTCCTTCCCTTTCAATTGACAAAACAAATAGATCACAGACCCAATTAATATTTAAATGAGTACATTTCTTCCTTAAAATCAACTTGACACATCACTGAACACTTGCATTGAGCTGATTCTCTGTTGTGCTAACACGTTAAAGTTGTTTACATCATTAATTTAAAAAGTTATTATAAGGAATTAGCAACTTCAGCCCTGAGGGCTTTACACTCCTTCTGAACTGATGTAAATGACTCCACAAGGTACATTAGATGAGAGAGTCAGACTCAGTACTTTAAAACAGAAAACTTACCTCTCTGTGGTTTAATATTTTCAGTGCTTCCTTCCCTTGAGAATCTGTTGTACAACATCCAGACTGCCTTTCCTTAAGTTCTTGATTAATTGACTGCAGTTCCTTAACCATCAGGAGTAGATCAGACACCTAGATAATCAAAGGAAGAACAAGCAGAACTTTTAACATCCAAACTAGTAGGAAAACACATGATGATATATAAATGTCCAGCTAAATCCAAACTGCAAAGTGGGAGAGGCTGGGTTTGTGTGCCTGTTCTTGAAGTAATCTATGTGTGGAAACATGGTTATGTATTTGTGAGTTGGCATTCAAGGAACCTTAATTTGTAAGACTGTAGTTTCCAGTCAGTTATTAAGTTCAAGTATTAAGTTTCACAACTCAGTGGCAAGAACAAACCTGAGGGCACCTCACACCAACAGCTGATTTGAGAAGAAACATTTAATGCAAGAAAAAATGGCATTGCAGGAAAATGGCATCATCCAGAAACAACCTGTTCTTCTGCCTCCAAACACATTTATAAATTACTCCCATTCTGAGCAGCTTCACAAACACAAAATCTGAATGGACACTCATGTTCAAAGCTCTTGAACAGACATTACAGTCACAAACACTTTTAGTATATCGAGAAGGCAACATTTGGAGAAAAGGGTGAAATCTTTTTATTAGACCAATTAATATACTTGAAAAAGCAGGTCAGCTTTCAGGCACACAAACCCCTTTTCCAGAAAGAAGTTATATATAAACATCTTCTGCTAATGAGGGTCCCTGAACCTATTGAAGGGAATATGCTCAGAGATAAAAGTGGTTGTAACCCCAGAATGGCACTGGGACACAATCTGGGGCTTTTTTAGTGACACCTGTTCAGTGTAAGGCAAAATTCCTTCCTTTAGATTACCCACCTCCAGAGTGTGAGCACCTGCCTACAATTCAGCTGGCCCTGAGAAATATAAAACTCCACTTCTGTTCACTCCCAAACAACCACATTCAAAATAATTCCTTGTCATAAACTGGAGCATGGACCAGAGGTCACTGCACAGGGTAAAGAGTAAGAGAACAAGTTTCTGAACTCTGATATTGGTTTATTATTTGGCAGAGGTCTGCACCTTTAATCCCTGTGAATTTCAGTTCTCCTTATGTAGAATGGAGACAACATTCATTTATCACTGGTTTATTTTATAACATGCCCTATTTACCAAAAGGTTTGGAAGTCCTGGAGTGTGCTGTATAAACTATATATCTTCATGTTTATAAAGGTGCATGAAATACACATTGTGGGATATTTAATGTCAAAACTTTCCTTTGGAGTTGACGTACATGATGTCTGAAACATGGAATTGAGTCAAAAACTTGAGTCCAAGTGTCTCAGAGCATAAAACTTTGGCAGCAACTCCCCCCACCTTTCAGCTGATTCTGAAGTCCATGTGGTGTAACAAAGACTAAATAGTTCATAAAAGGTGGGTCAAAGAACCACAGAGATGTTTCCTTCAAATCCTTTCAGAAAAACCCAATTGTATCTAAATAGCATTTCTGTGAGAGATACAGAAACTATAAACAAAGCAGAATAAAGCCATTAGAAACAGTAAATAATAAAAAGATCAATACCTTTTTCTTAAGTTCTTCAAGAGACAGATGATCTATCTGTAGGCTTAAATGATCTTGTTCTCCTAAACAGATACTCATATAAGATGTTTGATCACCACAGAAAGATAGTGTTTCATCTGCCAAAATAATCAAGGACAGGCATTATTTCAGAAATTCCATTTGCAGGAAAACACAGCACAAAATGCACAGACAGGACTTTTCGAATAAGAACCTTCCAGTAAGTCTCTGGGAGGCCAGTTAAAATGTTTCATTCCCAAAATAAGCTTTCTGTTTAATTGAAAAAAATTTTGTCCCCATATTTCTTTGTGCTTCTGACACACAGACATGCTGCATTTTCTGTGGCTGTATTTTCTGTGGTTATCAGCATGAGTTGTGAATGTAATTCTGAATTATAATTTGCATATTTAGCATTACAATTAGAAATAATTTTTAGGAAGGATAAGTTAGGCATGAATAGTTATTCCGTTTTAACTATATTTTTTATGAACATGAACTCAAGGTTTCAAGGCAAAATGCCAGGTTAGACAAAGTTAATGAATTTATTTTGCTTTTGGGTCAAAAGAATGCAACCATTGAATTGTAAACAGTTACTTATTCATTTCCTCTATAACTGCAGGAATTATTTGTTATGTTTCAATAAACACCTGCTTATTTGCAATATAGATGACAGCTAATTCTACAAATGGATCTCCTTAAATAGAGAGAAAGCATATCTAAAATAGGACAAAGAAGAGACATCCAAATCCTACTCCCAGCTCTGACACTGATCCTCTGGCTGCTGCAAGGACCCAAAACTCACAAATTATCACTAATTTTTCAGAGTCTTCATTCCCAGCAGCCTCACCCTCAACAAAACTGCTCCTGAGAACACAGGAGCATCCACGAGGCCCTTTGGCCCACCCTGGTTGTGGATCATCTGTGGGCTTTTGAGGCTGGAAACTCTGAAACAGTCAAAGTTTACCTTTTATCACTTATCAGAGCTGTCAAGGGAGTGATGCTAAAACTGAAAATCCAAGTTGAAAGGGGAAAGTGAACAGGCTTTATTGTTATTTATATATCCCCTAAGGAATAAACCAGATACATCTTGTACATATGCAGTAAGCTATATTTAACAGTGCCCACTGACATTATTCTTTTCTATATCTAAGAATATCCTAAAAACACCTCCCAAGACGTACAATAAAAAAGCTTGAAGATAAAGTTATAGTTTAAGGCTCTACTCTTTCTGAATCACTAAATAACAAAACCTCTGGCTACCTTTTCTTTCTCTAGAAATAATTCTTCTGTTAGGAGGAGGTTATCCATTGTCTGAGACACAAGCTCTTTGGGAAGTAATTACATCCCATGGTCAGAAAGTGATCCCATTGCCACAGGTTGATTCCAAGTCAGGAATCACAGGCTTCTGTGAAAAACATAAATTCTGAGGGTACAAAACTTTAAGCAGCATGAAATAATCCCTGCTGCAGAATTGCCATGGAATTACCAACACCTGCTGCGTGGAAAGAGAGAAGCTGTCCCTCTGCGCGTGCCCTGATTGCTCCAAGACGTTCTGTTACAAATCCCCCAAATCATCTTCAGTGTAGAAAGCCAAAAAGAAACCTTTTCACACCTTTTTTACTCTCAAATATTTCTTCTCCATCACAGCAAATTGACTGTAAGAAAAACCCAGGGGTTTTTTTTCGTGCAGGGAGAGGGTTGGGCTGCACTTGGCTACAGACCTTGGCGGTTTTTCATGTCCTTTATCTGATCTTCTAAGACCTTCTGTAGATTCCGGTTGCCTAAAACATCTTCTTCCAGTTGTTTTCTCAACATGAAAATGTTGTTCAGTTCCACTTGCAAGCTATTTATGCTGGATAGGAAAGGGGGGGAAGAGAAATCTTTGAGATTCACCTCAAACCTCAGCACATTTTATCCACCTGGGCTCGCACCAAGAGCCCATTTCAGGTTCCCCATCGCTGGGTTTCACCACAGTTACATCATTTTCATGCATGAGCACAAACAAATCCCTACATAGGAAGAGGAGACTAAATGTTTACACACACAGCCTCTTCCTGCTGTTTTGAGCTGTGCTGTTTCTAAGTCAGCTTCCACATGACAGAGTTATTCCAGCAGCCAACTCTGGGCGATTCTTTTGAAGGAAAAATCAAAATTACTGACTTCTGGAGAGTATGCCAGAAAAATATCATTATTATATAATGCTGATGGCTTTGTGTACTCCATTATGTGGTGACCATGGAAACTTCATTCCCTTGCCACAGAGCTACACTATATAATCTAATGCTCCACTTAAGAAAAACATCAAAAAATCCTGTTTCACTGAAAATATGACCCAGACATAACTAACTGTTTTATTTCTTCATTTATCCACACAGTCTGTAAAAAGACCTTTTGAGGTCTAAATTGTCTCAATTATCTCAATAGGGCATAAATGTCAAAACTTACAATTTATAAATTTGTCAAGGTGAATTAATTCTTTAAGCAGCTTTGCCAGGGAAGCTCTTTAGCATCAGCCCCTCAGGTCTCACAGTCTCAGCACCTGGAGCTGTCCCTTTCTAAATCTTCCCCACACCCTTCAACTACATCAACAAGACAGTTCTGATCAGTCCACAAAAAGACTTAAGTACTGAAAAGAACAACCTGAAATTGTACTAAAATGAAATAAATAGGATTTAATAAAAAATAAGTAACACGGTATGACTGAACTCATCGTATTATTTATTTTCACGTTTACTTCACTCAGTGTTTTAAAATAAATGAAGCTGCTGTAGACTTTCCAATCCACTGCACTAAATGCCAGAGAATTCAGGGATCTTTAAAAAATTTAAATCCATCTTACAGGAGACTGTACAGGAACACAGAGCACATCATACTTGCATGAGAATAACAGCGTATTGTAGAAGCACGTTAATTAAAAGGCTGCATGTATGAAAAGACTCTCAGGGTGTCTCCTGACAACTGTGCTGTTGTCAGGGTTTCCTGCACAAGAAACTACTGCTTTAACCAATTCTGCCTCAGACAAGAGCTTCTTTGAAGAGAGACCCCTCTTAAAAGCTCAGCAAAAAAATTAAGAATAAAAACAAATCAACACATTACTAGGAGCCAGGTAAGCACATTTTCTCCTTTTCATGAGTTAGAGGTTTTATAAGAAAAAGCATTGATTCCCCACTTGGAGAGACGGGGAATGTCTTGGTCCTGACATCCTGAACCTTATTTTGAAATATAACCACCCAGGTTGCTTAAAATAAATAATGCCTAAAAGAAGATATGTCAGCAGGAAAACAGATGTTTGCCTAAAATCCTTGTCACTGTTGATGGCAATTAAATTCAGCTTCCTCATCTGTGTATCTGCAGGGCTTGTTTATCCATTTCCAAGAACTTTGGCTGTTCAAGTCTTCCCTGATGAGACTCAGAGCACATCTCAGCCCCCAAAACTACGAGGGGGAGAAACAGGACCAGTCTCCAACTTGGAGCATCGCGTGCAACTGCTGCGTGACGCCGCTCTGTGCATCCCAGAACCCCACATCAAGAAACCAGAACCAACGGTCCTGATCCTGCAGAAGTTAATTGCAGAATTCCTCGGACCCTAATGATTACACCTACAGTTATAAGTTTCCTTATTTGAAAGGAAAAACTCGTTTCAGAGCCACTTTCCTCTGCTGTTGTTACTGCGCGGAGCGATGACAACCCCCTGACCCACAGAACACGGCTCAGTGGCAGGCCACACTCCTCATGTGAAATAAGAAATAATCCCCATAATCTGACTTCTGTCACTATTTTTAATTAACAGAATTCTAGTATCCAAAGCAGCTCCTGAGCTGTGGCCAAGCACAAGCTGGCACAACTGTTAATGTGCTTAACTCACATACAGCTCTCATCTACTCACTTCATGGTTTCCAAACTACAGTGGGCTATAAACCAACTGCAAACTACAAACACACATTCCCCCAGGGCTGGCAGGAATAAGCCATTGCCTTCAGGCAGAAAGAGTCAGGAGGCTCTCAAACGCTCTCAATATCTAATTAAGGCGTTTGTAATTATAACAGCAATAGTAAATTTTTTATAAAACATTTAAATTTATTTTACCTTACGGCTATGAATTTTCTTTATTTTATCATAACATCTCCTCCTCAACTGCCAAGCAATAACAGGGTACAAAGTAGGCCACGGATTTCTCTCTAAAATGTTGTGTTCTTTGATTTTAAAAGGTTAAAAACCACTTGCTCCTGCCACACTTCTCAATGCCTTACATCGAAAGTGTACTATGTAATCTTCAATTATTCTGTTTTGTTTAACCTTTTCCAAAGTCTTATGGGTTTATAGTCTCATCAAAATTCTCAAAGTGTCACTTTTAAGATAAGCATTATCTGTATTTTAGAAGTAAACCATGGCAAATTGTCCAGCACCCAGAAGTTCACTGCAGTTTGATTTTTCCCCTATATTCCAACACACCACATGTAACTGCTGAAAATCCAGCTGCTTACTTTGGTACCTCAGTGGAAATCTGGGTTATTTCAGATTCCAATCCAAACAGAAATATTTTCAGAAACATTTAAGTAATTTACATAATAGAGCCTCACTTACAAAAATATTTCCCTTTACAGAGATGACTACAGTGAGTTTACAAACAACTGGTTGGTAAAAAAAAATCTCCAGTTAAACTGCACGTTTTTCTCCCAACTTCTGACTTTTGCCCTTTGAGTTTAATTATCCCCCAAACCAGAAGTACTCACCTATCTGATTCTTTGAAGGTCTTCACTAGGGTAGAATATATATTTTGTTCTTTCCTTAAAGCAAGAATCAGCTTCTCATACTCAGCTTCTTTATTTTCCTAAATTAAACCAAGAACATACTGAACTTGCAAGGTAATTTTTAGGTTTGTATTGTATCACTGTTTACCTACCAACAGTGAGTCACACATCTAGACAGTGATTCATCATTTTTCTCACAGTTTAAGAAGCTTCCCCCCCACCCCAACCCAAAGCATCCTCACTCCCAAAGTTCCAAAAATCCAGGAACAATCCAGCAGGCAGCTATTCCAGAAGAGAGGAAGGGAGGGAAGGGAAAACAGACAAACCCAAGCTCCAAGAACACATTTTAGAACAAGTCCTCTCGGTGTTCTGGATAAATTTGGCTTTTTTGGGTCAAGGAGTTCCCGCAAATTCTGTTCCATTTCTGAACAACAACAACAAAAAAGGGCTGTGTTGAGCCACAACTAAAGGATGACCGTGTCAGACACTGTGAGTCAGCTTTCTGCACACTCAGCTGGGTCACCACAAGCTGCTGCTTCACTTGTGCAAAGGAAAGAAAATGGTTTACCTGCAGTCTTGCTCACAGAAAGGATATTGTTATTATCTTAAGAACAAACCCAGACTCTTAGGGTACATTCTCAGTAAGGATCCACTAATTCCCCCAGACTTCTTTCACTCCAAAACAACCACAGGAAGCAAAAAATGCAGCTATTCAAAGGATTATTTGCTTGCACTTATTGCATAAAAGTATCTAAGATATCAGTCATCTTTGAAGAGAAAATAACTGGAATATCTGTAGCAAATTTAGATGTGTTAATACCAGGCACAAATTCTGCCTCTGTTTAAGAATTGTTGCTTCTCTCAGTTTTCTTTTTCAACTGAAAACTGAAAGCAAGAACAGAAGAGGTGCCACAGCTAAGGGAGAATCTCAGCTAAGGGAACTCTTAAGAGATACCAAATCATTAGTGAACAGATCATTAACAAGGAACAAACCTACACCCAGGAGTTTTAAGCAGCTGTTATTACTCCAACTGCAATTCCTAAGGAAGGAATTGCAGCAAAAAAAAATAAAAAAAATCAGCTACAGTATAATCCTGTTAATTCACACTAACGATGCAAAGACTGTTAATTTGAAAAATTCAGTGTTCTGCAAAGTAAACAGCACAAAAGCAAGGACAACTGGTGTTTACTTTTAATTATTTACACTCATACTTCACTGTACGCTGGCAAACATGTTAAATAATATTTTGCAAGTGTAATCAAGTTTTGCTCAATCGACTCCTGTTCAGGTAACGTGCCTGGCAGGTCCTGCTGCAGCTTCTACCACCAAGGCTACAGAGTCTTTGAAGAAGTGACCTTGCCTTAGGACACAGGCACCGTGTTCAGCTGCCACCTACAGGCACCTGTATTCTAATACATGTCTCCCTGTTCTAGTGCAATTTATACATTAAATACTACTCTGTACTGAAGTGCAAAATACTGAGATTCATATCAAGTTTATCATCTAGATGAGCAGAGGAGGAGCTCACAGCAACAGCTTCTGCTGACTGAGTAACACAAAGGCAAACAGATGGAGGTGGGTGATCCAGAGGCCACTAATAAAAAAAGAAACCTCATGCAAAAAAAATGTTAAAAAGTACATCTTGCAGCCTGAATTAAAGAGCCTTATCAATGTGCTGGAACCTCAGCCTTTCAAGAACAGCCACTAAACGTAAAATACACAGGTTGCAATTTAACTTGGAAAACTTTGGTCACAAACACTGATCTGATCAGTGACGTAGAAAAAGCAACAGGAAAAAAATAAATCTTTTGACTTAATTTAGTCGGTTCGCAGTCTGTTAAAAGTTCCAGTGAACTCTTCCATATGTCTGATACAAGCCTTGCAATTATTACTGAAGACATACAGAGCTACATCCTAATTAAAAGCTCCTCCTGAAGCAGTGGCAAAGCAGTGTCACTCTGCGGGGTTACGGTGCACAGAGCAGGTAACGGGTGGCACCGATCGCTCGGGGTCTGTAACTGCTGCCTGAACAAAGCAGTGCTAAACACACCACCCTGCTAAACACACCACCCTGCTAAACACACCACCCTGCTAAACACACCACCCTGCTCCTTTCAGAAATTCACGTGTTCATTGAGTTCTACATTTGAACCAAAACCCTCCCAGCTCTTTCTCTGCGTAACGGGAGACAGGAGCTGCTCGTTAATTCCAAATGTCACAGACTATACACAAATTATTAAATTCTAAATTCAACCAGCTAGGTAAAGGTTAGCAAAATCATGAAGAAGTGTTCCCGATTTTTCAGAATCTTCCATGAATAATAAGGATGAGAAGGTACAGCATGAACTTCCTTTTTTTTTCCCCTTTTTTTATGTACATTATTACTGTCATTTCTAAATAACGTGTAGGAGTGAATTATTTCAATCAACTCCCCGACGGTACACAAAACATAAGGCAGCTCTGTAACTTAAATAGACTGTAATGCTGGGGGAGTTAATGAAACATTAAACCTCTTGACACATGGTGTGAGGGAAAATGTGTTAGAGGAGATAGCTGTAAGACATCCAGGACCATATTGCAGTGAAAGATTTATATTCCCATGAAAGGAGGCAATCTAACACATTAAAGTCTATATTTAAGTCTGAAATAGTATTGCTAAGCAGCAGTGGTGGAAAACATAACTTATTTTCATTAAAGGTTTCTCAGATTGTGAGCAATGAAAATAAAAGGTTTATACCTCCACAATAAATAACTTATTGGCAAAGTCACAAGAATATCCAGTTGCCTCACTGAATATTCTCTTGCTTCCAACAATCCTCAGGATCATTTCAAAACCTCTGAAGGTTAGAGAATGAATGACTGAGGGAAAGCCATAACCTACACCTCTTTATTGATCCATCAGTCAATCAGTACCAAAATTTGGTAATTTCTTCTAACTTCTAAATTCCTTGGTTGTAAAATACATTTAATTCTGAGACTTCACAGACACCAGAGTCAGCAGTTGCCTGACTCCCCTATAATTATCAATGCCCTCATTCACTCTCTCTCTCTAGCCCATGACAGTGGCTCAAGAATCCAAACTCCAAAATTAGAAACTGTCATTAAACTTCCCTGCCCTGGCCAAGGCACCCAGCAGAGCTCTGGTTGTTGGTTGCCTCAAAATTTATCATTGCATTAAAAGAGAATACAAAGATATGATGAAAGAGAGAAAGTTCTGCATCTCTCAGATCAGTGTCTTCAGCTTTAAAGATCAGTGAGGCTGGAAGAGCTGGGTTTCTGATCCCTCTGGTGGGGAGGATCCAGCCAGCTGTGGCTTTGCTGGGAGTTGGTGCAGCAGGGAAAAGCCATCCAGGAGTCCCAGGCAGCCAGTGAGAGCAGAGCTCTGGATAATCCGTGTCCGAAAACTGATGATTAACATGCCAAAGTGGGTTCTTACAGGAGATATGTGACACTGGGGTTGAGCTGAGGGGACAATGGGCCGTGATTAGCTATTGTTCACAGCCACGAGTGAACCAGCAGCAGAGAATGGGCTGTGATTAGAAGGTGGGTCTGGGTGATTGCCATGCACAGCTTCACCTACCACTGCTCTCACCCCTGCTTATACACCTGAACTGCAAGTGAGGTGTACAGAGGGGAGTTACTGTTTGATTTTCATTAATTCTGTATGATTTTCCATCACTTTTAGGTCCCTTTGTGACAGAAGCTACGTGCATGCACTGCAGTTTGTTTTACAGAGGTTGAGTTTCTGCTCAGCCTTTCCCAGACTCTATTTCCACATTCATATACACCGGATATGCCCTCACTGGTACCTGGGCAAACAGGGCTGCAGCTCCCTTACTCTGAGCTTCTCCTATAATCCATGACTCAACATGTCCTTGTCTCTACCACATCTAATAATAGTGCCCATCACATCAAACATTTCATGATTCAGAATGTGACCCAAGATACTGCACTTATGTTTCCTTTGCCATTGGCTCACTTTGTTTTGAGCTCCCTTCAGAAAATCTCATTAATGACTGATTTATTATTAAAGAAATGAAAAAGCTTTCTCCACCATTATAATGTACTAGTCTAATTCTTTTTACCTTGCCTGATGCTTCAAGAAACCTTAACATACCAGGCTGCAAACAACACAAGAAAGACAAAAATTGTAACCTCAAAAGGAGCTTATTTGTTCAATAATCTGCACATAATAATGCACTGATGGAGTCAGCAAGTGATTCAAAAATTTAACAGTACCTGACTTTTCTTTTGCTTGGACAGAAGTGGGGGGTGAAGGGAGAAGGAACTAACTCTACATTTTAAGACTTTGAATTTTGAGCTCTGATTTCAGTTACTAACAAGTTTATTCATTTTATGGCACTAAATAAAATGGGCATATAAATACACATATATATTACTGTACTACTGCCTTTCTTCTTTGCTTTAAAGCAGTTTTCTTCTTGCCCTAGACATATTTTCACTGCTATATTTTTCCTCACACTCCACTTATCTCCTTTGGTCACTGGCTCTGTGCAATCTTCCCTCTTATCTATCAGAAGTACACAAACCTTCCTCTGTAGCTCTCTTCAGAAACACAGATACCCTCTCACTCAGGGAAGTATGTCTGCCCTAACCACCAAAAAAACTCTACCTCTTTATGGCAGGAAAACCTTTAAGTTGCTTTCTAAGAGTACAGAGCTTAGTGATGCCATATGAGCTCATCAGAGTACAATACTGGTGAATTACAACATACATGAGTCCACAGCTTGGAAGTCAAAGTCAAAATTCTCTTAAATTTGAAGTCAAGGTATTTATCTGCAAATGATCAGTTATGAAAAACTCACCTCTAACTCTCTGGCTATCTTGATAATTGACTGTTGAGACTGTGCAGCACATTTTTCCTTTACTAGGCCCTCATTTTTCAGCTCAAGTTCTTCATTAGCTCTTAGAAGGTTCTTGTACTTATTCAGGAGCTCCTGCAATTCTGCATCCTTTTCTTTAACTGCTCCATCCAGTTTCTAACAAAAGAAAGCCATGAGACACTTTAACAAAATTTACTCCAGTTTTAAATTGCAAAATAGCAAAACAAAATTCAGGAGAATATCCAAGGATTACTTGGCACATGTTATTTACACACCTTGCAAAAAGAGCAAAATGTAAGATATTAGAAGAAAAGAAAGACACACAGAAGCTTTGCCCAGCTATTCAAACTTTTAAGTATTAATAAATAAGTCAAGGCATGCACCTTGGTCTCCAGGTGCAGAGCAACCTTAAGTTTTTGTATTGCAGGCTGAACACCATCAGTACTTTTCAGTGTTATATCTCCAGTAAAAAAACTGAGCAGGGTCCATTACCATTCAGACAGGAGCCTTCTCACATAGGTCATTTGGGCTTCAGAAAGGGAAGATAAAATATTTCAGTATCTCTACCTATTCCTCAGCTTCCAGTTTCTGCACAATAAACTGAAAATCACAGGCACTTCAGAGCTTTTACCACAACAGTGAAAATTCTACATAAGCACTAGCAAAGCTTCCTTCTCCCTCTGTCCACACGCTTCAAAAAACCCTAAGAAATCCTGCTGAATGCCCCACACTCTATAATTATATGTCTGTTCTGCAAATAAAGCATTATAGAAACTGAAGGATTATCAGCAAAATCAACAGTAACTCCAAATACAAATGTGATTTTGTAATAACTCCTCACACAAAATCAAATGATAACTTTCCATTTTTCATTTCAAAGTCAGTCTACCTACCTCGAGCAGCAGATCCTTGTGATTGACACTGTCTGTCAGCCTCTTGATAACGAGCTCTTGGCTCTGCAGCTTCTGATTGCTTTCACTCAAAAGAATATTGTAATGGTGTTCAACTGCCTTTTCTTTCTCAGTCATTTCACCATGTAATTTCTCTAGTTGATTTCTGAGGTCCTACAAAAAAAAAAAAAAAAAAAAAAAGAAACTGAATATGTAGCAAATCAACTTTAAAAAGTGTTTCAGGCTAACAACCCACATTATTATTTTATCTTTCCATTGCTTTAAATTACCCATATCACCGGATAGCCTGGAAAACGTACTGAAGCCACTTTCTTTCTGTTGGCATCAATGAACGCAATTAAAGAATGGGAAACTTTGAGAAGAGATGTCAGTATTTTCTTCTAAAAATCTAGGTGACTGCTGTTGTTTAAATGCTTTTCATACCAAATGACCGGACTGCAAGGCTGGGGGGAATATTACACACGCAGATGTTGTCGCTGTCAGAACCAACACTCACTCCCGAGTCAATTCACTCCCTTGCTAGAAATAGGAGAAAATTGGTTACGGGTGATTCAGTTTGTCATTTGCTCCTTTTTCTCATCACACCATGAAAATCGTTGCACTAACATTGTATTACTGGTTACTTTTGCATCAAACGAAAGGTCAGAAACGTTCAAACTTTTTTCTTTCGACAAGAGCACAAACTTGAAGTGACCACTCGGGTCAGTCTCGTGACCAGAAGGGGTGAACAGAACCTGACCTTGATTGTGGCTCTGTTAATTACTTTCTGCAGCTCCAGGATTAGCTGCATTATCTCCCCATCAGAAACGTGTGCTTCTTGTCCATTCTGCTTCTAAACCATAAACAGCCTCTTTCAACAGCCTGATGCAGTGGCAAGTCCAAAGGACTCAGAGATCTGTAGGACCAAACTGGAATATTGCAATGCAAAGAGCAGCATCTCCTGGGTTGCAGGTTACACCACAATCCCAGCTCCTTCCTCTGCATCCCTACAGATCCTGCCCCACTCCACCTGACAATGTAGCTCTCTGTGGGGTTCCAAAGTCTGACCACCTGATAAAGCCTCGGGTTCCAAGAAACAACATCAAACAATTCCTATTCCTTACACTTTGCCACAAACCAGGAAAACACCTAAATCTATGTAAATATATGAGATTATTAGCATGGAATTAACAGTCAGCTCCCAGTTAGAGTGGAAAATATGAAGAGCACAAGGCAATAGAAAAATCCATAGTGTGGTTTCTCTCCCACTCTTTGTGTCGCTTCCGATTTTTTCCTGATTTGGTGGAAGTTTCAACACTCAGTCAAAGGAGGCAGAGGTTGCACAGACATGAGCTTCATTTTATAAACTGTTCCTCTGCATCTACTGCACAGATTGTGTGGAAAAAGAGAAGTACAAACTTGTAACAAAGGAGCTGTTGCCTAAAATTAAACAATTAAAACTTACAGAAGACTTTATACTATCTAAACTTCTGTTCAGACTCAAAGAACCAGGTAATACAGAGTACATCTTAAAATAAATGTTTTCTATTTATTCCTCAAAAGGGCCCATTTGTGAAGTAGCATAAGCCCTGCAAATAGTTTGCACATATGGTAGTCACCTATAAACCTTAAATTTACCTCCACTGGGATTTAAAATTTAATAGTTGTTTCTTATTCTAAGTTCAAAGAAATAGCACTAGTGACACTTTAACTGCAATCTCTTTACAAACTGTTTTATGTCCTTTTCTTGACTTAATTACCTCACTTCATGCAGGTTCACATCAAATCCTTAACATCATTTTATTACTGCAGTGTTTTACTTCTGTTTATTTTGCACAGTAAATGCAAATTGTCATTTACAATGCCTTTTGGTTTACTTGCTTCATTTTAGCTTCATCACCAGGACTGAGCTAAGAAACCCCTAACAGCTCCCAAAACCCCCTCAGACGTTATTCAAAGAATCATTAAAACCAGACTTTCAGTTCTGCAAAGTAATAAAGTTATTTTTTTCAGGACCAAAAAGAACTACTTGCTTGACTAAGAAAAATGAAGAGTTGCAGAATCAGGTCCAAGTGTTGTCTATGCAAACAAACTCTCAAAAGTGTTGCTATTTTTTCCTAACTACCTATAAATACAAACTGCAGTGGGAAGTAGTGTAAGGTCTGATAACTGCAAAAGCTTATGGCTTCAAGTTATGGAGCTCTTCAAGTGGGTCAAATTAAGCCTGAATTCCCATTCCCAGCATGGGAATTGGAAGCAAAGGATCAACAGCAGTGTTATGACTTTCCCTGCACTGCAAAGTTCACTCCTTGTTTAGTTTTTTTTTAATGTCGTTTTTATGCTATTACATCACTGAGAGGCTTTAAGTGAATCAACCACCTGTAACTAACCTCCAAATGAACATTTTTGATCTGTCCTGTGACTTCAGGTGACCAACACCCTGAGTATTCTTCTCTTTATAAAAACCATGAACAGCTTCAGGAAGGTGACAGACATGCAGAGACAGAAGAGATGCTGCTGCAACACCACCCCTGTTAGCTAATCTCAGCCCTCTTGGTGCACAACACTTGTCAGGTGCAGAAACCAGGTTTCTGCCTTAAAAGCACTCTGCTATATCCAGGTTTATGGAAAGAACTGGACTGACAATGGATGCAATTGTGGAAAAAACCAAAACAGCCTGTGAGAGATTTGCAATGTGCAGGTAACTTTGCCTCAACTATTTCTGCCCCCAGAGTTCCCTAAATCCTTCCCAAAACAAGCTAGAGGTGAGACTGAAAATGATCTCCTTTGCATGAGCTGGAATTCTGTAACACCCCAAACTATCCATCACTGTAGCAGGTTGTCTGAACTCATTGACCACTCAGATTGGCTGGGAGAAAATCTATTGGCTTCCATACACTGAGTTGCAAGGATAATATAGTACCTACGGCTCTCGGAGCACAAACTTCCCAATTCCCCCTGCCAACCTTTTTCCCCAGAGACTTTCCCATGATTAATGATAGCTGAACTAAGAAAAATGAATGTGAAACACTGTAATATAGAACACTGGAGCAGATGCCTCCCCCTCCTTGTCAGATGAAATCCAGTTTGGTGAATAATTAAATCGCAAAGCTCCAAAACTTCCCTCTCAGGCTAAACTACAGGTAGGAAGGCTAAATAATAAATTCTGCCTAATGAGTTATTCTGCATTTCCCCAACCAACTGATCAAATATGAATATCTAGTAAATACACTCTAATTGTCTACATTTAGGCCTGGAGAGAGAATGGATACGTGAGGTGTTTAATCATGTAAATTTGAACAAACTCCTCGATGAAGGAGGACTGAATCCCTGCTAGAGGCACAGTAACATGGTAGGCACAAGCAATAAAAAGGATGAGTTGATGTTTATTCCTCATCAATAGTATATAAGAATATAGCTCAAACCTCCTTGTTTCAAAGAGCTTAAAGTGATACTTTTAACAGCATCTCAGTGGTGATGCTCAAAGTGCTGCTTAACAGCAGCTTTTGGCAAGTACAGAACTGAGAGCTTTTAAAAGCTCTTTCAGAGACCTTTAAAGTTGCCCACCCTGAGGCAGGAACATGGTTCAAGGACATCTAAGCCCCTTATTCCAGAAGACTCCTAATACTGGGCAGAGTCTGTGATTTGGATGATCAGCCCACATGTAACAGTCTTAATTGCTTTGGTTTCACCCCCTTCCCTTCCAGGACAGTAATGCCCAATTCATGTCCAGACAAACTTGGTTTACAACAGGGAAAAGAACGTTTTCTGGACCTCAATTTTTTTTTAGGGTTTGTTGCTTGTGGTGTTTTTTGGGTTTTGTTGTTTTTCTTTTTAATGGATATATGCAAAAATTTGCATTATCCCAATTGCAGTACACGGAAAGTCATTGAAAATTTCCCTGTGAAAGAGTGAAGAGCCAGGACAGCAGTTCATTACAAATGTTGAGGGCATTTTCTACAGTTTATACACTTTCTTGCTGGCTTTATTCTAACAAAATAGAAACACTGATAAATAGGTATCTTGGAGCATAAATAGAACTGAATTTTTAAGGCTGTCTCATAAAAAGTTTGCATCACATCACTGAAGCAGTTTCCTGTTTGTCAAAGAGCAAAATCTCACAGCATATTTTTTTACTCCCACATATCTACTACTTAATGGGCTACACTTCACAGGCAATGTGGTTATATCCCAATGTACTCACAGCTCTGAAATGGAAGCAGCTGTTCTGCAAGGACTAGGAAATAGGTTAGGGATATAATTTTTATAAGACTGCTCATCTTTTGGCAGGAATGCTTCTCCCCAAGGAGCCAGTCATTTACATGAAAAACTTGGACATAATGGAGTCAAATAGGGCTTCTGTAATCCAAGCAACTTTGAATCCCCTGGCAACTCCTTGCTCAGTCCTATTTTTCCTGTCTCTCCTATGCAGTTATATTCTAGCTCCCCTGAAAGATGAAAAAAAAAATTCTGAATAGAGAAGACAGTTAAATATAAAATACTTCAAATCAATAAAATGCTCTCTGTGGCTGTTTCACTGACAGGAGCGATCTGTTCTCGCTCTCCTTAACCTCAACACCCTGAAGAAATTTCAAAGCACACCAAAGATAG
Source organism: Lepidothrix coronata (assembly GCF_001604755.1). Taxonomy (NCBI): domain Eukaryota; kingdom Metazoa; phylum Chordata; class Aves; order Passeriformes; family Pipridae; genus Lepidothrix; species Lepidothrix coronata. Next base: position 818,172 of record NW_016690208.1, read on the forward strand.
AGACTTTGTGACGGCAGCCAAACCACAGTTGACAATCAAACAAAAATGCGTTAAATTGGGGGTGGGAGGGGGGGGAGAAGAACTTAATTGGTTTGTAGGTAAAGAGACCCCTCTGCTGGTTTTAAGGGATAGTGCAGGAGCTGCAATTTCCACGTCTCCCTGCTTTATTAAGGCCCTTATTTAATAATGGAACCAAAACAGCCACTGAATAAGGACAGGCTCATTTAATCCTTTATGTAATTTAATATAGCAGGAGACTAATCCCTGACTGAGGAGGAGCAGACTCTGGATGCAGGAGGGACTCTGCTTGTTATGCAAATGCTGCCCTGATGGAAGCAACAGTGGGAAGAATTTAGCAAAATCCACATGACAAACCATAGAGGTGAGAAGTATGTTTTATGTCAACCCCTTCAGCACAGGGTGCATCCTTTTTTCAAAGGAAGAAAAGAAGAAACCTGATCGTTCACTTTGTTGCATCAGCTCTGAGAGCTGGAAGCAGAAGTGCTTGTCTGAACACCTAGAGCAAGGTAAAAACCCTCTGCGGAATATCAAGCAGCAAAATTAATGAGCAGCACATCATTTTTATGTTAAATTGTCATCAATTAATCCTGTGCTTTGGGTCTTTTACAAGCAGAAGTTATTAAATATACAGTCTGTACAGTGACCCTGCTGGGAGAGCAGAAAGCAGGCTGAGGTTTGGCTTGAGGTCACAACAACTGGCTGCTTCCTCCTGGGCTGTGTTAGAGTTCAGAAGAAGGTTTAAGTAGTGTAATTTAGGATAATCTACAGACATATAACAAGACAAATACATCAGAAATATAAAACATACACTGTCATGCATGTTCAGATCCTCCCATCAGAAAACTGAAACCAACAGTAACCATTTACCACTTCTAAAGGCTAATGTTTTTCCCTAGGACCTAACTATAAAAACTGTATTTATTTTAATATATTCTTCTGTGTAGAATTTTCCTCAGTCTTCTTAGCTACATTCTTTCAAACACAGGCATTAGGCAGTGTTAGGCATTTACCTTACCAAAAGCTATTTACATTAAAAACCTAACTCTGTGAGAAAAGGACCTGCTAAAGTGCTGAATTAAACATTATGAAATAAAACAAAAAAATGATAATAACATTAATGGTTTT
>NW_016690208.1:819327-973151 GCF_001604755.1 Lepidothrix coronata
CTTCTGTAGCTGTGCCTCATCCAGCTCCTTCTCCATTTTCTCTCTTTCCTGATTCAAATCACTCAGCTCTTGACCGGTCACTTTAATTATCCTTTGTAGTCTGCGATTTTCAGCGTCCTTGGTGAGGTTTTCTGAACGAAGTTCTGCCAACAGGGTCTCCTTCTCCATCAGGAGAGCTTGATAATCTGCAGCACCCTGAAACATAAAGCAGCATTCAGGCTCTAGAAGGTGTTTGTAGAGCCTGGAATTCTTTATTCCTGTTGCACCCAAACCCCCTCCCCTGCCCCTCTTCCCACAACTTCAGAATTGAGGTGCAAAAAAATAGTGAAATGACAAAACAGGGAAAGTGTTACACTGATAATTTTCCCTGCTAAAGTAACACAACTTTCCATGACATCCAGTGCAGGATAACAAAGTCTCAGATAACAAAGAATGAGATAAAGGTTGACGTGCAAAGGAGGTGCAAACCAGGTCATAGTTGTATTATTGCTTCTCAAAGCTTTAACTGCATAAAGCTCTGCTTTTGGGGCAGTTTGGATCTGGCCTAGGGCAGGTAGCCACCAAGACTTTCATAGAACTTTTAAGATTGGAAACAACCTTTAAGATCATGGAGTCCAACCACCCACCCAGCACCACCACCGTGTCCACCACTAATTCATGTCCTCAAGTGCCAGATCCACGTGTTTTCTGAACCCTTCCAGGGATGGTGACTCCACCACTGCCCTGGGCAGAAGCATGATTTTTAATATAAAACAGCAAGTCTGATTTGTGTTCTTCCCCACCACACACTGTTACAAGTGGCTTTGAAGCTGACAGCAGTAGTGGGCTGTGCAGCACAATCTACTCACAGAGAACTGCCTTCAACTCAAGTTTGCAGCTAAGGAGCCGAGTATTGAGGAGAAGGGCTGGCTCTGTCACCCACCATGCCACGTGGATTCTGTGGGCAGGAGGGATTAGCCACACACTTTATAAGCTTAGAACTTTAAAAAAAAAAAAAAATCAACAAGGTCTCAAAAATGAAAGAGGTAAAATTAAGAGTCATATTTCAAAGCAGGTATGAAAAAGCAAACATAAGCTACAGAGTCACATACAGGCCAAAATGACCTGAAAAAGAAATATGATAAACTTTTCTCAGTAGAGCACAATTAAAACATGGGTTTAAGTGAAATAAAAGGCTTTTGAAGAAAAGGAGGTGCTCTGAGAGAACTAAACCTTACTACTCCATTAGACTCTGGAATAACAGTCACAAAGGCTGTAGTGGGGGCACCTCAGAGGCAGCTGAATCCACCTCTGCCATCCTGCTGGGCTGAAACCAGGTGGATGAACAAACAGCACAATGGAAGATGCAGCACTACCTCTAAGCAGTGTCAGTTTTATCAAACTTTGGATGAGTTTGAAAACGTTACAAGAGACATTTCATTGCCTATTTTAATATCTAATTCTTACTTTCTCCCATTTTACATTTCAAGACCTTTACAATGCAGAAATTATCATCATAAAGTCCTTCCTCCACCACACACAGAAAGCATTACTAAATCACATTTTCACAAACAACATTCCACTATTTTATAAATAGTGATTTCACATTTATTATATAAATAAATCCAAACAAGTGTCTCATATCCAGTCTGCTAACAAGAAGCCTGTGCTGGTACCATACTTTTGGAAGAGAAAACAAAACAGGTCAAAAAAAAAAAACCCCTCAAGATCATCCCAGCTCCACAACTATCTGTGTCTTTGTTTTTAACTTCTTCTGCTTTTATTCATTTCTCCCTTAATGTTTCTCAGTTTTTACTGAAGAAAAAGTATCAAGAAACAAAGTAAGTAATCTCACATTTTAACATTCTATTTTTCCAATGATTTGATTTGGGATTTTTTTTTCAAGGTAATAAAAAAAAAAAAATCAAGTATTTTAAACAGCATTTTAAACTAATTTCCATTTCTCTGCTTTCAAAGACACAAAGCTCTACCCACTGTGTGGAATTAAAGAGGAGGGAAGAGCAGGGATGGGGAAGCCACATTAAATTGTTTGTTCTTACCTTGAATTTTTGTACATGTGCCTTGTGAGTTGCCTCTCTTGCCTTAGCCAATGAAGCATTCAAGTCTTCAATTTCAGAACCAAGCTCCTCATTCTTTAGGCAAAAGGAATGTAGAAATAGTTATTTCCAAGGGATGGCCACTCAGTAATCACTATCCCACCTCATTATCCATTCATCCAGCTACACAAAACACTTCCAAGAACAAAACCACCAAATACATCATAATAAATCTTATATAAAGAAATACTTGCTCTTATACAACACTCACTAGACTGCCTATCACTCAAGTTAAGTATTTCCCATTCTTCCACACATTCTGAATTTCAGCTTGACCTCTCCTATTTTAGGTGCCTTTGACAGCTCCACTTACTCAACAAATAAAATACTCCTCATACCACATAAGTGGTGCTCAGAGCTGATAAAAATCAGTGTGTAAGAGAAAACATTTTTCTTTTAAGTTCTTAGGGGAGAAAGTATCAGTTAAGTAGCTTTTTTCTTCTCTCCTCCAGTCCAAGAGCCCAAACTCCAGGCAAACAGAACTGCTTAGAGCTGACAGCAGTGATCAGGGACCCACTAGAAGCCTCCTCATGGTTACAGTGAGATCAGACTCTCACACACACACAACACAAAATTCCACTCCCACTTCAACAAACCAGCAAGATCACAATCACCATACCTCTCTTTCCTTTGCTTTTAAGGCAACAGTTAGGCCTTGGATAGTTTTGTCCCTTTTCAAACCATTCTTCTTTTCCACAGCAAGCTCATTTTCTCTCTCTTGTAGCTCTTCTTGGAGTGACTAAATTAGATTATGTGAAAGTTGCATTAACTTCCCACTAAGAGACACTGTAACTGCATATTAATAAGAACATTCCCTCAGAGTTCTTGAAGCTTAGTACTCAGATTACCAACCTAAAATACAGTCCCAAAATGAGAGTCATCATCTTAAATTTGTGCCTGGAATACAGTAGAAGGCAGCTAATCTCATGGGCTGGCCATGAGTATCAGCTCCAATATTTGATAAGTGGCCTTATCAGTTCCACTGAAAATTGGTTCAAAAAAAAAAAAAAGGAGGAGCCTTCCTGTCGTGTCACATAAAAGAGAATTTACCAGAGGACTTGCTCTACCCTCTTTCCTGTCTGTACCTATGAATGCATAACAGAGGGAGCCCAACACACACTGCAAGGAGTGAGGGAAACAGAAACAAAGTCAGAACTTACCTGAATTTTTTTTTCAAAGGAATTTCTCTCATTTTTAAGCTCCATTCTAAGAGCCTGTAAGAACAACATAACTCATATAAGAACAAAAAAAATTCATTCTCAACACAAATATAACTCATTAAGCATTAAAATGAAGCAAAACGAGCTTAAAAACCTTGGAGGTGGAAGGAAAACTTAATATACACATTTTGACAGGAATATATTGAATCAGTTGCTTCCTGGAAGTCTACAAATCTACCTGAGCACGGTATGAGCCAGTCCAAATTAAGAAGAAGGAAAAAAAAGAAAATAAAACCCCACACAACGTGTTCTTCCATGAGACAGGAACAACTGTACTTGCAGAGTTAATAAAGGTGCCTTTTTATGTGACATTTATCTTTGCCAGCAAGATGCTTTTACCAGGGCAGATTTTAATTAGCACTTTTCCCCAGGGAGGTTACAGAATTATTTGTTTTTAAAAGGTAATCATATATAAAAGCAGAGTTGTGCAAAGCTATTCATCAGATTTTTTCCTCCAGTACTGCATCCCAAATGATCATGCAGGCTGTCCCCCTCCTGTGAAGTGATTAAAGGTGACACCGTTTTCACCTTGACACACAAATACTCTTGTGAAACCAGGGTGGTCTTTCCTGACACACATTGATTTAATTGCAAGACCACGCAGACTGAAAAATCTTAATTTCACTGATCAGTCCAGTTGTTGAAGGTTCTCATCTGTTCTTGTTATAAACAAAAAGGTGTGTAGGTACTGAGCAAGACTCAGTTCCAAAACGAATCCTGACAGCCCCCAGGATTAACTTTCCTAATTCTGCCAGCTTTAATTTCTTGTTTGAATAACTAATGGGAAAAAAAGGAAAAAAAAGAAAGATAACAAGCCTCAGGACCTGATTCTGCATTCCAGCTGTCAGGATATCTGCCTTCCTGTTTAAGAGCCAAATGAAATAAGACTGACTCTTGCACCTTTTGTAAGCCAAAGGCTAAACTTCCACTTTATTTCATGAGATTTTTTTATGCCTACCTCCCTTACCACAGCTTTTTTTCCAGACCCTAACAGTAGAGACACTTTCCAAGAACAAACTCTCGAGTCACATTCTTAACTTTTACAGCAGTTATGTCATCTAGTGAGGGATCTATTAACATCTAGTATTTCTTTAATATATACTTCTGTAAAGCAATTGCACAGTATCCATAACACAGGCATAAAAGCAATGGGAAACACAACCTCTCACTGAATGAATGGATAATAAAGATGAATACTGCCCCCCAAACCACAGTATAACCAATGAATGGTAAGGAAAAGGAAAAGGAAGGAGGAAATAATATTTTTAAAAATTGGCTTAGGTCACTCACATACTGTCATGCACAAAACCTTTACAATCCTACCCCACACGAGATTTATAACCTGTAACTGTTCAAGCAGTTTCCTCACCTCTATCTCACTATCTTTTTCATGCCTCAAAGCAATGGTAAGTTCTCTGATTTTTTCTGCTGACAGGTTCCCATCATAAGATCCACTCTTAGACTTTTCCTCTTCGAGGTATTGAATTAGAGCTTCTTTACTCTTCAAAGACAGATTCAGTTGCTCTATAAGTCTAAAATGATAAGAGTTTTAATATTAATCTTGCATCATCTACCACCAACTCATCAGTCATTGCAGTAAATCTTGCAGACAACTTCCCTAGGTGGAGACTCCAGACAATACCTGTAAAATTTAGGGGAGGACTTTCACACCTCCTTCTCCCTCCAGAGAAACACAAAAAGAGATGTAACTTTAAAGCAAGCAAACAGGGCTGAGTTATTTGCAAAGTGCTCATTCTTATTTTCCTCCAGTATCACTTCAGATGTCAACACTTAAACGTCAATATTTTAGTTACATTATCCTTTAGAACCCACACAAAAACCTTACCAATCTATTCCCTTTCTCTGCCCACAAAACACCACGTGTAGTTTACCTTACACATCTAAAATAAAAGCAAAAACAATCCTCCAAACTACTGAGATTTGGGGTTCTACACTTTTCCCCATCTAAAGTTACTGAACAACTTACACACCTTACCAGCTACCAGCCAAACAAACCCACAACCGGTGCTTTGCAAAGAACAATCAAACCCACAAAGCTCAAACACAGTGTTTCTCTTCCCATTAAATTTACCACCCTCACCAGGCACATCACTGGGACTGAGAGCACACAAACACCACAGCATGAACACCAAGGGCTGAGTCAAGTTCTCCAGAGCAACAGCTCAAGAAAGCAGCGAGCAGGAGGTGAGTCAAAGTTACAAAGATGCTTTAATGCAGGACACTCTGGTGCCTCAAGCATCCTGATCCTTTTACACTTTCAGACAACTTTTCAAGATGGCTTTGCTACATGTAGCATGTGAACTGGTTGCTGTGTTGCCATTCATGTCCCAGCTGAGCAGGGAAGATGGTCAGAGACGCTCCTGTATCCCAGGGTAGGACCAAACTATTAAAACTAAACCCATGTCAGCTCTTCACACTTTCACAATAAAGAATTCCAGTAGTCAGAAACATCACTGGCAACAGTTCTGACCTGTCTTTCTCAGCTGCTGTAACCATATCCACATCCTTGGCAGGGGCATTCATAATTGAAGAAAGTTTCTGCTCAGCTGCCACCCTCAGAGCTTTCTCCTTCTCTGTCATTGCCACGGCTTTTTCCACATCTTCTTGGGCAGCTTTAAGATTCTGTAATTAAAGCACACAGTCCTGATGTTTATAAGAACAAAATGCTCATGAAATTTTTCACATATTGAAGTTTTTTTTTCTACCAAACATATGTCGGGATGTTTAATTTAGGAACTTTTACCAAGTATTTCAATGGCTTTACAAATGCTTCTGAACTCTGTGGCTGCATTTTCAAGATTAGTCCATTTTCTGTGGCACAGAAAGAAGGGAAATTTGTTTCAAAGAAAAAAAAAGAAATATCCTAACTGATAGCAGAACTGGAAGAAAAGTGCCCCTATGCTATGGTTTTAGATTTAGCTATTATAATTTGGTTTTGTCTCACTGTCCTCCCTCTATCATAATAAATTGCTACACTTAAATTAAAGAGGTTAAAGAAGGGCTTTTTTATTCAACAAAATTAATATTCCCAGGCTCACTGTAGCTAATTGGAACTCTTCCCAACATCATTTATAATATTTTGCAAGAATTGATAAAGTATGAACCAGACATTTTTCTCTTGAACAGCAAAGGAAATGGAGATAAGACCCAGAGATTCCAGCCCACTTCCTCTGGGTGACCCAACTCACAGAGACAGGGAACACCAAAAAAAACTATACTTGCCTTCCAGTACATCAAATTTATTTCAGATCTTCATTTTTCTATTGTAAGCTTCCCTGCTGTGCTCACCCAATTTTGCTTTCTATGAAATAAAAGCCCCCTTGTAGCCTAATAAGTAATTCCCCTTCAGATTCTAAAAAGAATCTCTCGGGGGGAGGGGGAGGAAAAGCTCCTTCACAACTGAACTTCCCCACTCAACCCCTCTCCTGAAAAGCTGTTCTGCCAACATTCATCTGTCAATCAAGAACTCTGAAGGAAATTAATCCTTGTTAGCATTACCTGGATCTGTATAATTACATGTGCTGTGAAAACCAGTGACTAACACCACACTGCAGTGTTTACATTCATAAGAATACTAAAATTAATGTCAGAGGCCAACACTATCTCCAGGCTACAGAAAATACTCCATCTCCACGAGATTGGAATATTTGCCCTTCTACCTGTCAGATCTGAGAACACCAGTCTGACTGGCTGGTTTGGTACAGAAGAAGTAATTTAGGAACTTCTCTACCAATCCAACAGCACAAAGAATGCTTTCAGAAATTCCAGAGAAGAAAAGGTCACAGAGATTCCCTCCTCCCTGAAGGAGCTCACTGCTTTAAATGGACTTGGATGATCCTCACAACTCAGGATTCTGTGATCCCGACAGAAAAATATGATCAGGAGATTGCTACTAGTATGTTCCTTGGCCAGTTCATTCTTTAAAGATGGAAAAGCAAATATTGGAATTAACCCACTTGTGCTATTTCTACCTTACTTACAGAAGGAGCACCAGACATGGATCCCCCTCACAAACACAGCCATAAATCTCACTTCTCCAGAGAACTGTAGACAGCCAGTGATGCAAACCAACCACGAGCTTCTGTATTTCTAGAACTTGGCACAAACATTTCCAGCACAGACTATTCAATATCAGATTTGTTCTTTGTAAGGAACTGAACTTCTCCTCGCTTGGAGGAAGCATGTTACTCATACAAAGAATTTTTTTTTGCCTCTACACTAAAAAAATGAGGAAACATGAAGCAGTTCTCCTGCAAAGATATCAGTGATGGCTCAGCTATAAATACCTGTCTCAACAACAGACACTGAGAAATTAAAAAAAAAAATGAAGATATAGGTAGGTCACGATATCAAATATGAGACAACACTACAAAGACAGCACTGATTCCTTACTATTCCTTCAGCTTTGGTCACTCACCTCTTCCAGAAGGTTTATTCTGCCAGTCAGCATCTCCTCCATCTCTTGCATCTTCTTTTGTGCCTCTTTCACACGCTGCACTTCAGCATCACCACCCTGGGCCAAGCTTTCAACTGCCTTGCTGAAAGGCAGCAATGCAGAGATCCCATTGCATATCAAAGTGGAAAACATTTCAAGTGCCAGTGGCTGATGAATTATGCTCAGGCATCTTCCACTGTATCTGTACCTGCTTGTCACTTGAAGGTTAAATACAAACATCCACAGACAATATGGCAATTTGGGTGGTATAGTCTGAGAGTTCCACACACAAGCCTTGTCACAGTGGATAAAGAAGCATTTTATATGTATGATGAAAAAGTGACATACTTCCTTTGTATTTTTAAGGCTTTCAAATACAGTATCAAGCCTTCAGTAGAGTTGTATTTTCTACAGGAAGCAGCACTGGAATAAACTGAAGACATGCAGCTGCTGAGATCTCTCCAGCTGCCTTTTCAGGATTTATGAGAGAATAACAGGTAGTGTTTCCTTACTAAACACAGGATGACCTCTTGTGTATTACTGATCCCTAAATTTCACTCGCTACTTTGACCTTGTGCAAGGTTCCCTTCAAAGCCCAGCAATACCCCTTGATCCACCTGGAAAGACCAAACAAAAATTGATCTGGTCCTCAGGAAAACAAAGAAAATTCCATTGCAACTGAGGCCCGTGGAGCAGTCAACAGCTGTCAGTCATTGCCAGCCTGGATTAGTTTTGAACCAGACATTTATAGATAAGTACCCTTAAAATACTACTTTAAATCCTCCTATTCCTAAAGGATTAGGAAAAAACCAAATAGAAACAAGTCCAAGTAATGGACATCCAGAAATATTCTGGTACTTACTAGGCTTTGATGAGTAGTTTCTCTCTCTCCTGCAGTTCACGCTTCAGACTTTCTACCTCAACTTTCAGCTCAATGTTCTAAGGCAAGAGAATGAAAACCCAAAAGTTATTGGCAATGTGTAGATTAATTATTGCTTGGACCAGCAAATGTAAAGTGTCACTGGGCTAAGAAAAGCACAGAGAGATTTCAGCTTCTGAAAGACATATTTTGCAAGGTTCAACCCTTCCAGAAATCTCAAAAAGTATTAAGGATTCACTTAACTGCTCTAATGGGGAGTACTGCACCTTGGGAATTTCTAGGGCTTCCATGCACGTTTGTTCTTTAAGACACAAGAAATTTTCTTTTCCTTTCAAAACCTGATTGCACCAGCTATAGAGGCTTTTAACAATTTTCGAATTATTTCGTTGTAGCCTGAGAAAACCTCTCATGATGTCATTGTACAAAGAACTTGCCCTGGAAGCTGACAGATGCCATTTCCAACAACAACAACAACAACAAAAAAAAGACTCAAATTTTAAGTGAAATAGGCAACCTCCCCACAAAACAAACTCTTCAAAAAGATACACAGCACTATGGAATTAATCTAAATGCATACAATTTTATATATTTCTTCAGTGGGACCATCAAACTTCTGCTGCATTCGCTCCTCCAGGAAATAGATACGAAGCTTCAGGTTGAAGTTTTCTTTTTTCAGATCAGTGATTTGCTGTGAAATAAGAAAGAAAATGAGCAAATTATGTGATGTGTTTCAAATGAAGAGTAAAAACTACTACAGAATTTGGTTTTGCTCTCCACAGTGCAATACTGGAATCCAGCCCACGGGACATAATTAAACATGTGGATGATACACATACACATATATATTAAATTGTGAAGGTGTTAATTGCACCATATGACACCCAAGTCCAAATAAACATCCTTCCCTCTAAGACTGTGTCACCCACAGAGCTATAAATACCCCAAGCCTTTCAACAGGTTTCTGTCTCCTACAGCTTCAGCCCAAAGCACAGAACATAATGTTCTCCCACCATCTCAGCCATAACACTTTTTCCCTAATTCCATTTCTCACCTGAACAAGAAGAAATCCCATTCCAGCCTATCCCTTCTAAATGTTTGGAGATTTGCCTTTCAGTTTGGTTTTAAGACACGTAGCCATGTTGGCACACACATAAATGTTGTGTGTTTGTCCAAGACGTTATCATTTATGATAACATTTTGTGTTTATTTTTAGCCCTGCACAGCACTTAAGCAAATAACAACTATAAAACAGTACTGTTTAAAAATATATAATACAAGCTGTAGTGCAGACAGTGCTCTTTAGAATATTCCTTCTTTAAAACATTGACTGACTTGACAAAAAAAGTATCCAAAAAAGTTTTAAAAAATATTAGGCAATTCTTCTATAAGATGGAACTTGAACAGAATATAAGACATTATGTTGAAACAAATATTTTCTAAGGGAAAGCCTGGGAAGGAGGCCTCATTCATGGGACCAAGGTAATCTTATTCATGGGAAGAAAAGCCACAAGCACACAAGGCACATAAGCCCAATCGAACACCAATAAAACCTTTATCCCATCCCATATTTCACAGTGCAATTCTTTGAGGAAAAAAATTGCTTATCATTTTTAACCTTCCTTGTAGAAGCAGTAACATAGTTGATGGTTTCATTAAAGAAAGGAGTCTCCCTCTAAATTTTTTTTAAGAGGCTAAGCATAAAACATTCACTCAAATAAGACTCGTGTCCCCTGCCAGATGCTTTCAGCAAATGGAAATCTAATATGTTACAGAGCTTCTAATAAAATATTTATGTAGGCTTTTCCAGAACTGTACAGTGCCATTTGTAAGAATTATTAGCGATACAATTTCTAAAATATTTGGCTTGTGAAACCTAAGATTACTTTCTGTAACTGCACTCAGAACCTGCATCTGCAAACAATTCTTCAGTTTAACAATCCCTGCCCAGCAAGATGCCTTGTCATTATTCACACAAGTGAATATCATCCAAGCAACTGAAAATCCAGCTGACTACATAAACTTTGTGGCTCATTCCCACACCTTGTCAGTAGATCATTCCTAACAGTCTCTGCTCATTCAGAAGAAGCCCAAGCAACAAAGACACTCTGAATTTATATCAGTTGAACTTCTAGTTAGTCTCCAGACATTCAATAGATTTCTGAGTCAAAAGGAAAAAACAATATCAAAAGAACTCAGCATACCATGATTTTAGTCACATGTATTTCAGTGGCAAGAGAAATAAACCAAAGAGCTTAAGGGCAATATTTTCAAAAGGCAAATAAAACAGACTATGCAACCATAAACCAAGAAGTGAAACAAATGTCGTCTCTGATGTTGTTTCTCAGACGAAAGTTAATTCAGGCAGACTACAATTAAAAAGTTATTGCTTAATAAAAGACAAGATGTATAATGTGAGCAAGTTCACACTGCAAAGAGATTTTAATGGCAGCTCTCTCAACTTATGCATTTGAAGACTAAGTTTTAATTCCTTCATGCATTTTGATTTCTGTATTTGAAAAAAGGAATGAAAACTAGGACAATGATACATACACCACAAAACAATCCACACCATGGACAGCATGGCAGCAAATCCTAACTCAGATTAGCTCCTTTCCCAGCCTGTACAGAGCCACTTTCATGCCACATGGATCTGTCAGCAGTGGCTGTGGTTTCACAGCACAACACAGTTTTCACCAGCAGAGGCCTTTTTACAAGACAGCAAAACTCTAAGTGGGCTTGGAGAGACAAGAAAAAACCCACAATTACTATTACTCAGTTCCCTACCTTAATACCCATCACTCTTTCTATCCATGAGCACCTAATAACCCATAACAAGGTCCTCAATTAGAAATCCTTTCACTTTGACCATGTAATCATGTTTTCTATCACAAGGTGGTTCCTTCTATATTGCAAGGAAGTGAGACACACCATAAATAATTCAAAAATGTGCACCTCTAACATTTTCCTTCTCCTAGTCTAAACATAAAAGGACCTTTCCTACATGGATCCACCTTTTGGTCCATTACATCCATCCTGCTCCCTCTGAGCTGCAAGGCCAAAGCCACTCTTTTAAGCCACTGTTTTAACTACATCCTTCTCATGTCCTAAATAAATACCATATTTATAGAAATATCTCTGTGTTTAATGGATTCTTCTTCCTTTATTTGAATGGATCTCTGAGATTCATTACACTGCTGGCATCCATAAAAGTTCTTATCCCATGAGAAGTTTAACAGCTCAGTTTAACATGAGGGGTCTGTAGACACCAGGATGACAGACCTGTGACCTTTCTCCCTACACAACAAGATTTTTCCTTCCTGCTAAAACTTTTTTTCCCTGTGCAAAAGGACCCTGCAGACAATAACCTACTTGCAGAATGTATATTCTAGACCGAGGTCTTTGGGATGTATCACAGTAAAAGATTTTAAGCCTATTCTAATGCCAAGGCAGTGTCTGCCTACCCCAGCAGACAAAAGAGAAATAGATACAGACTGTAAAAAAACATCCTTCACTAAGACTTTCCAAAACAAGCTTTAAATTCTGAGCAAAGAGCATAGTTTCCCCTCAGGGGGATATAAGGCCACAAAAAACTGAGTTTAGAAAAAGCACTCATTTCAAAAACAATGCCACAAAAGATAACAGCAGCTACAGCAGTGCCCTGAAACTACAGACACTTAACACAGCCCAAAAACAGCAGCCACAGCCTTTATCTGCAGCAGTCATCTCAAACATTTCAGGTTTGAGCTAGAAGCTCAAAGAAGCTAGAGCTTCTTCTCACAGTAAGAACTAGAGTTAAAAAAAATGCAAAACATTTAACAGGGAAGTTGTCCCACAACACAGCTACACCCCAATCAAATCATGGTTCAGTAGATATAAACTTATTCAATTTAAACAACTAATACAATTAATATATTTTAAAAAACCTAATGTTTTCCTTTATATTCTAGTAAGTGCCAAAACAATTTTGCCTGCAGAACTGTCACAATGACACTAGACCTTTACAACAGAGGTATTCTCAGCACTCTCGTACACAGTTATAAAGTTAAAAGCATCATACTGCAGCCAATGAATTAAAAAGCCAAACCTGCACTAGCCTAAATGAAAATAAACTTGATGCCTCCCTGAAATAAATCAACAGCAGATGTGCAAACCAAGCTCTGGTGCTTGTGGTGATTTGCAGGAAGTTTCGAGCAGAGGGTGCCAATTTTTGTTTCACAACTTCAGCACAGCAGTTGGCTGCTCTCAACAACAAGTTCCTGCCTCGGTTTTGGATGCAACACTTAAGAAATCGAGGTTCAAAGCACAGACAGGGACATCCACCTGGTCACACCTCCAACAGATGTGTGTCAGCTGACACCAGCTACAAACCTGACCCCAAGAGGCAACACTTCAGGCAGCATGCTGGGAATATCTTGGCCATAAATCTGTCACCGAGTCCTATATTAAAAGTCTGCTTACATTTTCATAGTCCTTCATGGTCCGAGCTCGAGTTGGTGAGACTGTGTCTTCTGCCACATCTGGCAACACTAGACAGATTTAAAAAGACAGAACAAGTTCAGACAGCAGAATCCCTAAGCAAAGCTTTAATTTGGCAAAGTCTACACTAATCTAAACATAACAAAAGTAGAACACCTTTGGGGAAGCAAGGGAGGCGATGCTTTGTCCCTTGTTTACATCACATGTTAGTGCTACTAAGGAGTATCTAGATTTCTTTCTGATCACAATAAGCTCCCAAATTCCAGCATCACCCATTTAAACCATGATGTACACCAAAATTAGGCTATGTGAGGTGCACTCACAACAATAAGTCCTCAGAGCAACTACAGAGGAATCCCATATTAAATTAATTCTCATTAATTTACTAGAAAGCAATTCAAATCTTTCAGTATCTCACTGGTCACAGGACAGGCCTAAACCTCAGACGGAAGGAAAAGATAAACAGAGGAAAAGGCCAGGATTTACATTCCTAAAATTTAATCCCTCCTGAATCTACAAGTTCTGTTTGCACACACATTCTGCAGCAGCCACATTTAACAGGGCTGCATAACTTATTTCCACTCAAATCTGAGAGACTAAACTTCCAATCAGAATAATGACAATATACAAAACATGTAGCACTTACATCATCTTAAATATAAAGAAGATATAGCTGGGGACTCAGACCGACTCTCATACTAACTAAGAGAAAATATTTCATTTAAATCACTTCCAAAATTGTTATGCAGCTGTGTAGAGCAGTCTTAAAAGTTACCCAAAGAGCCAGTGGTTTTCACATCTTGAAAGTCTAATTAGTTTCACAAGGCAGCTTTCCTTGAGCAGTTGCACAACAGAGCAACACTATTTTGCAGCACGGGTAAGTAATTTATATTTGCTTCCTTCTGTGAGTAAATATAACTTCCTGGTAAACCATCTAATTTGATTTGTCTTAGCTTCAATTACTACTTCACCTATACCATGAAGTCAGCCATTCATAAAGAAAGTCAACACATTCATAAAGAAAGTCAACACATTCACAAAGAAACACATTCACAAAGAAAACCAAAACAGACACCTGCAATTGACCCTAACGGAGCCCAGGACAGTAAACAACAGAGGCAGGAGGTTTCAAACCAGTATTGTCCAGACGTTTTACTTTAAAATAAGTGTTTCAAGCAAGTCTCCCACACCTGAGGATGAACAGTTACATGGCACCTGGCAACCTGATGGAGCTACAGGAGGGGCTTTTCATAAGGACCTGGAGTGACAGGACAAAAGGGGAAGGGCTTTAAACTGACAGAAGGCAGGGTTAGAGTAGAGATTTAGAAAAAATTCTTCCCTGTGAGGGTGGTGAGGCCCTGGCACAGGTTGCCCAGAGAAGCTGCGGCTGCCCCATCCCTGGAAGTGTCCAGGAAGGTTGGACAGGGCTTGGAGCAACCTGGGATAGTGGAAGGTGTCCCTGCCCATGGCAGGGGATGGAATGAGATGAGCTTTAAGGTTCCCTTCCAACCCAAACCAGTCCGTGACTCTACGGTCATCATACAGAAAAAATGCACAGAATTACAGCTCCCGTTCAAGAGGAACTTGACAGGAAGGTTTCTTAATGCACGACTAGATAAAAGCCGAGACACCGGGTCTAGATCTTCAGACAGGAGGGAAGTGAACAGCCGAACTGAGACCCGGAGGATGCACAGCGCGTAACAACCCTACCGCCGAGCAGAGCACGGCCGGGCAGCATCGCCTGCCTGGATATTCCAAGCATTTTAAGTACGCGCTCCACAAAATCGCTGATCGTCTTATGTAAGGCTGCCAGCCGCGATGACCGCGAGCAGCGGAGCCCACGGCAGCGACGGCGGCAGCCGCTGGCCCTAAAAGCCCTTCGCTTACACAAAAACACATCACTTAAAAGCCATTTTTCTTGCCCCTTTCCTTTTCCCGCAGGGCTGAGGTTTCCCCCCGCAAGGTTCGAGCACCGAGCCCGGGTGGGCTCCCAACAGCGACCCAGCCTTACCTTGTCCGCCGGGCGGGCCGGGCTGGGGGTCCCCGCGGGAGATGTCCGGCAGCTGGGAGGCGCTGGCGCTGGGGAAGGAGGAGGAGAAGGAGGAAAAGGAGGAGAAGGAGGAGGAGGAGAGCGCTGAGAGCCGAACGCCGGAGGGGCTCGTCCCGCTGACCCCGCGGCCGGCGGGCCCAGCCCCGCGCCCCAGCGCAGCCCCCGCAGCGCAGCCCCCGCCGTACCTGCCCTCCAGCGCCAGCGGCAGCGTGGGGTCCTCCCCTGGCAGCGAATCCATGGGACGCTCCTGCCGCTCCCGCCGCCTTTGTGCGAGGGTTTGGCGGCTTCCCTGGAATTCAAACGCCCGCAATCGCCGCCGCCATCTTTGCGTCGGCAGAGCTGAAGCCGCTGAAGCCGCCGCGGGGGCGCGTAGAGGGCGGGCACTATAGAAACTGAATGGGAGCCGCCATGTTTGTTGCGGGCAGAGGAGGAAGGTGGGCGGGCAAGGCGCCATGTCGGCTGAGGGCAGAGCGGGGCGGGTGCCAGATGGGCAAAGGGGGAGGGAGCCGGCGGGCGCCATGTTGAGTGAGGGAAGGAGCCCGAGAGCGACCCCCGCCGCTCCCCGGGCCCCGCTCCAAAAAATACCCCTTTGGAAGAGGCTTTTGCAGGGATGCGCCACGGCCCCGGGCTCCTGCCGGGTCTGGCGGAGCCGCTGGAGCTGATGGTTTCCATGTTCCCCCTGCAGCGCCAAGCCGTCATCAGGCTTGGCGGGAGAAATAATGACGCTTTAGTTCCAAATTCTAATCGCTGCTCTCCGGAGCTGGCAGGGGCGAAGCCAGCTGCTGTCAGCATCCATGCAGGCTCATTTTGAGACAATCTGGGTTTGTTGGTTTTGTTTTTTTTTTGTGAAGCAAAGGTCTAAGCACATCGGCTCTCCCGCTTTTTGGGGGCAGAAAATGCGTTTACATTGAACATTTCAGAATATCGACAGCTGGAAATGCTACACTGGATTAAATGCTGTGGTGTCCCCTCCTACACCGTGTCCCCGAGGGCACGGCCATGGTGACGGTGCCGGAGCCAGTGGAGCTCCAGACACCCCCTTGCTGCCCATCCTGCTTGCCCTCCTTTTGAATTCATTATTTGGGAGCTGTTTGCGTAGGACTGAAATATTTCCCTGCAATATTTACAGCGTCACCATGCCGGGACTGGCTCTCAGTGTTCCATGTAAGACGAGGAAGCTCCATCCGTCCCAGCGGGACACTCACCTCACCCACGGGAGTAACCGTGTGCCTTAGATTTGGTTTCCCCTTCTAGATTTGGTTTCCTCTTCAGTACCACTGTGTCACGTTTCACTCACTGTGTCAGGTTTCACTCTCCATTCTCTGGGCTGTCTCAGAGGGACTTTTACCCGGCCAGGAAATCAGCCACAGACAAGGGCTGACCATGGGCCACGGTAATTCTGTGAGTTTATCATCCCCAGTTGTCCTGTGCCTGGTGAGCTCCGTTTTCTCTGTGCACCTGCACCATCTCACCGTTCAGAACAGATTGATGCTGTCACCTGTCAAATGCCCCAGGCTGCTGCCCCTGGCAGCCCCTGGCAGCCCCTGCAGCCCCTGGCAGCCCCTGGCAGCAGCCCCTGCAGCTCTGGGTGTGTAGGGTCATGGTGGGCTTCCTATCCCTGCTTCATCCTTTCAGCTTTATGAGTACAAGTGCAGGATGGCGCAGCTGTCAGATGCCCCAAACTGCCAGGAAATGCCAGGTACTACTCAGCACAACTAGGCTCTTAATCCCATCTCCCGTCCAATTGGACATGCCTCACGCTTCGCCTTTGGGTTCTGGTGACCCCAAGGGATGTTTGGTCCCTTCAACTCCCCCATGACAGACCTTGAGACACGTTGGTCACCCTATGTGACTGGGACCCTTCTGCAGTGGCCTCTGCCAAGATGAAGTTAAGTTCACAAAATCACGTCTGCCATATGGCACCAGATCTGACCAGCCAGGCTGAAATGTGGCTTCCCTTCTCTACAGAGCAGATCTTCATAAAATGAATGAGTCCATTCACCGAGAGGATGATACCAATTTGCTCTTGTTTAAGGTTTCAGCGAGGTGTGATGTATCTGATGCATGTCTTTAAATCAGTGTCCATCAGCCACATGTACAGAGCAAACCACTCCCTGCTCGTGTGCTCTGGGCACACACAGCACCTCTGTCTGCAGGGCCATGGTCCATGTCCAACATTCAAAAGGAAATCAGGAGGGCCCTCCTTGTGAAGTTTATTGCTTCATAAAGTGTTTGTCCAATGGATAAAGATATGGATATATAGAGATATATCCATGTCTGTCTTCCCTGGAAGTGTTCAGGGCTGGGCTGGATGGGGCCCTGAGCAACCTGGTCTAGTGGAAGGTGGAACCAGATGATCTTGAAGGTTACTTCCAGCCTAAAACATTCCAGGATTTTATAAGTCTATGTATATACAGACAGATAGGATGGGAAATTTCCCTGGGTTACTGCACTGCACAATGTTTTGAAACCTGCAGCAGCACCAGGAAGCTGAGAGGGGCAGAAAGGCTTGGGAAATACCTCTAGAAGCAGTTAACAACTTGCCTTCTCATAATCTGCTTAATGTTGTTTAACCTTAGCTTAATTAGCAGCACATTTGGGGAGATTACACTAAATCCTCATGCCAAGAAGGTGTGTTGGAACTTCCCTGCTTCTCAAGGAAGCCTGAGGTCCTTCCCACCTCAGGAAGAGAGTCCCTAAAGACAGTCTGGGAAGGAAGTACTTATGGTGAGTGTAGTGTAGGGATGAGTCGAGCACAAGCTGCCCTGGAGCAGGACAAGAGCCAGCTGCTCACTGTGCTGTGCTGTGGTGGCACAAGGAGGGTGTATGTCACCGTCAGTTTAACACAGGTCCTCCTCTCCCTCCTGTTCTCACTCTCCACTCTGGGGACCTGGTTCAGCTCTCAGTTCTGCCTCCTCCTCTCACAGCTCCCAGCAAGATTCTTCCTAACTTAAGTCATACACAGCCCGACTGCTCTGCTAATGCAAATCAGGTCCCAATAAACTCCCTGGAATTTCAGTGCTGTGGCCCTTACTTATATAGCTCTGGCTCAGCTAAACATTTGAATGAACACTTAAAACCAAGTACTCACTTAGTTTATGAAGCCTTACCTCTCCAAGTTCTTTGCTTAATAAGGGCTGCAGAGTCAGACACAGCTTTCAGCAGAAAAGCTGAGCCTTTAGCAGTTGTATTTGCAAATAAATTAATTTCTTAACACTGCCAAGTGAGACAGAAACACAAGTTTTCCACAGACACTCCCCAAAGTGTTCAAAACTAGTGACGCCACACATGTGGATTTCTGAGTATCTATAGCAGAAAAGGCCTTTGAAAGACATTTGTGGTCATGAAGAAAAATCTGATCCAATATCCTCATCCCATTTCTAGCTTTGCTCTGAGGGTTTTGTTGTTAATGACTCACATCTCTGACAAAATGTGTCCGTGTGAATGATACAGAAAACAGTGGGAGAACAGACACTGACTGTGGAGATCCCAAACATGTCAGTGTGAGCAGCTGAGGGCTGGGATGGTTCATAGCAGACACAAGAGACCAGAGGACTCATTTTTTAGCTGGATTATCTGACACAGGATGTCAACTGTACTTATGGATATCTGATGTTAAAAAACATTTTTGTGCCTCGGTTCTCATCTCACATACAGGGCTATAATGAAGGAATAATTCTCTTGGAACAAATATCATTACTAGGATGAGATCAGATTCAATCCTTTCTGCCATTGGAAAGACTCCTGCTGAACTTCAATGAACAAAACCACAGATGCAAAAATCCAAGTGGCATAGATACAAATTATATACATTTATTTTTATTCATTTTAAATAACATTCTTCTGTATAAATTCTGACATATATTCAAATCATACACTTTTTTTTTCTTTTTAGAAATGCATTTGTAAGCATAGCATATGCTTGGGAGACGCCGTGTTTGGACGTGTAGTGAGACTGATGGGTTTCAGTTGGGAGCAAGTACAACTTTTAAGGCCCACATTTTTCTTATTTTAATCCATTCCTCTGACACACAAAGAGCAGAGTCCTGTGGGAGCTCATTCTAAAACTTCACTTTAAAGAGAAAAGTATTTTTATACCCTTTATTTAAAGGAGACTCTGCAAACTTTCTGCCACGTTTACATTGCCTGTAACACTGAAGGTAACAGTGCTGCACAGCAGTGGTTAACTGACCCAGCATACCTGAAGGATGCTGAATACATCCGTTCCTCTTTCCTAAATGCTAAGTTTGCTCAGCCTGGCCCAAGGGAATTACCATTCCAGGGGCTGACATCTCCTGACAGCTCCCCAGGGCCAGCGCTCCTCGCAGCTATTTCCAGTCACGGCGGTTCACGAGACTCGAGATCATCTATTCTCATTAACCCAACCCCTTCTCTGCACATCTGCTGCACTCTGTGCTCACCAATTGCTCTCCCCAGCTGTGAGCCCTCCAGGCTGCCCCGGGCCTGACACACCTTTGTGCCCTTTACCTGCTCCAGTCTGGCCTCTCACCTTTACTACGGAACTGGGCTCACTCCATACAGACCAGCCCAGCCCTCATGACCCCAAGGATCGTGCCTTGAGGTGGTTTCCCACACCCACCCAGCCTCCCCTGCCCTGTTGTGCCTTCTCTGAGCTCTGCAGCTGCTGTCCCACGCCACGACCCCGTTCTCTGGGACATCCTCACCGCTGGATCCGGGCAGAAGGTGCTGCCCGGTGGCCCCTCAGGAATGCCACATGTAGCTGTACCGTCACCTCAGCCCTACAAGATGCCTCCCCCTGCCTCGCTGGCTGCTTAGCTGGGCCTCAAAGCAGCCCTGAGAGTCCATTTCTGGTTCACCTGCCCCTAGCCCAACAGGGCATAACCTGAGCACCTGGGAAGCCTCATGACAAGCCATGACACAGATCATGGTCCTGGTGACCTTCATTACCTAGCAGAGCTGTTTGAGCTCTGCACCCCCTCCAGTCAGAGCTGACTAGAGACAGAGCTAGCTCAGCCTCTTCCTCCCCTCTGTGCTGCCAGGTATGATTGATGAGAACACGGAGGATCTGGTCTCACATCAGCAAAGCCAAACACAAAGCTGTTTATTCTTTCCTTGCCGAGGCATCGACCTCCTCCTCTAACTGTTGTTCTCGTGTGCCAAGGCCTGGGTGGCAGGAGGTGGCTGGTGGGTCCCTGCTGAGTCATTCTGCCATCTAACAAGCCTTGTGCCAGTGCCACATCCTCGCTGTGCCCTGCTAAAGGACATCCTGTGCTTTCCTCTGCCATCCAAGCCTGGGCAGCCAGGTCCCTCCTGCCCAACCAAGCTTCCCATCACACCTGCCAGGCTGCCTACATCCCTTCATCCAAATGTGCAACCCACAGACAACAGCTGTACTGCTCCCCCCTTGCATCCTGACTGCAGGGCATCCTGACCTCCTCCTCTTCCCAAACACAGAGTGTTTGGAGCACTCTGAAGGTCAGAAACAGCCAGGTGCCAACACCTCCTGCGCTGTGGCAGGCTGGGACTAGGAGGGCTCAGCACCTGAGCCCACGCTCTGCTTTTGCAGATGGTCCTTATTTCTACAGTGAGACAAAAATCCTAGTCTGTTCCCATTACAAAGCAGCCCAGTCACACCAAAATTTGAGGAAGAGGTGTTTTGTGGCAGAGATTAAAAGATCTACTAAAGTATTTTAGAAACATTAAAGTGAACAGTCTGTCCTTCACTTTGCCCTCTAGTATCACTCCCCAAAACTAACACTTCCTAAATTACCTTGCCCCACCCCATGAAGTGACCAAGTGCAAGTGTATCACTAGATTAGCAATGCTACATAATTACAATTTTTAGGAAATTTTCTATTTCAGCACCACCCTGCGCTTTAAGAGTTTGGTGAGTAACTCCAGGATTAGCAATATCCAGATTTTCTCCTCCAGTCCTCCCCCGTTTTATTACTAAAAGTAACCCTATTATGAATGACATCAGCCAGATTTATTACCTAAACTATGGGACCTCACCCAGGCCCACAGCAGGCAACTGCAGCTTTCCCATTGGGCCTATATGCAATTCCACACTCTGCCCTCACCATTTCCCTTGGTCAACCTCAACTATTTCCCTCCTGCCTTGTCGTGCCTCATCTTCAATTCAAATTTTGAGGCAGAAATGGTATCCTTGTGCATGTGTTTAAAGCATCCATTTTCCCCCCCTCCCAAGCCTCCAAAGATAAGAAAAGCCTCCACGCAGCACCAGCAATCAAATAAATAACCATCACATTCTCCCTACCATTTTTCACCTGGAGAAATACCCACTCTTGCCTGGCTCTGAGGATGCATCCGCCAGCTCCTGCTGACCTTTAGCAGGTACTTCACTGAACCTCAGCATTAACTGCTGGTGAAGCCTCACCATGCACAGCAACACAGCTGCAGCTCTGGGGCTGGGCAGGAGTGAGGTGAAATATTTGTTCCATGGCCCATTTCAATGCAATGGTTTGATTTCCAGGGGCGGGACCCCCATCTTGAGGCTCACAGGCTGCAGGGACCAGCTGAGGAGCTCCCTGGTGTGACCTCCCCGTGCTGTGCTGCCTGTTTGGTGTTCTCCCTCTGCAAAACAGCCCACCAGCCTCCCACAGAAATCAAGGGACTCTCTAAAACCTGTTCCCTGTAGGTTTGTTTGACAGCTGACTCCTGCCCCCACCTTGTGCTACGTTAAACTCCTGAAACCACCCATGGTGCACTTTTACCTGTTGAGCCTCGAAGTGCAGATCTGCCCCTGTGAGCTCCTCATCTCAAAGCTGTCTCCACCCAAACCCAGGAGACCTTTGCTTTTGCCCCTCGAGAGGCCAGGAGGCTGCACTCAGCCCTCTGGCACATCTGCCCCATCAGAGGTGGCGATGGGATCCCTTCGCCCCATGAGCAGCTGCTTCAGAGAACCTCAGCCATGGAGACCAGGCTCCCAGTGTGTTCATGACAGTGAATTTGCATTTTGGATAAGAGATTTAAAAGCAAACAACAGATTGGTACATCCGATTTTTGGACACCTACTCGGCCCCAGTCATGGCAACGCTGGTATTCGCTCTATATTTAAAGGAATGGCAAAATTTGACAGATGCAAGTAGGGAGCACTCACATTTTCTCTAAAAAAGAAAGTTATTCAATGACACTAGAAGAAAAGCTTTAAGCAGTCGTTGTTTGCCAGAGGCCCAGCTCCAACAATATTGCCATCTCATTTACAGTATTTTAAACAATCCTCGTGTTTTGTTTTTGTTGGTTTTTTTTTTTTAACAACGCCACTAACCGCTGTACAATTAAAATCTAGAGGATAAAACATGACCTGGGGAGTAGGGGAGGTTGGGAAGGGGTTCATGGTTACATTGTTGGGGTTTTTTTTTTGGTTGGTTGGTTGTCTTTTTTACAAATAATTACAAATACAATTCCAAGAAGATATATTACATTTTATATACAGAACACACCATTTCTATCAGGGTAGGGTATTAAGCCTGGCTTTTATTTTTACACGGCAACCCTGAGATGTCTTGTCGTCTTCCCTTGCACAGAAACTATACAAGTTCATTAACTCCTTCTAGAAAAAACTGGATTGCTATGCTTTAATAGCATCATCACCCTGTATAAATACTCAGAAAGGGAAAAGCTTAGTCTCTTCCCTAATTTAAATGTTCTCATGATTTTTATCCTGTTTCCCTGCTTAGTGGAAACAGATAATGGTGACTTTTTTTTCAAGTGTGCAACTCACTCCTCTACTTGCCTTTTGGTAGCACAGTGAACAATTATTTCCCTTTTTTTTGTCCTCCTTTCAAACAAATTTCTATCAGGAACCAAAATGATGCCTTTCTAAAAGGTTTGTTTCCTGAAATTCCACTGTTACTTCATGAGCTACTTCTCAAACTAAAGGATGCAGACACAAGTGTTGGGTTGGCTGGAAACGAAGTAGCTTCTGATTCCTCACGGGGGTTCTGCTCTGTCCACCCCACCACCTCTTCATAACAAAATGTTGCAGATCAGCACAATCAAGTGTTTAACAACAGTGAATTCTATGGATCTTTATGGAGAACAGGACACTGAATGCATTTCACCACGTTACCTGGAATTCGGATGTACTACACTGCCTTCCGTTCACCTGCAAGCTACAGCACGCCCAGCATCAGAGTATCTGAAGAGCAAATTCCTCTGCGTGGAGCCTTGGCACGGATCCTGACACCCCTTCCACAAGCCCTGTAGCTTTTTGAAGCCAACTCTGGAATAGCTGGATCGCTCCTAAGCTTTATAATTATGCATGGGAGTCGTCAGCGTTAGCTGTCCGTTCGGCGCCACTTCATTCCCGTCGTCCTCCAGCAGCCCCGACACGTCGGCGTTGGGAATGCTGTCGTGGTAGCTGCTGAAGCTGATGTTGTCCTCCTTGAGCTCAATGGTCCAAAAAGGAGCGTTCAGTTTTCGGTTCTGATACTCACGGTACATGTAGACGGCGCCCACGAAGCCCATCAGCAGGACCACCACGATGATGATCACCGTCAGGATAATGATGTTGAACTGAGTCCACGACACGTCTGCGAAGGCAGAGGTGCTGTTGTCAGAGGAGCTGACGGGAAATATCGTCTGTAGAGTTGTTGGGGACAACGTACTGTTCAGCACTGCCGTGGAAAATGATGTTGCCTTGGTGGTGTTTGGAGCAGAAGTTGTAAACTCCCTTGTTTCTGGGCCAAGAGTGGCTTCTACGAAACAAATAAGAAATGATCAATAAAAATCTGCTAAGCTGGAATCGAACACAAACGGAACAGATTTGACATTTATATCAGTTATTATGGCAATTAAGTCTACACTGTTAAAGCTGGTATTTTTTTTAAAATAGTTTACAAAATGGTTCGCCAGGGTTGGGTTTCATGGCTTATTAAACTAATTCTGTCTGCTAAGTGCCCATGGACTGCAGCATCCCTATGAAAAATCTGGTGCTGGAGGGATAAGTGAAGTAGTCAGGATTCAGTGTTCCATACATGAGTTTGTGTTGAGAGCAAGTCACCCAGTCCAGCTCCTGTTCAGCCCACGAAAACGTCCAAGCTCAGCACATTTAGACTCTGAACCAACGTGTCACTTGGTGTCTGTGTGGCTGCACAGTCAGGCTGGGAGGACGTAGCAACTCCAGGAGCTTAAACCCCTCACAACCAGTGCACCAGATGCAGGATTATTTTCATGACATTATTTCTGTCTTACCTGTACAAACAAGAAGATCAAAACTGAGAAAATGAACCACAAGTATTCAGCCATCACAGCCTTTAGCAACAGGTTTCAGTGTTTGCACTGCTTTAGGTAAAAGGGCAAAAAACCTCAGTTCTGCTTTTGAGTGAGGAAGTTGTACGCAAACCTCATGGAAACCCCCTGCCTGCACAGCCAGAAGCAGAAGGTGACCAAATCACAACAAAAAAAAGACTGTGGATGTTCTTATGGAGCTTTCAAACACAGCAGGGGCCAGTTGGGATCCCGTGTTGGCTTCAGCTGCTGCCACGTGACCATGGATGAGAAAGAACATGGGAACTACCAGAGTGTGCCACGAGCTCTGCCTTCTTCTTGGCACTAAATATCCAAGAACCTGCCTTGCTTCCAGCAGCCATGGGATAAGTACTTTCTCAGATCTAGGAGTCAGTGACAAGTCAACACTGGAAATCTCATAATTGGGATGCAAAGTCATTATGCCTGCACCAAACCAGCTGAGCCACAGGCCTCAGAGAGCACCATAAATCCTGAGTATTAAGCTCACAAAAGTAACTAATAAAGCACTTCCTCACATGAATAACCTGATCTATTTTAGACTCTCAAGTCTAGGCAGCAGGAACCCTCCAGAAGCTGAAGCCTCAATCAGCCAGAATGTTCTCTACACCTATTGCTCCACAGGATTCTCTTCACCCTCTTTCCCACTCTCTTCCTGCTCTCGGAAAAGCAACTTCATTTTAAACCCACGTACAGCTGCAGCAATTAGAGCTGATGGTGCTGTACAGATCCAGCTCTCCTGAACATCTACTAATTATGACTGAGGAGGAGAGTCACTTCCGAAGGACTAATTTTGCACTAAGTTGCATCTCCAACGGCAACAGGAGCTGGAAATACTCAGCACATCTCCTGCCACGGGTCCTCAGGGGAACTCCCACGAGTTAACTTTGGGCTGTCACGTTCCCAGTTCATGCAATGAAGAAATGCCTCTGGAATGGGCATCACACACCTAATGGAGCCTCCTGCTCAGAGTCCCCTCCCTGCAGCAGCTCCTCTATTATCTGCAGGTCCTGCCTTAGGCTGATAAGGATACTCAGGATGCTGAGTGCCAGAAGGTGTTTCTCTATGGGATAATGAGTAGAATTCTGCAGTAGGAAGCAACATGACATGAGCAAGAGGTTCCTGGAAAACCTTTGACTTTGGGGAAAGGGCATGAGGAATTCGGTCATCCTTCCCAAATTCCTTCATCAACACTCAATCCTTGGCAAGCCCCGCCAGCAGCTATAATTAGGGAAAAAAACAGAACAGAGACAATGGCTGATTCACCAGCAAGGAAACAGCACTTTTCTGGGCTTTATTTGTGAGTCAGCATCAGCTCAGTGCTGGCACAGAGGCCCTGGATGAAGACATTTCCTGTAGCTCCTGGTGACAGGGCGGGCAGTGCCGAGCTCCGGCCGCGGCGTCGCTCCAGGGCCGTGCCACGGCGCTGCCTGTTCCGCTCCCGGGGCCGTGCCAGCTCTCCAGATGTCCCAGAGCAGCTCCTTGAGAGCAGCAGCTGTTCGCTCAATGGGCTGCTTTGGCAGCTTTGACGTGAGCATCACATCCAGCTGCTTGATTGAGATGCCAGCTCGGCAAAGCTTCTGCTGCCTCCTGCAAGGAGTGAGCTCCGGCGGGAGCCCACGCGCCAGCTCCCGGGTGGCACAGAGCCACACTGCACCACTGAGTCCTTGCTCTGCCTCACCATGGCAGCAGGAACACCATCCCCTCTGGGGCTGGAAACACTGACTTTAGTCACCCCGCACGTCCTTGGAGTATTCTCTCCATCAGCCTTGAAACCATCAGAATCTTGGTCGGGTTTAAGGCTCTGTGGGTACCCAGGGCTGGGTTTAGCTTTGCCCAGGCTGTGCAGAACCTGCTGTCTCATTTCAGCTGCCATCACTGAAACACAACTTGGGTGATGATTTCACTCCAGAAGCCCCTCAGAACTAGGCCACTCCAATGCACTCGTGGTTTAGGAAAATCTTAACCTAAAACTAGTCAATGCTCAATACCTCAGCATGTCAATTTTTAGGCAATTTGTGTAAGAAACGGGAAAGAAACCACACACATTTTTAACTGCTTAATAAGAAAGGGGAAAAACAAGTGTCAGGGAAAGAGGAAAGCTCAAAGAGCATGTCCCAGTCCCTGTGAAAGGCAACAATCTTCCCCCACATCAGGAACTGCCTATAACAATGCCATTAAAATAAAACTGAATGGCGAAAGCTACAAGTACACAAGCAAAGCCATATATATGGATTTTAATGGAGCAAGGTCATGTGGACCTTTGCACAAAGCCAGAGCTGTGCAGGGGGAGGTAATGGATGAGCTGATGCAAAAGTGCTGTTTCCAGCTGCATGACAGCACTGTTACAGCTAATGAGCCTCCAACTTTGCTGTATTGATCACCTCCCTGAGCAGGGAAGGACTCTGTGATTATATGTCCAGAGAGCAGCATTGGACTAAAAAACCACATTAGCTCCTGATGGAAGATCTGAATTGAATCTCTGTTGGTGATAAGGCCGAATTTATGCCCAGACACTTCTTTGCACTCTGGGTTCCCTCATCTAATACATCACACCAGTAATATTTCCACGAATGGAGCTGAAGATCCAATGTAAGGACTAACCTCCAGATAAACACTGAAGGAGCAACTTCAGAGTCATTTTCTTTCATTTTAGTCCAAGCTCTCCTGCTGTGCAGCAGCCCCTTTAAGCACCAGAGTTTGCACCTGAGATGCTACAAACAGTGGATTGGAGACTGATGAGACCCCCCAGAACCGCTACCAGCAAATTCTGGTGTTGACTTTCTCTGAAAGTTTGGATCTCGCCTTTCTGAGCTTTGGCTGCCCCATTTAGAAAGAAAAAAAACACAGAATAAATAAAGTTGGGCCAAGCAGCTCTTGTTTGCAGGGTGTGAAGAGTGATAACATTAAGAACAGCCTTCCTAGGGAACCAGCCAGTGCTATGGAATGGAACAGTCAGTAAGGACAGTTCACGGGGCACTACGACATCCCAAATCTTCGTTCGCGAAGCCCAGCCATGATGACGACATCAAGCAATGGTAGTCTGAAAACCTACATTTAAATTCACTGCAAATAGGGTTTTCTTTTCCAGCTTGTTCACTAACAGTGCCTGCCACAGCCCAGAATCAGACCACACTTCAAGGCCAGTAGGCACCAACACGTTACAAACATCCAACCTTCTTCCCTTCACCACAGGCCAGATAAACCTAAACCAACGCGAACAACCAACGCTACTCCCTCTCCAAGCTGCACAGGGGGCTTTGACAGACCCGAGGAGCCTGTTTTACCTTTCCTGGTGCAGTTGCTGCCCTCGGGGTCCCTGGTGTAGCCCTCCTCGCAGCGCTCGCAGTGGAAGCCGGCGGTGTGGTAGAGGCAGCCGATGCACTCCCCGCTGTCGGGCCGGCACACGCTGGGGGAACGCGCCGGGTCCACGTTCCCGTTGCAGTTGCAGCTGATGCAGATGCTGTCGGAGTTGTAGTAGCCCTTGTCACACTGGTTGCAGTTGAGGCCCGTGTAGCCCGTTTTACACTGGTCACACCTCGGCACGGTCTCGCCAGGCTCTGGGGGACACAGGAAGGAAAGCAGGGATGTGCCGCAGCCCCTCTGCAAGAGGCACGGGGATTTTTCCCACAAGGCACTCTGACAAAAATCAGCAGCACCCAAGTATTAATCAAACTCCAGTTTTTGAGCTGGAAACACAGTTTTTGAACTGCAGCAGTTTTTCTCTGTTCCTAGGGGGGAAAGCAGCTTTAGGAGTCTCTGATGCCTCACACCAGCCTCACAGAGCACTCTCAGCACATTGCTAAGGAAAGAGATCATTACTCCTGAATATTTCCGTCTCAAACAGGCAATTTCAGAGAACAGCTGGAACTATATCAGGAATTCTTGCCATCTGCAAGAACTTTTTGGCCTATAAGAAGCCAGAAGTGCCTTGATTGCAAAACTGATTAAGGAAGTATCAAAAAAAGTTATACATATGATTATTACAGCCATGACTTCTCTCAGTTACATTGGGGAATCTCTACTTGGAGTCCCATGGAGATGTTCAGAAGCAGGCTCAGAGGTATGGATGGCTACATGGCACCACTGGGCACCTCTCTTGGCTGCCACAGGCTCAGCAGTTTCTCTCTGCAGGTTCTTCAGAGCAGGCTGCAGCAACACACTGGGAGTTAGACCTAGACTTTTAAGATCCCTTCCAACCTAAAGCAGCTGACATGATTTTACGATTCTATGCTCCCTCCGCTGCACAGCCGCTCTCACGAGAGGCAGCACAACACCAGGGACACGTCACAGTGGGAGCTACTTCCACAAGGTGCCCACAAACAGGAGATTCACAGGCTGTAAAAAAACACCTCACTGGGCTGATGCACTCTGAGGGGCAATTTAACAGAAGAGAGCAACGTTCACTGTGAGGAATTAGAGCAAAAGAAAAGGCTCACGTAAGCGGCAGGTGCCGCTGGATGCCACGGTGGAGCAGGGGCAGCGCTGGCAGGTGTGGGCAGGATGGGCGCTGTGGTAGAAACCCTCCTTGCAGAGCTCACAGTGGTCCCCCTCGGTGTTCTCCTGGCAGTTCAGGCAGGTGCCTGGGGAAGGGAGAGGAGCACAGGCAATGGTTCAGCAGCAGGAACTGGAGCAGAACATTTGGAGCAAGAATGCGCGTGGAGCGCTCTCAATTATCGGAGCTCACAGGTGGGTTTGGATGCCCTCTGGCCAAAACATGATCCTGGCCTCTTATGACCTTCTGATGCTCGTACCCTCATTCCACACACACAGATCATGTGAAAAAGCAGGTGGCCCCAGAAGAGAGGCCCCACAGCTCATCACTGAAAGGTCACTGCAGGTAAACAGGGTCTACCAACGTTAAACTCTCCTCAAGGAAAGGAATTTCAGTTTGCCTTTGCACCAGTGAGACAGAATTTTGAAGCTTCAAGTCTCCCACCCCCACAAGGGGTCCCTCGGGTTTATGTCTTCGGGTTTTTTTGTGTGCAGCCTCTTCCTACACCCCAGAGCTGGTGGTGAGGGGTGAGGGTGTGCCACCATCCTGCTTTGGGGACAGGCAGCTCCATCCCACCAGCGTGGCTCCAGCTTCTCCATCCCCAACACAGGAGAAGGCAGCAGCGAGTCACTGACCTTCCCAGAGGAACAGAGGAGAACTGGGGGCTCACATGAGCCACCTCCCCTTCCTGGGGAAGCCCCTGAATCAGAAAGTTGACGTGCCGTGTCTCAGCAGAGGCTGCGTCCTAATGGCCTCCAAATTGCATTTTGATACCACTGTGACCAGAGAAGAAAAATCTCCCTAGTTACGAAAGCACAGCCTCTATCCAAAGCCCATCCATCACCAAGAACACGCTGTAATTCAGCCAGCTCCTCAGTGAGGTGGCAGGGAGCTGAGGGAAGCTTGTGTGATTAAATCTCAGTACCACGCTCTGCAAAGGCAACAGCCCCCTTCTGTAAAGCAGGGTGGCACAGAGCAGCATATTCACCTCATGTGAGAGCACAGATTCACTGAGCTCATCCAGCAGCACTGCTGGGGGATGGAAAAGTCTCATATCAACACCAACCACAGGAAAAAAATCCTGATTTAGGTTAATGCTGGCTGTTAAAAAGCCCACAATAGATTTTCTTATTAATATCGGAACAGTTTGGCTCCCTCACAAGCCCAACACACTGCATGGCTCCCGTGCCTCTCTTTCCACAGCGATGACTCTGCAGCTGAGCATCCCTGAGCCAGCCTGGAGTGTCCTTGCAGCCAATCCCTGTGCTGAGGGCAGGAAGCAAACCCGGGAAGCAGCTGATTCACCCCCAGCAGGGCGCTGACAGCACCCTGATGACTACAGACACTTGCTCGGCGTCAGCTCCCACCCACTGTTTGCTCTTCCCTCAGCAGCCTGTCAGACACGAGCCAGTGGTTTTTGTGGGAGAGATGTCAGGGTTAGAGGGGAAAATTATCTGCTGGACTTGGTTTCTCCACCAGCAAACCCTGATCAGCTGTTCCAGCAGGATGGATTCCTAGGACAGGGCAACTCATGGGAAGTTCATTTTCCCGGCCACAGCACAGGTGCCTTGGACTGTCCTCCACAGGCATCAATGGGGGCATAAATCTGGAATCACACCTGCATTGCCTGCACAGTCTTGGTCATTTCAGGACCAGTGCCTTTCCCATGGGCAGAAATCACTCACATTTATCCCCACCAGGCCTTCCAAATGGCTGCGTTTCCATGAGTCAGCACATTGCTCAGCCCTGCAGAGCATGCACAGGCCTGCCATCAGGTATCACTGTGGAAAGCCTTAATAATTAATAGCACTTCTCATCCCAATAATGCCCTCAGGAAGGATCAGACCTCACAGTACCCCAGCTGGGAAGAACCAACCCACCTGATTGCACAGACACACCACGGGGTGCAAGGGTCGTGTCGGAGGAAGTGCTGTCGCCTGGGGAGCTCTCACTGCCCAGTTTATTTATTTATGCCCAGTAATTTTGAATATTCCTCCTGGACAGAGCAATGCCAAGCAGGAACCAGCTGCAGAGCCGGCAGAGGGAGCCCAAAGTACAGCATTAATGGGAAAAAAAAACCTTGAAAATTTGACAAAGACTACATAGAGTCGATGCAAAGCTGGGGAGGTCACACAGAGTGCAGCCTCTAAAGCAAGTCGAGTGTTCTCCTTATTTATTAAGTATCAAATCTAATCTTTAATTGACTGTTCTCTGTTCTGGTTTTGTTGGGTTCCCCCACCCCCAGATGGAGGAAAATTTAAAAAAAAAATAATAATATTTTTGTCAAATCAACAAAAGGTCATTAACCAAAATGAGGGGTTTTCATTGCAATGCCATGGGCAGCAATGAGCAGCAGCAGCAGAAAGGCTGCCTGAACAGCCCCATCCCAGGGACAAGGTCTGTGCTGGGTTTTCTTTGGGTTTTGTTTCATAAATCGAAAGCAGGGAGAACGCTGAGGGGGAAAAAAAAAGGAAGAGCAGATTATCCTCCTCCTTCACAAAACCCACACACCCAGCTCCAAATCAGTAACACAGCTGATGTGTGCACAGCTTTAGGGACGGTCTCATATCCTTCAATGCTGGTAGGACATAAGCACACTGAGCTCAGTAGAGGAGAGAATGCAGTAATTCATCCTCAGGGAAATGCAGTAATTCATCCTCAGGGAGCACAGATCCGGCGCCCGCCGCTAACGCCGAGCGGGATCGGGGCACCAGCACTGCAGCTGCCTGTTCCTCTGCTGCCAACACACAGCCCAGGAGGGAACACTGGGGCAGAAACTGCCCAGAAACACCTCATTTGATGGCCTCTGCCTCTCTGCCAGCTACACAAAAGCTCTGCAACATTAGTTTGAATTATTGCCCCTTTCTAAGCTCCTGGATAAATATCACAGAACCACATTTCAGCTGGAAGTTTGGATGAGAATTTGGATTCTTAAGGGAGTCCTGTGGCTGAAGTGAGGGTTGCACAGGCAATCACATAACATCTCTCCTCTGGGATCTGTCCTTCCAGTGGAGATGGGAAAGTGATTAGATTCCCCTCTGCCCTCCCATAAGCTGTTCAAGCACAGGTGCCTGGACATTTGCACTTCATCAACATCTGAGTGAGAGACAATCAAAGAAACGATCTAGGAAAATGAACACGGCCAATTTATAAAAAGTGGGCAATATTAATTAGGCACTGCCAGTTTTTTCCAGCTCTAATCCTGCTATCTGTAGCAAAATGTCCCCTTACGTCAGTGCCAGTACAGTATATATTTCCAGGTAAACAGCAGTTAAACAAAAGCTCTTAAAAAGCCCATGTTTTGTGTTTATGTAAGTGCAGAGAACAAGAGCCCTGATTTTCGATACAGACTGCTGAATTAAGGCTCTGCATTGCAGCCTGGGGTAAAACACACAGCCTTTACTGCCTTCCTTCAAAGAGGACCAGCTCCATCCTCGCCCTGCATTTCCATTTCAGTTTTAAGGTAAAACTTTTGGGTACTCGAGGCATAAAGATGTAGATGAAGGGGATAAGAGCAGAGGTGTGTGAAAGCAAACAGCAAAAACCAGAGAGAAGGAGACAGGTGAAGTCTGCAGCCCCTGCACTCACCTGTTGAGCTGTTGCAGGTCTGGGAGTGGTTGTTGCACTGACAGGGCTCACACGTGGTTTCATTAAACCTGTAATATCCGTCACTGCACCGGTCACACTTCAGGGCCGTGACACCCACCTTACACTGGCACTTCCCAGAGCTGCAGAGGGAAAAACAAACACTGAAACCTGGCTGTACTGGAAGTCATCCAAGGTATAAACCTGCAGGCAGGGTTTTGGACTTCATTCCCTCTTTTTCCTCCTTTCTGCTGGAAGCAGCACACGAAACCCACGAGCAACCGATTCCAAAAAGTGATGGGAAGTTCAAGAAAGGCCGAGTCTCTGCCAAGCCAGTTGCCCCGACAGCAATTTCCAGCTGGGCACCAGAAATCATGGCTCATTCTAGAAAGCTCTGGCCCAAAGCCATCCCATTGCATCAGCCCCAGCAGATGCTCCAACAGCCCCTCTCAGTCCCTGCTCCACCGAGCACCGGCCCCGGGTCCTGCAGGACTCTGGGACACCCGTGGTCACTGTGCCTGAACAATAGCAGAGCACCCACATGGATAATGACCTCCCCTCCACACCAGTGCTGAGCAGCACCTCCCAGATTTTCGGGTGAACAGACAATTCCCTGCTCACCACCTGCTCCCCCGGGAGCTGGCACAGCATCTCAGGTGTCTCGCTCAGGTTCCAGCCAGGGCAGGTGTCAGCCACCTGCACTCCCTCCACTTCTCCTCCGTGACCCCATTTATCCCTTCCACACAACACCTCCACGGATGGAGGGAGGGCAAAGCCTCTCTCCAGTTGACTTCTGCTACCCAGCAGGGCCAGGGAAGTACAAGAGAGGGTTTTCCCTTCCCCAGAGAAGGTTTCCACTCCAGCTGACCCCAGACAGAAGCTGTTTACTTGGGCACAGTGTGACTGCAGGAGGGTGGAGCCCTGCACAGCGAACACAGAGGGCATTGCTGGTGGCTGCCACGAGCAAACAAATACCAGGAGCTATAAAAAGCAAAGGTTACCCTCATTCCTTTGGCTTTCCAAGCCACTCTCTCCACACAGAGGCTTCAAACCCTTCGCTTTCATAAGCGACTTTCCACCCCGGTAGCATTTAGCTCAGCTCTCCCAGGAATCACAGGAATGGATGAAATGCTCTTTCCCATCAAGCCCTGGGCACGGCAGTGGCTCATCCCACCTGCACACAGGGAACAGCCAACGCCTGAGCCGAGGGGCAGGGAGCACTGAGTGCCTCTCCACGTGTCTGAGAGCCCTGGGGTGACCTGCAGAGAACCTCAGCCCTGCCTGCTGCACAGGGAACCAGGACAGCAACCCAAATAAACAGGATTTGGTCTCCTCCAGGTGATGGATTTATCTGCACACGAGGCAGGTACCACCCACAGACACCCCTGCACACTGCTGGATCTCCCTTCTTTTGGCTCTCCCCTTTATAACCTCCACCCTATTCAAACACCTTTTAAACACCTTTGAAATACCTTTCAAATTCAGTATTTCAGGGCTCGCTGTGCCTGCACAAAGCTCATCCATTGTTCCCCCTCTCCTCCAGCTGAATAGTGAGCAAGGCACAATTCACCTCTAAAAGCCTCCAGAAGAATCTGCTGATTAAAACTAATAGAGGCTCGATGCACTGTTGATGTGTTGTTTTTAATTAAAATGCAGTAGATTGCAATGTTTGGGAGAAGACGTTGCCTCTGTTAGAAATCAGCATAATTTAATATTTCTGTTGTTTGCTTGCTTGCCAAAGGAAGAGGAAACACCAAAACAGGGACCTCAGCCCAAGTGGCTACACAATTAAATAGTTCCAGAACCTGAAACCTCAGGCACATGTAATGGCCTGACTACAAGAAAGAAAAAGAAATATGATGTCTCCTTGCTCTCCAGACCATTATCTGGAAGGGCAGCAGGCAGATGCAGGATTCAAAGGGATGCTGGTAAGCAGCTCAGTATGTTTGACTTTTAAAGAGCTTTTCACAAGACCCGACATTAATCCAAACGTTGTCACAGTGTTTAAAATAAGCGCTGTAAACAAAAAGCAGCTTGTTTTTATTTGCTTCTGACTGCTACTGCACAGATATTCCTATAAGAGGGCAGGGCACAGGCAGAGCCAAGCGGGGAAAAGTAACTGATATGGGAAGGAAAATATGATATTTAGCCTGAAAATGAATCTTTGGGAGATGCACCCCCTGAGCAGGGTTTTGTAGGACCAGGCATTAGAGCTGCCTCATCTTCACCCTCCCTGGGTTCCTCCTGCAGTCCAGGGAGCTCAGTTTTACTCCCTCCTGTCCCTGATGAGGCCTT
The DNA here is from genome assembly GCF_001604755.1 of Lepidothrix coronata. NCBI lineage: Eukaryota > Metazoa > Chordata > Aves > Passeriformes > Pipridae > Lepidothrix > Lepidothrix coronata. The sequence goes on from NW_016690208.1 coordinate 854,133, forward strand.
TATCTTAATGACACCCTCCTCTTCCTCCTGGCTGGCTCCCTTCCATCCACACTCCCACTTCATTTCATTAAAGGAGGTTTATTCCCCCAGTGACCCTGCTAGAGCTCAATGCAGCATTTTGGGGCAGAGTCCCTTGGTTTTACTTGTTAGCTTAAAAATAACAGGAAAGAAAGCTGTTTTATTTTTTTCTGAAGAAGTAAAAAAGACTGTTTTGGAAAGTTTGGTTTGAATGCCTCTCAAGCAGACCTTTTTTCAACATGTTACACATGGCAAAGAGCCAAGTCCTGCATGTGCAAGAATTAAATCACTCAGCAAATATAAAGCTTTGCCTGTGGTCATTGCTTCCATAGAATAAAGCCCCCTTACAACACTCCTTTTTATAGCTCCAGCCCAGCAAAGACTGTCAGACACTTTTTAAAGCAAAGGTCAATGATATAAATGCATTGAAACCACACACAAAAAAAAATCCTGTTAACAGACCGATTGTGCCCATAAAAATCCAGAAATCTGAAAGAAAAGACCCACAGTTTAATACTTGCACAGCAAGAACTGAACTGGATTTTGAGTATCAGCCAGGAATTTCTTTTTTGGGGGAAGTGGGGGGGAAGGAGGGGCAAGGGAAGAGGGAAACATTTTGATGCAGCAACATCAATTGCTCAACTCCATTTCAGATGATGATTAACTCCACTGAAGCCAGCCAATTTTTAGCACTTGAAAAAGAATCGATATAGAAGGATGTGTTGGGACAAAACCAGACTTCCAGTAACCAAAGTCGCCTGCCAGCTTTGGCTTCTATTAGATTTTTATGAATATACTTACTTTAGAGACCGTGTAGGTAGTGTGAATCACCAGCACATCATCCATCAACTTTATACAAGTCTCCTCATGATTAAAACCATCACCAGCACACGAGACACTGGCAGAAGGAGCCGGCAGTGATTGTTGCTTGGCAGGGACAGACCACGTGCAAGGCTGGGATCCAGCATGGAATGACCTGACCCTCCAGGAGTTGGGGGCTACACACCAGGTTTGGGACCCCCCCCAAGGCAAGGGGGAGTCGCATCTGATCCCCCTCATCCCTCAGGCTCCATGTTATGCCTTGGGAGCAGCTGTCCCTGCAGGGAGACAGCATGGGGCTGGACCAGGATGCAGCCACCCTGTGGATGCAGCCTGTGTACCACAGATATGGGGCAGAGGGCTGGAAATAAAAGCAAAATATTGGGCCAGGGAACAGCCTACACCCCAAAATACGCCTGCAAAAGCTGTCTGGTTTCACTTCCACTCCCCAGAGGCCCCCTCCATTCCCCTAAAGGGAAACAGCCACAGGATGTGGGAAATCCCATCACTCACCAAGTGATTTGTGCCATCAGTGGCAACCAAACATTCCCCATGGTGGGATTTTACAGGTCTGATGGCCAGGGAAGGACACACTGAAGGGACAGGCTCCACCTGGGACCTTGGGCAGTGCCCTCACCTTGCACTGCTCAGCACAGGCTGCAGGAGCTCAAGGCGTCATCACAAGGGAAACAAAGCATTAAAATATCTGTGGTCTGAGACAGCCCACAATGTGCAGTCACATCTCCAAGGGGTCTCCACTCCTCCTCCACAGAAACATCCTGACTTTAACTGGGACATGACAGGCACAAGATGGATGGGAGGATAAAGGACCATGGCCTTAGGGGCTGTTGGGAGACAAGCTGTGCATAGTTAATGGTGTAACAGAAAACCCTTAGCAAGCTTCAATCATCTATTTTCTTCCTTTTTTTTTTCCCAAGGAGGAGGGAAGGGAGAAATTAATTTTGAATATTTTCCCAGACACCAGAAAATCCTGGATGCCCAGATCTCAGTCACAGCCCAAGGACTGCCTGACAATGTCAGAGCCAGCAGAAACAGCACAGCACCAAGCTTTTGTGCCTTTATTTTTAAAACATAACAGACTGGTAAGATTTTGGGGTAGAGTCAGACAAGGAGGGAGCTTCCATGGGTCCCAAACCCTGTGGATGAGCCCTGCAAACTCCCCCCAGCTTTGAAGAACAGTTTTGCCAAATACATTTATCATCTTCTCCCTGAAGCACAGAGAACACCTACACACCCCACACCTCAGCACCAACCAGGACCAGCCCCAGGAGAGATGGTGAGGGGCCATTCCCCAGCCTGGTGGCATCTCCAGCTTCTTCTGCATCCCATCCCCTCCCCTTTCCCTTGGAAACCTTCAATGACAGCCATGCCCATCATTCATCCCAGCAGGGCCCGGAGGTGTTCCTGGAACAGACACAATTAACAGCAGCAACAGCGTATGAATGAGGAAAATCGCGTTGAGCTACGAGCATCTGTAAAACAACCCCCATGAAAAGGCTTTGTCACACTTTGATGGGATAAGACAAAAGGATTCTGCTCAAGATTAGGAGGATTCAGAAGGGATGTCTCTAAAAATGGTGTGTTCCTCCAGCGAGCTTGGCTCCTTTAGTGCTGATTTTCTGTGATGTCTGACAGCAGCCAGGGGATGAATCTCTCTTATATTTTTTCCTGGGTTGCGTGGAAAAGTTAACATTTGAAAGCTAAATGCTCCAAGACACTTTGGTGGAAAACCAACACTGTTAACACTCAATCAAAGAATGATTTAGGTTGGAAAAGTCTCCAAGATCATTGAGTCTGACCTGTGACCAACCCCCACCTTGTCACCCAACCCAGAGCACTGAGAGCCACTTCCAGCCATACCCTGAACACCTCCAGGGATAGGGACTCAACCACCTCCCTGGGCAGCCCCTTCCAATGCCTGAACACCCTTTCCATGAAAAAATTCTTCTTGATGTCCAAGCTGAACGTCCCCTGGTGCAGCTGGAGGCCGTGTCCTCTCATCCTGAGAAAACCACAAAGCCCTCTAACGCATGAGCTGATCTTCCTTCAGGTCACTTGATTTGAACATCAGCACGTGGGGAAGGGGAGAGCAGGAAAAAGCCCCAGGTTGGGTTTCTCCTCCCCGCTCCCTCGGCTCAAACCAAAGCCCTGGCAGCCAAAGCAGCTCCGTGGGAGGGTCAGTGGGGCCAGGGCTGAGCCCCCACTCAGAGCCCCTTTGTGGAGGGCAGAAGAAGTGGGGCTTTATGGGGGCCAACACTGGCCCATTGTGCGCCGCATTCCTCGCTCCGTGCCGGGGGACGGCGTCTGTTTGTGTGGCAGCCCTCTGAGCAGGGACACTTCACAGCTCTGAAAGGCCACTCTGTGAATGTCAAAGGGCCACCTTGTCTGGCCACCACCGCCTCCACAGCCCCTGCTCCCCCACCAGGGAAAGCCGGGAATCTCCAGGCCCGGGGCTGTGCTGCCTCCTCCGGGGGCCCTCCCGGCACCACCCACCAGGACCAAGGGGGCTGGGGAGGGAGGGAGGGAGCGATGGGCAGACCATGATGGCCCTGGAGAGCGAGGTTGGATGGGGTCCATTATGGTTTCCATAAGGAAGAGCAACAAAAGCCTCACTCACTGCAAAATTTCGACCCCAGATGGTGTGTCCTGGTTTCTCAGAATAAGCCCTGGAGATCATGGCAACGCAGGGATGGGACAGGAAACCTCAATGCAGAGAAGGACACATCAATGAGGATGGCAGGGAAACAGGGCTGGTCCCTACTGGACACACCAGTGGTCCCTCCATCCCCCAGATCTCTGCTCAGGCAGCAGCAGAAGACAGGCTGAAGCAGTGCCTGAAGTCAGGCTGGGCAACAACCCCAAACCAGAATCCAGCCACAAGAGCTTAAATAGTTGAGCCAATATTTTTTTTTTTGAGGGCAGTCAGTGTTTGCCAGAGCAGCAAAGTCTGCAGCAGAACAACACAGGAACGGCAAAGCCTGCTGGAAAACCCACAAAATAACAGGATTTCTGAGAAGCCACAATTACCATAGGGGAGATGATAACAATCCACCTTTCCCTGCTGCTGTGTCCAGTCACTCATTCACTTCCTATCCCTGTCTGCAACCAAATAAAAAGGGGTGCAGGTACAAAATTTACCTCTTTGTGGAGAGAGAGGGGAGGACAGCTAATTGGATGTAAAGGATGCAAGGGGCTGAAACAGGAGAGAGATTTAGATAATTAAAGCATGCAGAAAAATAGGCTCTAACAGGGTATTCTTCTGCTTTTCTGACGTCCACATGTAATAATTTCCGCTACAAAACAAGATCTGTTCTCTGCAGAATGATGCTGACAAGGCATTACTGGGAGATAATGAGCCACCAGTTGTGCTCAGCTGATCTATAAAGGGGAGAGTAGCCTTTTTAAAGGGAAAAAAGAGGTGCCTTTTTGTCTGGGTTTTTTTGGGGTTTTTTAAAGACAAAACCTTAAGGACTTGAGCTCCCAAGGTCATCTCTCCAAAGGGGAGCAGTGCCCAATGTGGTTTTACCAGACTGCTAAAGTACAGCAGAATGGAAATACAGATCCCACGCAAAGAAGAGACATTTCAGAAGTGTGATGACACTTCAAAGACAGAAAATGAAGGTTTTCATCTATGCAAAATGAGAACTCCATTGTTTCCCCCAAATAACCTCCTGAGGTTGGGATGGGCAGCAGTCCCGGGAACATGAAGCTTCTCTGATCTCAAACCACAGCCTTGAGCACCCTTCCTGTGCAGGCTGGTGGAGCTCTACAAAAACCTTGAATTTCAATGCATCTGCATTTCCTGACTAACCAAACAACATCAAACTCTGCTTCACGTGATGCTCAAGGTGCCTCCAGACTGTGACCCACCTGGCTGTCTCCCAACACCATCAGGACCAGTGTTCCTTACTGCTTCTCTCCCCTTGATCTCTGCACCTTTCCACATCCCACCAGCTCCACAATCCCAGCTCCCTGCCCAGCTCCCCCAGAAACCCCAGCCCTTATTCAAAGGCCTCAACAAAGCACATTGTCCAGAGCTGCTGACCTTACCCTCACCAGAAAGGTTCTTGCAAACCCCCATGAGCAGGGGTCACAAGATCAGCCTCTCCACACAGAATCCCACCACAAAGGCAGCACACAGGGATGGTCACTGCCCTCCCTGCTCAGCCTCTGAGCATCCCTGCTCCAGGGGACAGCCATGTACAGATGCTCTCAGGGACACTCTGCCTTGTTTCTTTTTAATATGGACATGATGTCCCCTCGAGGGGGTAAAACATCTCTGAATTAACACTTGGACATTTATATACATGTTATTCTTTTTTCTCAATGGAAATGAGCGACAGGAGCTGTCTCTCGTATGATTTATGCCAAGCCTGCAGCACAAACCGTGCAGGAACCAGGAGCACAGAGCTGTCTCCACAGCCAGCAGTAAGGAAAAGCTGTTCAGGCACCAAAGGAGCAGAGCACTGCACCCTTGGGCAGTGGGTTTCAGCCCACAGGAACCAAAGCTCACATCACCTGCAAGCCTCTGCTTCCCATCGCCCTTCTGCTTGTGGGGAAGCTGAGGCACAGGCAGAAGGAGCAACCTAATCCACAGATCCCAGTTTAACATCATCTGTTTTCACTTGGGACAATGGCAGCAAATATGTGTGTTTAGTCTGCAGCTTTTTTAAGTGGAAAAACTTTAACCCAGTTTAGATTGTTAACCCAGGTTTAGGCAAACCACGAGGTGAAGCTGTGCCAGGGGAGGTTTAGGTTGGATATTAGGAAAATATTCTTCCCCCAGAGAGTGGTTGGGCACTGAACAGGCTCCCCAGGGCAGTGGGCACGGCCCCAAAGCTGCCAGAGCTCAAGGAACATTTGGACAATGCTCTCAGAGACAGGGTGGGATTGTTGGGGTGTCTGTGCAGGGCCAGGGGTTGGACTGGATGATCCTTGTGGGTCCCTTCCAACTCAGAATATCCTGTGATCCTTGAAACACCCCACAGCAGCCACAGCTCTCCTCTTGCTCACTGGCACAGGTCATGGTGCACCAAAAGTTGTCTCTCCTAGAACCAGGGTAAATTAGTTTAAAACACAAAACCTCCCAGGGAAATGGGGAATTGAGGCTGAGCCCTTCTGCCAGGCAGCAGCTTCTCATAACACCATCTCCACTTCACAGCTCTACTCCCCCAGGCACATCCCAAATCCTGGGGTGCAAGAGCACCCACACAGGGACAGCTGCTCGTGGGCTAAACTTGCTGCCTCCACAACTGCAGGAAAAGCAAAGCCACAAAGGCCTACCCTAGGAAAGCCTCGGGTGAATGACCTGCAGGAGGTAAATCAGGGTCATCCCACCTCTCCCTCCCTGCTGGGGAGCACAGGGAAGCCCCACACCAGCACACAGCAGATGAGCTGCCAGGGCCCCACACCACTGGGCTGCCCTTGGCCAGTGTTTGCAGCCCCATGTGGGGATGGGGCAGGGCTGGCAGCGAGGTAAAAATAAATAAATCAAAAACTGCAGAGTCATTTGACATCTCCTGCTCCCCAGGAGGGTACCACATGCTGCCTCATCCAGGCTGGCCTCATCCTGCTCCTTTAAATCCATCAGCCAGACGACAGGTTTACACGGGAGAGTTATTTTGGTGTGTGTTGAAGGAGCTGTGCCTGCAAGGCTCCTCACACCAGGGCACGACAGCTGTGAAACTAAAAGGCTTTCTCAAACCAAACCTCTTCCCCCTCAGCCTGCACATCCCAGGGCTGCTGAGGGAGCAGCTGCTGTGCCATGACTCAGATGGGGACACAAGTGGCATTTGGGGCAAAGCTGTGCAGGGCACAGAGGGCCAGAAACACTGCAATGAGCTCCAGCACTCCCACTGCTGCTGGGGCTGGAGACCATCAACCCACCTTTGCTGCCTCTGGCTTGGCCCCCTGCCCAGCCTTGGGGAGCAGGAGATGAGAGTTCAGGCACAGGACTCTGCTCACATGAAGTAAAAAGGAAAAATAAGTGCCCAGGGGTGCAAGGCTGGGAGATCTGGGCTGGGCAGCCCAGGCACAGCAACCTTCTCCAGCAGCATCACCTTCACCTTTGCCTCCTCCACCAGGAGGGAGGTTCCTCCTTCCTCAGAGGACAGAGAGACAACTCAGCTTTCAACTCCAGGTGCCCAGAAGACAGTGTGAGATGCAGCTGGTGGGGGCAGCTCCTGGCTGGAGCTACATCACCATGGGCTGGGGCCACCACCAGCCACCCTCCCCTCCCTGTCCCCATCCCCAGGGCTTTGCAGCAGGAGCACAGCCCTTCCAGCTCAGCCTGTGCACCCAATATGAGTCACCATCCTCATTCTCCACTACTCTGACCTTGACCATGGCCCTTGAAACTTCAGCTTCATTCCCCACCCTTCCTCTATGGACTATGAACACTTCCAGGCCACAGCTATCTTTAGCAAGCATCTGCACAGCATCCAACCCAGAGAACTGTGGTTTTATCTGAGGTTTCTAGGCGTTAACCGCAACAGGGACAACTCACTCCCCCTCTCTGAGCAGCCCAGGACTCCATCCAGCCCCACACCAAGCTCCAGCTTCAACCACACACAGCTTTTCATCTAACAAAAAAACCCACCCAAACCAGAGCACAGAAATACTCTGCCATCCCAGAGGGGGATCTCAGTGGATCTTCCCAGATAATCAAATTTAAACCACCACCAAAACAGACCTTTGATTAGCAGCCATGGAGGCCATTCATAGCGACAGCATGTCAGGTCAATGTGCACTCCCAAAATCAACTCTGTGCCTCGGGAAAGGGATTTCTTTTTATTTTTATTTGACGGTCTGCATTTGAGGTCTAGTTAACAAACAGCAGACTTGGGTTGCCATCTGGCCAGCCCGAGAGCGTGCCGAGAAATAATACTAATAATCATCATATGGTGGTGCTTTAAAAGGCAGTTTTACAAAAGGCTGGGCAAGCTGATTGAAACCTATGAGGCATGTTTTGTGTGCCCCGAGGGCTTGGCCTTCGGGCACTTTGCCTCTCCAATCAGCCTCCCTCAAAAAGGGTCAGAGTCCAGAAATCACGCCGCTGTTTCAGCCGGAGACTGATCTGAACGGCGGCCGCTTCTCTCTGAGGGCAGCACGCAGGAATTCACTTGTGCAACCTGGAGTTGGGCTGGTGCTTCATTAATCAAATAAATAAATAATGGAGCTTACAGGATTTTTCATGTCAACAAAGCAGTAGCTGGCTGCTGGTGTTGGGCAATGCCTGCGTGCCTCATCCCGAGCAGGGATTGCCCGGAGGGACGCGCGCCGCTCCTCCAGGGACTCGACAGCAGACACCCAGGGTTTCCAGCACCACAGCCAAAAATCTCATTCCTGGATTCACACTGCAACGCAGAAGAGGTTCTCCCACCCATCAGGGCATATCCCACTCTGGGACCCACATCCCTGATGCATCCCTGCACCCATCCCAGCAGCACACAGGCAGGAGCTGTGTCCAGCCCCGGTGTCCCACTTTAACACAACAGAAACGAGGGGAGCATTTGCCCCACCGGGCTTTGTGTCCCACTCCATTTTCCCATACACATCACTATGCACAAGGCTGCCCATCTTGCAGCCATTCTGATGCCCCCAGCCCTACAACACAGACAACTGACCTAATTTTCCTCTTTTTAAAAACACCCAGAGGTCATCTCTGTCTGCAGCAAACCCCACCGAGCCGGGAAGAGAAACACAGAGCGACCTCTGTTAGCAACATCCCCCCTCCCCAAATCTTCCTCTGCATTTTGCCCTGTGCTGTCTCTTCTAAATGGCTGAGAATGAGCATCTCCCACATCCCTCAAGGCTGTGAAATGGTGCTGAGGAGAAGCTGGGGAGGTCCCTGCCATTCCTGGGCACACACAGGCTGGGGTGTGGTGTGATGGCTCACTACATGCTCCGACTCCACCTCATTCTCCTTTACAACTCAGAGCATCTCACCTGAAGTTCCCAAGGGCGTTTCTTGGCTCGCCCCACACAGAGAAACGTGGAGAGACATCACACATGTCCGTGCTTCACCCACTGCCCAGTGACTCAGAGCTGGGGCAAGAATGCTCCCTCCCAGTTAACCCAGTTGCTCCAGCAGTGCTTTCCCTCCTCTCCCACCTCTCAAAGATAAGATTTGCCCAATTTGCCTTTCCAGTAGATCTGACCAAACTCACACTTTCAATACTGTGGCAAGCCCTGATGCTTCCAGGCACATCTTCCCAAACCCAAAACAGCTACTAAAAAAAAAAAAGAAAAAAGTGAAAACTCCATACTTTCCACCCCCAAGAATCACCTTTTTTAGTAAGAAGGTCACTCCAGTCAACTGGAGTGTTACTTTTAAGTTCTGAATTCTCAGAGCTTATGCAAGCAGAAAACTTCAGCACTGAAACAAAAAGGAAGGACATCAACAGAGGGCTTGGGTGTTTGGGAAAAGATAATGTATAAAATAATTACAGGCAGCATGTCCCTGCAGAGCATTTCGACTCTGACTCAGCCTCAGCCTTGGCAGGGAAGTGCAGGTGTTCAACACACGCTGAGCCCAGACCAAACCCTAAAAGACAGAAAGGCAGCAGGAGCCTGGGAAGGCTGGAAGTCACTGCAGGGTGGTTTGCTGGGATCTCCTCCAAGGACAGAACTTGCAGCCTGCTGCATGTGAGCAAGAGCTGGGGACCCAACGGGTCAGGCTGCTGCTCAGTCCGTTCTTGCAGGGACACAGAGACACCCCCAACTCAGCCACGAATCTCTGACAGCCGACAGATCATCGGCTGGAGGAAAAATAATTGCGTGCCAGCTTTTAAAAGGCAAGATGTGAGGGTGGGTGAGGTGAAATGAAGAGGAACACATTCATTATACAAGAGCTCGAAGCATCAGCTCCGGTGACTGTAAAGCCCAGGCAAGGCAGGAGCCCACTCTGTGGTCAGTCCGCTGCTTCCATCCCGAGGCTCGGCAAGGGCAGAGCACAAAGCTTTGCCTGCCTCTGGCATAATGAATATCCTTTTGCAAAATAAACCTCTCCAAAGCCCCTGTGCTCCACCCCAGCCTCCCCTCCCCAGCTGAGGCGTGAAAGCCGCGCTGTCCGACAGGGACTATGGGATGCACAAGGCGTTAGAGGAGAGGTTCTGCTTCCGTGCGACTCAGAAATGCAAGTCAACTCCCTTGGGGGCTGCCAGGGCTTTTGCCACAGCTATGGATATTTTTATAATCCAGCCCTTGAAAGGGGAAGAATAATCTTCATGAATTTTTATAAGACCAGCTTCCTTCCTGCTTTTTTTTTTTTTTTTTTAATTTTTCCTTTAAACACTCGCGCCAGATGACAAGATCCATTCTTGCCCAATCCCGAGTCCCAAAATACCCCCCAAATCCCAACGCCACGCGCACAGGCCCCCCAGGAGGGACGCCTGGCCTTACTCACTGGTCACACTGGGCACTGCTGGAGCCGGTGGGGCTGCAGGCACAGGGCTGGCACCTCTGGGTGTCCTGCTCCAGGTAGAATCCGTGGGCACAGCTCTCGCAGCGCAGCCCCGCGTACCCGGCGAGGCACCGGCACTGCCCCGTCGTGCGGTTGCATTCGGACACACCAACACTGCCCACAGAGCTGCAGTTGCACAGATCTCCTGCAAGGGAAAAAGAAACACATAGAATCACAAAATAGGGTGGATTGGAAGAGAACTTAAAGTTCGTCTTGTTCCATCCCCTTGCCATGGGCAGGGACACCTTCGATCAGACCAGGTTGCTCCAAGCCCCATCCAACTTGGCCTTGGACACTTCCAGGGATGGGGCAGCCACAGCTTCTCTGGGCAACTCGTGCAAGGGCCTCACCACTCCCTTTGTGCACCCCAGGTTGGAAACTTCATCACTGGAAGGATGATGTTTGCTTTAAAATGTTGAGATAAAAAAAAAATGTTGGGAGCACACTGGGGTTTGAAACCCTATGGTTTGTTCTTCAAATCTCTCTCTAAAGAAGAGCTAGAAGATTACAGGTACAACTACCTAAAATACACATTTATTTTATATATATATATATATATGTAACTGTATCTAATGTCTGTGTGTGTATATACACCCATATTCACCCTCATGGCTGCCTGGTTCCATCACTCCAGGACCAGACTAGCTGTGTAATATTAGGATAAAATCAGCAACAGGTGGCAAAATCACTAATTATAAGATTCTCCATTTCACACCACTGGAAAACTCCTGCTTTACCAGCAGGATGGTCATTATGGTGCAGGACACACACCAACACAATGAACTGGAACCAGCATCTCCCATTCCTGAAGGGATACAGAATCCCCTGAAAATCTGCCCTCGAGGGAGCACTGAGTACATGAAAACAGCTTTAAAAACTGGGGGGGTGGAGCTGTGGGCAGACAGAGACCTCCACCACCTAAACCACAACAGGTGAGCAGGGGGACCCACATCTCTGCCTTGGGGACACTCTGTATTTACAGGGGTTCTGGAAAGCACACACTGAGCAGCTGCTTTTTTTAAGAGAGAAGCAAATCTTTTGATCAAGTGATGAATTCCCAGTCCCCCCACATGTTATTTCTCATAATACTTTAAAGCCCCAAATGCACTGAAGAGAACAACACTCTCCCCGGCAATTTGTTTCTGCCAAGAGCTTTATCTCCGTTCTTTCATTGCAAAATATTTAGTGCCTTAATAATTTAAAGTATTTCTCTGCCAAGAGTGAATTATAAACAAGGATTATTTGCAGAAATAGTGCATAAAGTATCGGGGGCTTTACGCAACTGCTGGTGTTTGTTATTCCCTGAGAAGAGCCAGTGTTCAGGGCACTTCATGGAGAGGGGAGAGGCCGGGTCCCCATTCCAAGAAAACTTGATTTTAAGCTTAAATCATGTTAAGAAGACCCAGCACTAATGCTCTGTATCAGCACAAGTATTTCAGATTATTTAACACTGATGTTGTGCCCCAATCCAATGGAAAGGGCCTCAGCAGGTGCCACACCAAAAACCCAGTGACCAGGTGAAGATGAATTTATGAATCTGTGAGTAATCTGAAATCAGACCACACTGAAGACCTCAGTGTATCTTTGGAGCCACAAGCCATAAGGTCTCCTCATCACAGCAGTGAGTTTTCAAGGAATGCTAGGAGCCATGTGGGAAGGATCCCACTCTCCCCACAAAGGGACTGTGCAAGAGCACCTGGTTGTTAAACAGCCCCCCAGAGCTTTTCCTCGTCATCCATTTTCTTTCAATACACAAAGAAATATGAGTTATTTAGCTCTGTTACTCTATCACAGGATCCCCACAGAAGTCGTGTTGTCCCTATACACCTGTGAAATTGCACCGACATTTCCTTCAATCCAAACTAGCAAATAGGACAAACACCTCAAGATCTGCAATTATCCACTTCAGCAGCCACTTCACATAATGAACCAAATTCCCAGTTCAATTATCCAGAACCTTATCGATTTGGGCACTTGGGCTTCCCCCTGCCAACAGATGCCACGACAACTTGTTGAGCAAAAGCACTTTGGAGTTTGTCAAACGTGCATCAAAACAAATTTCCCTTTCAAAGCTCATTACGTGCGGTGCCATTAGACCTGCCAGACTTGATTAAGACAAGAAAAAGAGCATCATACCCCTTCTAATGGCATGGGAGGCACTCAGGGGGCAGGTCCCACACAGGGTGATGAGCTGCTCCGTGTGGAGACCACCCCTGTGCTCCAGGAGCATCACAGCCAGAGCCACCCGAGACCATCCCGACACTCCAGCCGAGAGCTGAAGCTCGGCTGGGAAGCTATAGGTGATACAAGTCAAATTCCCATTGCAAGTGCTGCCATCCTGCTGGAGTGATGGGGAAGAGCTCCACCATGCCAGTGGGGACCACTCGAAAGCACTGCCCCGCTCCTGCCCTTTCCATCCAGCAAACCAGCTCTGCAACACTGGCTCCTCAGGAGAGCAAGAAATGCTGCAATAATCCAAACTAACACTGGCAAAAGCAGCTTTTTGTTGGGAGGTTGGTGGAAGTCCAGCTCCAGCTGCCTTGGCAGCACCGAGGGAGGCTGGTTCTGCTGGTGATAGGGCACAGAGCTGAGCCCATCTGGTGCAGAGGCTGCAAAATCACCCCCAAGTGCATGATAAGGCACAACAGGGCACATACAGAAGATGTGCCCAAAAAGGGTTGTCTGGGGGAGGTTGTTGCCTCCCCCAAACCACCCCAGAGATCTCTGGGGAGGGATGGTGGTCCCCATCAGGGAAGCAGCATCACATGTGGTCCCCACCCACCCCAAATGCACCCAGCTCAGCTCACACATCCGCTTAGCTGATGCAACTCCAAAAACGCCCCGAAGCCCCCGAGGTCGGGCAGACGAGGAAGGAGATCCAGACACAGCACTGAAATCCATCACCTGGCACCGCGTCGAGGTCGAGGCTTGACATGATGAGGTACCAGACTATGAACACCCGAGGCCTAATTTAAAAGGCACTTTGTTGTCCCGACAGCAGCCGGGCTCGAGAAGGCGAGAACGGTCCTTCAGCCGGATAACGAACATCTGCCCTGGACTCTGGGAACACAGCACAGATGATGAGCACTACAGAAGAAAAATCAGGGAACACTGTCCTGGCTCCCGGCCATATCCTGGCTTTTTGGAGCCTTTATTCAGTTTTCTCGAGCAAATGTTTTGCTTTTGAAGGTAACCTTCAAAAACACCTCGCTGAGAGCTTTTGTGAACACAAAGGAACGAACGAGGGTGGACAAACCCCGGAACTGTCCCACTCCAGGCTGCTCAACCACAGCTGGAGGTATTGTGTTGAGGTTGGGATAACACCATCAGCAAGGGGAGCCAAGGGCAAAGACCTCCCAGGGATGGGGCACTAGTCCAACCTCTGACTCTCCCCAGCTTGTTCTAGTGACTCACCCTCGCTCTGCCTCAGTTTCCCCATCTTAGGGTGTTCACCCACCCCCAGGGCCTCCAAGCCCTGCTCGTCTCTGCCTGTTTCCCATTGCTAAACCATCCCTTTCCCTCCCCACAAAGCACCACACAACAGCTCAAAGCACGTGGTTATCACTGATAAAACCCACCACCTTTGCTCGTGATGGCATTGATAGGCTTTAATTAATTAACAGCCCTGTGACGTTCTGAGGTGTCAGAATAGAGGCACCATAAAACTGCGTGTCACTGCCACATGTTCCCCCTTCAAACAACCCAAGCACCACTCCCTTCAGGAACAACATTTAACATTCACTTGTCATTGCTTAGAGGCAGGTGGAGTGAAAGGGAAGGTTCCCCGTTTGGGAACAACAAGGGGCACTGTGTGGGACACAGATTTAATATGCAATTTCAGTCGCCCCGACCTCAAATTGATTAATTATTATTATGCAAAAGTCATAGGTTACCAATAAACTGGAGAATAGATATTTTTACGCTTTATTGATTAGACCCACACCATGGCTGTAAGCAGCACTGACACAACCAAGAACCTCCAGGTTTGCAGGTACCCTGTAACCCCTCAGTGTGGCCACCTCAAGCTCAGTGCCAGCCCCCCCCAACATGGATCTCAGCCTCCAAATCCTACCCCAATGCAAAACCCAACTCTGCAAACCCCAGCAACACCTCCGCCTGCACCAGGTCCATCGTCACACCGTGTTCCTTCATCTCCCATCCCCTTCCAGCACTTAAACAGGGTTTGTTCCAGAGGAAAAATCCTTTCTGAAATTATTTTTTTCACATCCTTTCAGTTTTGCAGTGTTTTAGGTCCTAACACATATTTTAAGCGTGATTCCTTCTCCCCTCCAAGCCACTTAGTGAATGAATAATTTAAAAACGGGTGAAATATTTACAAAGGGCTAAAGAAGCCAACACTGTGAAAAGCACGAAGGTCTCTGTGAAACCACATTTGCTGGGGACATCCTGAAACAGTGCAAATCCTGACCAAACTCACCTACTCTCTGGGAGCCAGTATGGAAAAATCCAAGATGCACATTTTTTGTTATAAGAATGCGCAGCTGTAAGAGCAAGGGAAGTCCCAGGGATGCTATTTATTGTCCTGCTGCAAAAGCACCCTCAAGGAGACAGACATTCTCTGTTCTGTGGAAAAGGTGAAGGAAAAAAAATAATATATTTAACCTGGAGGTGCTGTTGTGGGTTTGGGTGGTATCACAGCCACGGCAGCACTGCAGCCAACACACAACTCAGCAGGAACCTCACCTCCCAAACACCCCACAAGTATCCTGCTGGATTTAAAACAGCAGGAATGATGCCAGGAAAGGAGCATCTCCTGCCATTTCACAGAATCATTAAGGCTGGAAAAGATCTCCAAGATCACAAGAGTCCCACCTTTGACCGATCACAACCTTGTCACCCAGACGAGAGTTCCACATCCAGCTGTTCCTTGAACACCTCCAGGGATGGGGACTCCACCACCATTTGCTGGTAGGGGCAAAGCCAGAAGTCCCCACCTGCTCCCTCCCTCCCCTGCACACTAAGGAAAGCAGTCCAAAGCCCAGCCCTAAGGCTGGAGACACCTCCTTCTTGATTACAGAATGTTTGTAGTTACCCTGGGTTTGTACCAACCTCCCTTCACACCACTCTGACCTCCCAAAACCAGCTTCAACTCATCATCCCACTCACTTCCACAGGGAGGATGAAGCCACTGTATCCACTGCACACAACAGCATCCCATTGCTGGAAAGGCTCTGTTTTGGGATTAATTCAGCAGTTTCCCCCCTCTCCCTCAACCCCATACTTCATTCCCAAATTCAAGCCCTACCTTCTCCCTTCTCTCTCATTTCCCCTTCTCAATCCCTCTCCAGGCACCATATTCCTGACAACACAGGAATAAAGGGATCAGGCAGCAGGTTTAAAAATCTATCCAAGGTCATTTCCTTTCCCCCTGTAATTAAATTGTGGAACTCATTGTCAGGGGATGTTCTGGCTGCCAGAAATACCTACGGCTTCAAAGGAGGACTGGAAAAGCTCACAGAGGACAGGTCTGCTGGTAGCTGTTAAACACAGGGATCTGGAAGAAGCATCCTGATGGGAAAGTCCCTGAAATGCTGGCTGCAAAAAGTCAGGACTATGCCCTGCCCTCTTGGCATTTTCTTCTGGCCAGTCTTGGATGGGTGAAGCTTTGCCCTGAGCCAGGCTGGCAGTTCTGATTTGCTCCTCTTTTCCACTGCTCAGGGATGGTGGAGGCTCCAGTTCCTCCCCCTAAAACCCACAGATCCCCCTTAAAGAGTTAGGCACGGCTTTTTCCACTGGGAATTTTCTCTTATTACAGCCAAAGGCACAGCTGTGCTGCACCACTGCTCTTTCTTTCCCCCTTGCCTCTCAACGGGCTCTTTCTCTTACCCCCAAGAAGACACTTCATCCCCTCAGTACAATCCACCGATGGGATGAAAAGGGCAATGGAATGAAGGTCAGGACTGTACTGTCCCAGCATGGGATAACGAGAGTATCCATGAGCTGATTGTTAAAAGAGAAGGTCCTACTTTACACAGCCCTTGTAAAACAATTTACTGAGCTCTAGCCCATTCCTTCCACACCTCCAGTGCACCATGTCAGTGTGGCCCTGGACTGGTATTTGTGTTCAACTCCACCACTCCTCACTTGGATGCAACCCCACTGATGCTGTGAGTGCAGGAGCTGCTGTTATCCCAGTGCAAGGATGCTTTGGCCTCCAACCTTCCCCCACAGACTGCAGCAGATCTGAGAGGGCACAGCCTGGCTGAGCTCTCCCACAGGGAGCTGAGGAACATCTGCCACGGGCTAAGAGCTCCTGCAAGAACAGGATCAGAGATGAGCTGATGCACTGTGACTTCCTAAAGAGAAGCGTTCTGCCAAGTCCCAGGACTCATTCCCATCTAGACAGCACTCAGCACAAAATAATAGTCAACTCTTGCATCACTAAGGTGCATTAAAGTGCTCAGACCTGTAATTTACTCTCACTTGAGGCTACAATGCAAAGCCAGACTGGTAGGAAGAGTATCTCTGCCTACCCCAAAAAAAATTTATATAGATATAGGAGTGTCTTCTGCTATTTAGCATTCACTTATTACTGAGTGCACCAGATTCAGGGCATTTATAGACTCCACCAAGCTCTGGGCACTGCAGAGTCAGGTGTGCTGGTGGTGAAGAGAACAACAGCATTCACATTAATACTGTTAAGAGCTTTACACAAGTCACTTGTGCTGTTCCAATAAAAGGCTTTTATGGGTCAACAAGGGGAAAAATACAAGAATTTCTCAACGCTCATACATCACTTGTAATGTCATTAAAAGATTAAACACACTTGTTGAGGAAAATTAAATCAGATTAAATCTCTCTCTTATCACTTGGAAAGAAGTACGAAGCCAAGGTCCCAACTCCTGGGGTCACCATAAGCATTTTCCATCAGCATGAAGCAGGCAGGGCTGGGGCTTCAGCCAAACTCCAGCTCAGCCTTAACAGTGTCACACTTCTGCCATTCCAAAGGGATGGGGCATCGCTCCCCACCACAGCTCACAGCCCCCCTCTCCCTCAGCAAACCCACCCTCAGACCCTCCCCAAATGCACAGGCTGCTTCACTCCCTGGCATTATTCTTATTCCTTCCCTGCACCTGCAATGAACATACAGGCATTTTGTTACTGAGGAGTTCCTGAAAGCTTCTCCATTCAGAGGAATTCTGTTGGTTTTTATTCCTTTTTGTTGCTAAACAAGTCAGTAACCTGTGCGGGGAGCTTTGAACCTGCTCATTCCCCCGTAAACGTGCTTTAAAAGTCAGACTCACAGGTGTAAAGCTGTCTTGGGAGACTAAAGGATAAAGCCCTGCAAACATTAGGGAAAAAAAAATGAAAAAGTAAAATATGGATTCTCATTAACTTTATATTCCTCCCGCACTGGGAGATCCCCGTGTCACAGCACAGCTGGGGCACAACACCTGAGGAGCTCCTGTGGATGGGACAAGGCGATGTCAGGAGGAGCAGGAGTGGTCCTGGAGTCATTAAGATCCAGGTTACAAGGCAGAAAGCTGTGCAGGAGGGACTGCACAGCTGCAGCCGAGGAATTATTCATTCCTACATAACAATAAATTTCCATACGCAGACAAACCCTCCGGGTCTCTTACGAAGCAGACTGTGTACAAAGAGGAATGTGGCCCTAAAATGTTTATGGTACAAGAAGCTACAGTAACTTCAAATAGACCAAATACATGCTTGAGGATTAAAACCTCCAAAGTTTGAAAAAAAAAAAAAAAATGGATCCAAGCCTTTTAATTAATTTAAAAATAGTTTTGTTGGTGTTTTACTTTAGTTGGTTAGATTTTCCCACTAATATTTCCACAAATGTCTGCAACCATATAAATATTCCAAGTTTCTGTTTGAAAATCTCCATATTTTTTACCACCCAGAGCGTGACACAGCCAACCCAACTCGGGGTTTAGAGATAAACAGGGTAAAAAGTAACTTTGGCAAATATCTCCCTACCAGAGCACAGCAACCCTGGCAGCTCATCCCCTCCTGACAGATGTACTTGTGTGACACCTCTCAGGAAATTAAATTGTTTTGTCAGCAAAATACTTTCGGTCAAAGATCAAGACACCTCACATGGGATGGGGCTGGGAATTTAGTAGCAGATTCCAATTTTAGTATCTATCCACCATGCCCTGGCAGAGAGAGGGATTAAAAAGAGCTGCATGAATAATATGAACTATAATCGTCTGTTGAAGGCTCTGTGTGCTCAGATTCCTGCAAAAAGTAATTAAACTCACAAACTTTGCTCGGTGCTTTGGGGAGTTGCAGCTAATGAACGAACACGTTAATTTGTACGGGAGCTTTAAGGAGCTACAGAGAAAACCCTGAGCAAGAACTGTGCTTCCAACTGTTTGTGTTTGGGCTATAAAGCTGTGCTGCATGAACAACCAGCAAGAAAACAGGGGTTAGGAGACGAGGATGAGCTTGGATGAACAGCCCTTTACCACATCCCAGCCTTCCCAGCACAGCTCCCATTGCAGAGTCCTCTGGGTGAGACCTCGGGGAGAACCAGCTCTGACCACCACCTGGTCACAGTTAAACTACACTAGTGATTTCTCCTTGCTTGAATTAACAAATGAAAACTTCCTTGCAAGGAACTCCAGTAAGATACAGAGTGCAGCCAGGGAAGGAATCACCAGAGACCTGCTCCCTCCATGCCTCCATTTCTAACTGCAAATCAAGAAGGGCAAATCTTCAGCCCCAAAAGCCCAGGTGAAGAATGCAGATGATTCCTTTGCTCCAGTAATGAAGCTGGGGTTTGTTTCCCCCTCTCTGTCCAAGAGCTTTTTTGCACAAACACAGTATTTGTGGCTGGTTCATCCCACCCCACACTCCCAGGGCTCCCTCCCAGGGATGCTGCACAGGCAGCAGAGCAGAGAATTTGTCCAGCTTGCAAGGAACTAATCTGCCCAGCTACAGGAGCTGCACATTTGTCTGACACAATTAAGTTGCTTAAATCCAAAATACATTGCTCCGAGGCATGCAGCCTTCCAGAGCCTTCTCCCCTCTGGACCTTGCCTGCAGATACAATAGCTCCTCTTCTCCCAGATCACTGCAATTAACTCCTCATGCTCTCAGGGACAATTTCAGCTTCAGCAGGAATTGCTGTGACTTCCAAACTCTTCCTTCCAGACCACCCTGGGCCCTGCTTGCACTGAGCATCCCCTGAGAGCTCTGTGGGTACAAGCCATTGCTGCCCCAGGTCCTGGCTGTGCTCACAGTGCCTGTGAGAAAAGGGAATGGCCAAGTTCAGGCTGCTGGAAAGCCATTTTTTACTTAGTACAGAGATAACAGACTAGGTGATAACATCTGCTTCAGCACCACCAGCTGCTGAAACCTGCACCGAAGGGAGGGGAGCTGGTGGGGACTGTGACAGCCTCCATCCCTCCGTGCAGGTACATCGTGGCATGAGCTGCAGGGCCTGGATCTCTTGGGAGGTTTCCTAGTGAGGTGGCAAACACACATGGCTGATCTCACTGCAAAATGCAGCTTTTTCTGTTGTGGCAAAGACATAACAACCCAATTTCTTTACACCGCAGTGTGACCAGATCCTTCACTGATGTATGGAGGGAGCTGCAGCTTTGCCTCACCACTGACCCCAAGCAGAGTTTCCAAAGCTCAGTCCAGCACAGAATGGCTGTGGTAGGAAGGCATCCCTCCCTTCCCTCTCCTTTACAGCAGTCTCTCTTACACTGGGAGGGAAGGTAGAACAAAAGCTGGAGATGCCACAGCGACGGCGCAGGTGTGCAATCAATCCATAATTCAATATAAAAATGCTGGGAAGCACATCCTCCCCCAGCCAGAGGCAGAGGAATGCTCTGCATCTCCTGGAAGCAGCAGATGCTCCTCAGATGGCTGCCACAGGCCCCCAGCTGGCTTTGGGGTACACACAACCTCTGGAGAAGGTCTCCACCTTTTGGGGCAGCACAAGCATCAGGTTCCTCTCTGAGTGAGCAGGAGTGATTTTAGATTGCTCTGATAATTCCCCAAGACAAGAGGTGCATTCAAAAGGGGACTGTGGGCACCCACAAGAAGTGCAGGATGGATCAAAAGAGGGTCACATCACTGCTCAGCACACAGGGAAGGGGCCCACCATGCTTGGCACACAGGCAGCAAGAAGCATTTTTACAATTTTTTGTGCCTTTTTTTTTTTTTTTTTAATGAGGAAGAGAAGGCAGACTTGCCTTGGAGGGTTTCAGGCTATTTTTTGTTTAAGCCTGTGGAGAAAATCTGGAATGAAAACTTTCATCAATAAATCCAGCAATTTTTTGTGTTTTTTTTTTTTTTTTTTAATGAGGAAGAGAAGGCAGACTTGCCTTGGAGGGTTTCAGGCTATTTTTTGTTTAAGCCTGTGGAGAAAATCTGGAATGAAAACTTTCATCAATAACTCCAGCAGGTGCCCAAGGCAGCTCCTTTTAAGCTTCAGCTCCTCCAGCCCAGGAGCAAAGGGACAGTTCCATTAACAAAGGCCCCTTTTATCCACGGTGTTAATAAACACTTACTGAAAGTGTTAATAAAAAGAAGCTTTCCAGAGCCTGAGCTACGACCCCAGTCCATCTCAGCTCACTGCATTTTCAAGCTCGGAGGTTTCACAGAGTATGCTGAGTTGGAAGGCCCCAACATCACAGGATTCATTCCCAACACATGCTCCTAATTTTTTTCCCTACTCTAAATAAACATATTTAAATACAGACTTTTATTCATCACAAACAGCAAAATCTTTCTTCCTTTCTCACTCACTTTAAAGGCCGAGGAGGGGAAGGGAGAGGGACCTGAAGAGAAGAAAACCCTTTGAGAGCCTGCAGCCAGCAAGTCCCGCTTCTCTCACTGCTCCCGAGCTTGGTTCCAAGTTTAATAAAGGTGTTTTGTCTCCTTGCTTAATAAGTGGAATTACCATAGCAGAAAGCCCAGCGGGGGAGAGGGATAGCACGGAGCATGAGTAATCACAACTGGTTTCAGGCAGGTTTTGCCATTTGGGTCCTGTTTCAAGGTTATGATGACATAGCGCTACAGGCTAGTTTGGAGCTACCATAACTCCTGCCAGACAAGGGGTTCTAACTTACAACGTGCTGTAAGCAGGGAGAACTGCTGGGACACAGCAAGGAGAATGTCATCCCAGCTGGGAAGAGAGGTTTCCTGCTCCATAAGTTTTATTCCCTTATTTTATAACGCAGCCTTGTGCTTGCCCTGCTATACTTTGCACAGGACAGCGACGCAGCCACCTCCAGCTCAGGTGATTTAAATTCCCCCTCTGACAACCTGTTTCACACCTTCATCCAGCACCTGCCAAACTGGGTTGCAAATACTGCAGCAAGACAAAGTTTCCTGGCAAATCCATGGGGGAGAAGTTGAGCTTTCAAAGAGGGAACTGATATGGGCCAGGACACGTCATGGAAAAAGACACCTGGACAGAGAAAGCTGCCACTTATCACTGGAAACAGGGAACTGCAGCAGATCCAGTATCATCTGCTGAGAACCTGCTCAGGGGGAGCAGCCAGCACAGTGCACTTAAGCTGTACTCCAAACCTTCCTCCAGCAACTGCAGCCATGGCATGAATTTAGGGAGCATAAATTCCCCCCCTGCACACACGGCAGGGGCAGAGCCCACTCACAGGGGTTGCAGGGCAGCTGCCAGTCCCTGGTTCCCCTCACCTCTGCTTTGAGCCCCTGAGCCCTGCAGCAGGTGAGTGATCCCAATCAGGACTACACATCAGCTTTTCATTCCTCTCTCCTTAGTCACCACACTGCTGCCAACATGGACAGACCCTGTAGCTCCATCCAGCCCCAGCTCCTGCCTCAGCCACGAGGTGTTATCTGTATTTATTTCTAGCAATAGCTCACCTTTCAAAGAGAATGTTTCCATTAAACAGCACCACTTCAGCAACCACAAACAGTGACTTCAAGCCTAAGCCAATTCTCTGAAACCTCCACAATAAATACCAGGTCATCCAGCAGAGTACAACAGGCAACAGCCCTGTCCCACAGAACACCCAAATCCTCTTTAAACAGGGAGAATTCTTAAGGGTGTGACAGAAAGGATGGAGGCAGCCAGGCACAAGGGTTTCAGGCACCCTGTGCAGTGCTCCCTGTCTCACCCACAGCTTTAGGCTCTAAGCTGAGACCAAGTCTGAGCCAAGATGCTAAAACCAAACTGGTGATTTCCAGGGTCAGAGCTGAATCCCCCACCATCCCCAAGGGAGAATTACCCACGGTAAAGGCAGCACACTCTGTCTTGGGTTGATAAAACCAAGCCAAAGAGATGCTCAAAACCACAGAGCTTCCTCTGCAGCCTGTGGGCCAGTTAGAAGAGGTTTGTTGACATTTCTATCCTGACCATTTCCCCATTTTTGAGGGCTTCATAATGACTGTTTTGGCATTGCAGGAGGAGGAGTGGTGCCTCCTCTTCCACCAGCTCTGCTGCCAATGAGAAACCCTGCAAAAAGAGGATCTGAGTCCCATCTGCAAAGAGGCATCCAAAATCCTGATGAACCAAGGGAGCTGCAGGTACCTGACACAGTCCTGAGGCTCTGCTTTCATATGCCCAATAGTGCACCCACTGTTAAATATATTACCTGGTATTACATATATACAGATGGGAGAGTATCAGCTCTAAGGCAAGGACCACCTACCCCACATATACATGACAGTGGACACAAGAGATCCCCGAAGAGGGATCACAAAGTGATGGGTGGAGGAGCAGAGAGAGAAGGGCATCAACTCCCCAGTCCATAAATTTGAACTCACCATCTACACATCTCCTGGAAAGCTTTTAAGGGGTTTGTAACCAAAAAGCGTAGATAACCACTGCCTCAGACATTCCCTGACACCAAACTGGGGTGCTGGGGGGAAAGGCAGGACTGTCATTCTGTCCATCCCAACCCAGAGCTTGCCTTCTTCTGCAGGGAAGGCAGTACCACCCTTGGAACCCACTGTCCCTTCAGAGACCAGTCCACTTCTTGTTTATTTTTCATTTTAAATGGATTAGACATGTACAAAAGCCTCCCTTGAAAAGAAACAACCAAGATGCAAAAAGGATGGGAAGATCCCACTGCGAGGCGTCAGCACTAATCCACGTCAAAGGGCACACTGTCAACAACTCACTGTGAACTTCCAGGAGGGAAAAAATGCTCAGAATAAAACAGTTAAGACCAGATAAGCGTTTGTCATTAATTATCTGGAGTCAAACTTGGATTTCTCAACAACACAGCCAAGCCAAAGCAAGCACATTAATAACAGAACATCTCTTACAGGGAGCTACACGCCGGGCGTGCAGCCTGCCCTTGGAGGGAGAAAGGCTGGAGGCAGGTGGAGGCTCTGTTTGCTTTTCCCCCGATAACAGGTATTTAGTTCTCGACGTCACTTCGCTTTATCGTAGCCTGAAACCCGGCCGAGCAGCCCGGCTCCACCCCCCCATCTGCTCCCTGTGCCAGCTGGCCCCGTGGCTGAGGGGATGCTGGGCAAGCCACGGCCAGGCCACACAGCCCACCAGCTCCCCAGACTCATATGGGGACACCCACCCTGCCCAGAAACTGGGGGGCACTGCCGGAAAACCCCACAGGACAGATCGTAACACGACACAGCTGTTCAAGGGAGGGGAGTGCCGGGAGCTGGGATGGCTGCGCTCGCATCCAAGTCAACTGGGGAGCTGAAAAACAAGGCAAATCCCCCCAAATCCTTCCTCGAGTACTGGGAGCAGTAGGAATAAAAAAAAAACAAGTGGCCTTGGCAGGGAAGGGCAGAGCACGAGCTGGGGAGGCTCCGAAGACATCGCCTGTGTTGGCAGCAGGTGAGCAAACACCCAGCCCAGGCAGGAGCCGACAGGTCGCTGTGCTCCACTTCAGTTCCAACAACCCTTTAGCTCTGACAAACAACCTGGAGCAGATCCTCCGCATTCTCAGGATACCCTGGGGTCCTCACTGCATCCCAGCCCAGCTCCCCACAGCCCTCAGGCTGCAGTTTGGGTGGGAAGGAGAGCATGGGAATGCCCCCACTGCACCTCACCCAGCCACGCTGTTACCAAAGGCTCCGGGTCCTTTCGCCATCCAGCAACACTCCAAACAAAAGGCACCTCAAAGGTTGGGTGCCTCTGCCCCATTACTCACACATCTGACATCGAGGCATGTTTTGGGGAGGCAGTTTGGTTCGTAGGAGCCACATCCAAAAATCCTGCCCGCTCCCTCAGCGCCCAACATCCCTCCTGATTTTGGCCCCACATAACTGTAAGCATGTCTCTATTTTGGGGCAGAGAAAGAACATCCTAAAAACTAGTTTCTAACATTTGCTTTGTTCCAGGTGATAAAAGACATGAGTTTTAGCAAGCAGAATATATATATATATATATTACAATATATATGTATATCTATGTATCTTTTTTTGAAATAGAGGGAAGAAGGAAAATGGAACCATTGAAGTTTTCATGGCCCAAGGAGCTTTGAAAAATCTGGAGGGAAAGAACAGAACATCAAGTTTAAACTGTTTTCAATGGAAAAGCCCATTAAAGGAAACAGGTTCTTTTGCAGAAAGATACATATTTTGCTGATTTTGACAAAAAGGTCTGTTCAGAGGAAGGGGAAAAAAAGCTTTCATTTAAATGTTTTCAACTAGCATTGCTTTGCACCTTTCCATTGCTGCTCATGAAAGCATCCTCACAAACCTGTTACTGCTGGAACATGGTGTGCCCAGGGAGAAGGGGGGTGCAGGCAGGGGTTTGGAGACAACCCTTGCCTGTACCATGGAAATGAGCAGGTATTATAAAAGGCAGGGGGGGGAAAAAGTATGTATTTAAAAAAATAATCAACTTCCTCCCCTCAATTTTTGCCCCTAGGGAGGGGGAAATGCTGATCCTCCAGCTCACAGATGGTTCTTCTGAAACAACCTCACAGTTTCCACCCAGGAAACAGTTTCCACAGTTTCACCCATCCTAGTGATGGGGAAGGATTTGGGAGGAGGGATGAAGGACATCAGGCTGTCTCTCCTCAACGTCAGCAGCAGCAGCACTGCACATGCTGTGCATGCCGTGGGATGCACCACGGGATGTGGTGGGTATTTCCTGGGATGAAACATCACCTTTGCCCTCCGATCCCTCCCCAGCCACGACCACAGAGGAGGAAGCTGTGGGTCAAGCACACACCTCCCTGGCAATTAAAATCATCTTCTTAATATCCCCCAGTCCCAGCCATCCTGTGACAGGCCACAGAACATATTAACTACACCCTTTCCCGTTCAGACCAGTTTCTTTCTCATTCAGGTGTTGCTGGACCTGAGTCAGAGCCAAGCTGGCATTCAGCAATTGCACACAAGGGAAGATGGAGCATCACCCGAAAGGTTGTTGTTGCCCCTTGTATCTCCCTTGAAACTTCACACAACTGCACACACAGCAATGAATTTAGAGTAATGCCACCAGTGAAATGCACAAATTAATAGCAATAAAGTGTAAGTGCTCCACGTGGCTGCAGCAGAGCCGTGCTGGGGAAAACGACCTGTGAAGGCTTAAAAACCAGCACACGATGAGACCACTGGGAGACAAAAAAAAAAAAAAAAAAAAAAAGGCAACAAAACAAACAGTCCATTTCAATCTCTTTTTCATAAAGAGCCAAAATGAACCCAGGAACACATCAGAGAATAATCATTTAGCACAGATCAAACAGGAGAACTAGCATATTAAAAATACATGCAGCATTAATCAGCTACGCAGAGTTATGTGCCATCATTTCCATAAATAATACAGGATCAAAGCAGCCCAAGCAGCACTATCAGTTAATATAGTCAGCCAGTCAGTCAAAATAGAGTAAAGCTGCCTGAAAACTGTGGCTGTATCATTTGCCAGGAATAAAGCAGATTCATCTGAGAAGTGGCACGACCAGTTAAACGGGTAAAGGTTACCAACAGCCTCCTCGTCACAGGGAGGTGATGCCACAAAGGAAAGAAAAAAGAAAGAAGGAATTAAGGGTTAACGCAGCTTCAAAAAGTTATTTTAAAACAATGAGCTTGGGGAATATCAATATATCTTGCCTAATGGTAACCCCACAAAGAGCCAAGGTGTGGGGGAAAGGTGGGAGGACCAATCCTGCTGGAAGCATCCCCAGTGGCTGGAGCAGGGGTGAGCCATGGGGTGCAGCCTACCCAGAGCCCCTGCCCAGGGTCAGGGCAGTGCCAAGGGGCTCCCCTTTGCCCAGGAGAAATCTCCCTGCTGCAGAAACCATCCATCCTGCTCAGGGTGAAGGCTCAGCACCAATGGCCTTTAAACATCCACCCATCCATGCATAGAAAATGCCTGTGTCATTAAGCCTTTTGCTGAAAGGCTGCAGAGCCATTTAGCTGCCTGATTTTTAAAACAGGCATGTGGAGCAGCTCGAGCTATAAATAGCAGGGATGGTTGCCTCGTCATGTGTCTGGGGGCTTATTTATAAGGACAGGGGGCAACTGAATTAAAAATGGTTAAAAAAAAAAAAAGTACCTTGGACTTCTCTGCTTGAAGTCCAAGATGCCAGGAGGGGAAAAAAAAAAAACCTTTGAGGGTTTTTTTTGCCTTTTTTTCCTTTTTCCAGGCGCAAAGCAAATGCCCATTGCTCATGCTCAGACTCTGAATCAGTTACATTTACAAGGCAAATTGTAATTCATACAGCAGGTGTTCAGAAATAATAAAAAAAAAATCCTCCTTTAAGCAGCACAAGACCGAACTAAGGCTTTGCATTAGTTCATGCAGCTCCGGGGAAGTGCCTCATTCACTGAAATAGGACCCGTGTGTGTGAAGCAGGAGCAGAGATCTCAAAAATCTGTTCCAGAGGGGGAGGAATAAAAGCCCTAAAGGGTTGGAGCAGAGCTGCTGACAAATAGGAGGGCTGGCAGCCTGCGTGGCATCAGGACCCTGCTGCATTTCGGGTGACGAAGGGCGATAGGAATTTTGCATGGGAAGATCCGGGATGAGCATCAGCCAGAGGAGGAATTCAGCCTCCAACAAAAGAGCCGCTTTGGGCAGCTCAAATGGTCCCCAGGCGATTAGTGGCCCGGCAGAGTGTTTGGAGGGTCTATTCTTCGCAGGCAGCAAGGCGCAATCCCGGGAAACCACGTGGATCCAGCATCCCCCTCTCTGTTCCCTGCCTTTATTAAATCGCCGGAGAAAACAAGGGGAGACAGCCAAGCTGCTCCCAGCCCTTCAGCGCCAGGACACCAGCCAGCTGGGATGCAGGAAAAGCTGGACCACTTTTCCAGCATCCCTTGCTGTGAAGAATCAGGGAGAGGAGCCATGGGGGAACAAGTGACCCCATCAGATGAGGTGACAGCCTCCACCGCTTCTCCAGGAGCCAAGACCAGCACCACTGGGAAGTTTCCTAGTGAATAAGGGGGAAAAATGTTCTGCCAGACAAATGAGGTTCAATTATTCCAAGTCCAGAATATCTTGTTAGAAATGCTTCCAGACTGACAAGCTCTAATCCAATAAAAGACCCTTCCAGACAAGCCCTGCTGGGATTTTGGGAGCGTTTTCCCCCTGGCAGGGACCCAGAATCCCCCAACCCCACACTGGGGATGGATTTAGCCCTAAGCACAACAAGCACATCAATCTTACAGGACAGCCTCGAGGCACAGGACCCTCGACCTTACTGGAAGCTTAAGCAGAAGCAAAGCAAGAACAACCATTTAATTTCAGTCTGACAGAACCCAAAAGTCAAATTTAAAAAAAAGCAAATAATTTCCTGTGAACCAGAAATCTGGTTTTTAGCCAGTTTAATGAGACTGAATTGCAACTGGTTCTGTTCTCCTGCGGTGGTGGAGACACAGGACCCCCCAAGGCAGGGCAGATGGCTGGATTGCAATCTAGCCCTTAGCTCATAAAACATATTAATATCCCCAACCAATTATAAAGTGCCAGACTCAGTCCCTCTGGCCCCTGCTCCCACTGAGCAATGCCTCGCTGCACAAGGCAGCCCTGTTGAGCTCAGACATGCAGCACCTGCCAGGGCAACAAAGCCTGTGGCTTTCCAGGACCTCTGAAGCAAGTCTGAGCTCTTGCTCCATCCTCTGAGATCTCAGAGCTTGATGAAGTCTCAGGTGCAGTCAAGGTGCTGAACAACCTAGCTCCTCAACATGACTTTTTTCATTTTATTTTATAAGTGTTTGCCAGAGGTAAAGCAGACGGAGCCTTCCCATCCAGACAGACGGCTGGAAGAGAAATCCCTGCCTTCAGCACCCGGCCTTGGCACGACTTCATTCCTAACACCGGCAGATGCATCACACCACCAAGCACCTGTGAGCACCTCGGATGCACAGCAGTGCTTCCTGACAGTCAGCTGGTGTCAGCTCCACAAATGTTAGTGGCACACAGTGCCCCAGCCCTGGGTATTTATAGGCCACGGGCTCTCATCAAAAACCTCCGAAATCTTTCCCCTGACTTCAGCAGACTCGCATCCGAGCCCTCTGCTCCTCAGGGACAGCTTGTTCTGTGCTTCCCTGCCCACAGCCACGGGGTGTGGGATGTCCTGGATGTCCTTGTCCTCGTGCTGCTCACCCACAGGCAGCTGGTGAGGACAGACTTGGGGACAGGCTCGATGCCCACCATCACCCAGCTGGGCAGATCCCAGGATGCTGCAGCCACCTCCAAGGCTGCACTGGAGCAGCACAAGAACCACAGTCCCCTCCAGGATGGGGTTGTTCACCCTCTGAGGTTACAACTTGGTGTAGCCCACAAGATGAGCTCTGCTGCCAGCCCAGCACCATCACTCCATAACCACAGTGGTCCTGTCCCCCCTGGCACAGCCAGGCAGTCAGCAGGACTGAGGCCAAGGTGCCTCTCTGGGAACAGGCAGCCCCAGGAGGATGCTCCAAGGACAAAACCAGCCACGGACCAGGAAGCTCATCCCACACATGGCCACACATTTCCCAGCTGTTTGGACAGACACAACCTTTGCACTCCATGCAAACCCCAGTCAGTGTCGCAAGAGTCCTCCTGGTCACAACTCCAGCACTGCCCTGACTGTCCCAGCCACCCTCACAGAGCCCAAAGGACCAGCAAAGGCACTGGGACACCTCTTGCCCACCCCACAGCTTCAGACAAACCACTTTATTCCATGCTCCAGCACCTTTGCCCCCCCACAGGCTGGTGTTCGGGTATTACCAAGAGCAGCCAGATAAATAACATCACCACACACTGCCAGTGCCATTTTACAGATGGCATTTTCCAAGTGGCAACTCAGTGATGTGATGTCTGAATCTCAGCTATCATTTAAAATAAAATTTAAAAAAAAAGCAAAACCCCAGCAGAGAGAAGATAACAAACAAGACCTTGGGTGCTCTGTAGATCCTCCCAAAAATATCCTGATATTCACGAGCATCGCTAAGTCCCAGAATCTCAAAATCTTGAGTCAGGACAGTTGGATGCATCTGATACAAGAATGACTCAGATGGGAGCGTGGAGGCAAGGAGTGACATTTTCTGCTGTGGGCAACATCCCTTTATTTTAAGCTCAAAGCTACAAACCTCACAATTTATTACTTGATTGAAAAAAGCCGCTCTCTGCCCTGGCTGCTCCCGTACTCATCCCAAGGAACAAGAACCATCCTCCTTATCCTCAGCCTTCACATCCGTAACTTCATTTCCATTTCTTTAAATAAATTTAAATCCTGCTGACACCTTGAATACAAGTTATCTCAGTAAACACATTGAACACAATCCCAAGCCCTCAAACAAGGAAAGCTTAAGCTGCCTTCCCAAGTAATGAGCAGGAGGAAAGCTCCAGCTCATCCCTCTGGCTCCCTCAGATTGTCTCCCACGGGGTCAGAGGCAGACCAGGGGCATTCAGGTAGGTATCTGCATGAACCCATACAGGGGTGGGAAGACCTCTACCAAAGGGTGTAATGGCTCAATGGGAAGAGGGAAAGAGTCATCCAGAGCTACAAAAGGGACCAGCACTGGCACAATGCCCTGAAACTGCCCTTCAGCAAGCTGGCTGTTTCTGTCCTACCAGGATTTGAGAGCTCCCAACCCCTCGAGGAACACAGCCCCAGCATGGCAGGGTCTGGCTGCTGATGGCTCCGTGGCCAAAGTCTTTTCCCCACAACAATACTGCTGGTGCTGCAGGAACTCCCCCCAAACCTGCCCCCCTATACCTTGTGCAAACATGGGGTGCACAGTCCTGTGCCTGCACAAAAGTAAAACCCTCCAGCTCTCCAGCTGGATGATGAAGAGCTGAAGCCAGCACTCACCAGTCCCCTCCTCACCCCAACACCTCCTCTGTGCCCAGACAGTCACCCAGGTCACCCCCAACGCCCCCGGGGATTTGCCAGGCTCCTCTTTGCATGATAAACCCATCAGCTAATCCCACCCAAAGCCACAGCCTCCACCTATTGAGGGGGCTCTGGCTGCACCCCCTCCTTCTGAGCTGCAGCACCTCAGCAAGAGGTGGCCCCATGCCAGAGGCTGGAGACCCATCAGACATCACTGCACACCCTGACTCAGCTTTCACACATTTCCGTAGCAAATGTGACACCTTCCCGTGGTTTAACTGCTCTGAGCCACCGGGCCATCTGCATTTCCTGCCCTGTGGCTGCAGCAGAAACTGCTCATTGTCCCCTCCTATGAGGTTCAGAGGTGAGGAGTCAGACCCAGCACCACTTCTGGGAGCCGGTGACCCTGCAAGGCAGGTGGAGCACAACAGAAACCCCGGGGAGGAAAGAAGGCAACAGCTTTTGGGATCTGAAACATTTCGTACAGTCTAAAGATGCCCAAACCCAAGGTTTGGGTGCAACTCCTGTGCTGACCCAGGCTGTGAAAGGAGGTTTGGGCTTTTCAGCCCACTTGTCTGTTGTGCATGGGGTTGGAAAAAAGAGTCAGAACAAAACGTCCTTCAAGGAGACCCACAGTGTTCAACACCACCCTACAGGAACGGGTGGAATAGAGCAGTTTTGTTCTTAATGGAGGCAAAGTCCAACCAGAACCACACCGGCCACAGCAGCCACATCTCTGCTCCAAAACAAGCACCCACCCAACAGCCATCCCCAAAACAGCTTCCCCAGCAAAGCTGCAGCTTCTGCTTGAAACAAGACTGCTGTGGATAAAAGGAAGAGGCAGAGTCTCCCTGGCGGGTGTTGGAGGCTTTGGTGATAAGGCAGGGGATACTTCTAAGCTTGTCTCCACAAACACGGGGATTAGCAATTTACTTCTCTTAAAAACAAAATCCGGGATTTTAACATGATCACAGGCTTGGAAAGAAAAATAAACATCATGAAACTGGGAAAGGGAAGAAGAGAAGGAGAGTGGAGCAAACAGGCAGCTCAGTGAAAGCTGAAGTGCTTCTTAAATAGGAATGAGAAATGCATTGAAGTCAGACTTGAAGTCTTGGTAGTGCTGAACAACACTGACTGTGAGGACTCACACCCATTTCTTATCAGTGATAACACCATGGGCATTAAGGGAAGCCTTTCTAATGATGTGCATGAGAAAAGACCCATTTGTTTCACGCAACAGAGCATATAATGCATTAATTATCTACTGAATTGGAAAAGTAATGTTGAAAACATGCTTGCATTAAAGCTAAAGGAGGGTTTCAGATAAACCCATTATGTTCACTGGCTTTGCTATACCTTCAGTGCTTAATGCCCGTTCAGAGCAAACCTCTCCACAGGACTCCAGTGTCACAGCAGTCATGGCAGCACAGAAAGGCCCCATAAAACCCACAGAGACCAGCTCCCACACAGACCCTGGTCATACCACCCACCCATGGCACCTCCACAGGCTCCCACATCACACAGGGGGATGCTGCCAAGCCATCTCCTCCCTCCACTGCCTCATCCCCCCACAGATGCCCTAAACTCCACCCAGCCCACGAGCACACCAGCAATCCTTCATCAGCCAGGGCTAATCTCAACCTGTCACACTCAGGACTAACACACTGGGCTGTTGGAGAAGACATAATCTGCCCGTGTGTTCCTACCCTGGCCAGCACTGCAGAGTAAAGGCACCAGAGAGCAATTCTGAGATCAAGTGGCTGTAGCCAGTAATAATTAGCACTTTAAAACTTCAAAGGGTGATGCTGGCCTCCACAACCCAAGCTCAGCACACCCAGGGCTGGCAGGGAGGAATGCTCATCCTCAGTGCTCCCGTTTCCCAAGGGAGAACTGAAACACAGGGCTGAGGGTGCCCACAGCAGCATGAGGAACAGACACAAAATCCCCCCCAGCTTGCATCC
This sequence comes from Lepidothrix coronata, assembly GCF_001604755.1. NCBI lineage: Eukaryota > Metazoa > Chordata > Aves > Passeriformes > Pipridae > Lepidothrix > Lepidothrix coronata. The sequence goes on from NW_016690208.1 coordinate 886,640, forward strand.
CTGACAGCTTCTATGGCAGAAGACAAAGGATGTTATGTGAGCATCCCACATGGGCATCTGGGAGCATCCCAAGCCACTGCTAAACCAGCCGCCTCCTGCCTTGCAATAGTTGCACTTGTCACCTGGCCCATATGAGAGTGATGCTCTTAATAAACCCACTGGAGCCCAGGGGTGGGAGAGGGGGAGGTCAGAGGGGGAAATGTGCTCCAGGAAGCTTGGGGTGGGTACGTGCATCCCCCTGGTTGGCACCCAGAGGGTCACACTGTGCTGCACATGCCAGTGAGTTGTTCAGTTGACTCAGTTTGATCGTGGCACAACAGAGGAAACTGCTTCTGCTTTAAGAGCACTCAACCCATCCTACCTTTATCAGAAACTCCTAATCTTAAGCCATTCTGTTTCTTCCAGAAAAAGCAAAGACAGAAACCTCAATGGAAAAAAAAAGGGAATTAAAGGCTGAAAACAAGCAACTCCAGATCTTCAGCTGATTTTATTTCTAGCCAAATAAAACAAGTTGATTAAACCACTTGTTCAGACTGCTAGAGCTACCAGAAGAGCAGAATGCATCCCTTTCACATCAGAGGAAGCTCAACGCACTTAAACCAAACATCTTCCAGGAGAAGAGAAAAAACAAATACAAAATAGGAAAGGATCAGCACTATAGTACTTGCATGTGTCTGAACACAAAGCTTTGGAAATGCAGAGTGAAGCCAAGTTCTCTGCTAAAGTAAGTGAACAAAGCTCCATACAAGGACTCCAGCAGAGTTTTGTCTGCTTAATCTATAGGTAAACTGCAGTCTCAGCTTTGAAGAGCATCAGTGTTTCCATCTCCCTGGGAGTGACCAGTGCTGTCAGTGCCCGACACCCAGCGAGAGCTTGACCTGAGAGCTCAGCCCTCCCATCCACCCCTTACCTCTACCCTCCTCACACTCTTCATTGATAATTTATTCCCACTTATTCCCATTGTCACAGCACCTTCCTCAGCTCTGCGTAAGCCCCGGAACAAAACAGGGTCAGGATGAGACCTACTGAGGTGCATTTCTCCCAGCACAGAAGAACCAATGGATCTTTCCTGCCCTCACACGCCCATCAGGTACCACAGGAGTGTGGGGTTTGAGCTGCAAACATACCTTCTGGCACAGGTAAGAACAAGGGCTCCAGCGACACCAAGTCATCGCTAACCCCGCTCTCCCTGCTGCCGGCACGTGGAGGTGGGACACCGGGAAGCCTTGATGCTCACAGAGCTACTTGACCTCCAAGGTCCTACCGGGGGATGCTCAAGGCCAGCGCCCACCCTGTTGGGCACTGCCCCGATACAACGGTGATGGCAAGGACGTGTCTTCACCTCCTCCACGGGGAGCACAATGCACAGCGGGGACCGCTGCCGTGAAGGATGCTTTGGGCAGCCTGGACCAGCACCTGCCCCGCTGCTCCCCCAAAACCACCAGTGACACCTGTAACACCCTCGGCACGGGAGGGGCATGACACACCTGCCCTGCCAGACCCCATCCAGGGGTCGGTGCCCCCGCACCCAGCCCCAAGGTGGGGAGGGTGTGCCGGGCACACGGGACTGAGATGCTCCGAGGGTCCCACCCCGCGGGGGTCGCAGCAGCCGGAGGGGCCCGGGGAGCCGCCGCCCCGTCCCCGGCCGCGCCTTTGTCCGCCCGGCGGAGGATGGGGAGCAGCCCCGTCCCGCTGACACCCCCCGTCCCGCTGACACCCCCCGCCCCGCCGCGGACACGCGTGGGCCGCTCACCTGCGGGGCCGCTGCCCGCCACCTCCTCCTCCTCCTCCTTCTCTTCTTCCTCCTCCGCCACCGCCTCCTCCTCCTCCTCCTCCTCCTCCTCCCGCACCTCCTCCGCGGGCGGCGGCGGCGGCGAGGGGCTGCCCCGGGCGGGCGCGGCGGCGGTGCCTCGGGGCCGTGCGGGGGGCAGCGTGCCCGGGCTGCTCTCAGCGGGGCCGCCGCTGCCGCTGCCGGGCTCCGAGGGCGGCGCGGCGCTGGAAGGCGGCAGCGCGGAGGCGGCGGCGGCGGCCAGGAGGGCGGCGAGGCACAGCAGGGCGAGCGCGGTGCTCGGCCGGCGCCTCATGGTGCGGCGCGGGGCTCCGCCATCCACTCATTCATTTGACGCGGGCGGGGGCCGGGGGAGCAGCGGCGGCGGCGCCGGGAGCGGCGGCGGCTCCTCCCGCCGCCTCAGCCGGCCATGCCCCGCCGCGCCCGCTCCCAGCGCCCCTCCGGCGGCTCCCGCCGCGCCGCGCCCCGGCTGACAGCGCCCGCCCCGCCCCCGCGCCGCTCCAGCCAATCGGCGCCGCGCCCGCCCTAACTGACGGCTACGATGCACCAATCAGAGGGCGGAGGGGGCGGGGAGAGGGGCGGGGCGAGGAGGGGAGGGGGCGGCATTGTGAGGGCGGAGGGGGCGCGGAGCGGGACCCGCTCAGAGCCCCCGCCGGGCGCGGGGAGGGGGGGCGGCAGCACACCTTCCTTTCTTATGTCTGTATATGTACATGTATATGCACGCTCTATTTTAAAACATATACGTTTTTAATTTTTTTTAAATTTTTCTGATTTTTAATTTTTATTTTTTAAAAATTTTTATTTTTTAAGATATTTTTATTCGTTTTCAAAGATATCCTATTAAAAAATTAAATTTCCCCCCCCCCGCCTCAGTTTTGGAAGACAGCGGAGAAGGCGCCGGGGACACAAAGCGTGTTGCCGGCAAGCAAGGTCCATCCCAGCCTGAGCGATGCTCCGTGCCCCTGGATGCTCCAGGTCCCTGGACGGCTCCAGCGGGTCGCGGGGTGTCACCGCCCCTCTCGGCACGACCCCCCCGCAGCCACCTGCATCCATCTCCCCCCGCCCGCCTCCCCCATCTCCAGGCCTGCGGTTGTGCCGTTCCCCTTTGTGCTGCTCATCGCCGGGGCTGAAGCTGTTCCCCACCCAGCGGGGGATGGATCAGCCATAAGGACAATGACACCTGGGGAACCCCCCAGGGCTCCCCCCCGCCGTGGTCCTGCTGGGGCTGACACCGGCAGTGACCTTGGCCAAATCCCCCGGTCCCGGAGGAGCGATCGGCAGCGCGGCGGGGGGAGGAAGCACAGTGACACAGATATTAATTATTTATGGGACCCAACTGGGTGATCGCTGGTTCACGCGTGCTGGAGCAGGAGGCAGGAGTGCGCTGCCAGCCCCGCGCGGTGGGAAAACGCTGCTCTGATCAACACAAAGGCACGTGGCTGCACGCCGGGATGTGCTGGAGCAGCTGGGTGGGCCAGCAGGAGCAGGATGGGCAGCAGCGTCCCTGCACATCCCGCCGTGGGAAGGTTCAGAGCACTGGGGGCTTGGTGGCTCTTGGCTGCCCAGCCCTGCCCTGCAGGTGTGTGGCACTGCCAGGGGAGTGTTTGCATCATCTCTCGTTCCTGCGGGATCCAGTGGATGCTGACAAGTGTCTCTCTGGAATTAGACAGCCCCACCTTCACCCACCACATGATCTAGGCTGCCAGTCCTTCTCCAGCACAATATTTAGGGGTTGTCTACAAGGGAAACGCTGCCCAGCGTAGCTGCTGTGGGATAATTATTCAGCAATCACTCACTGCTCTTCCCCCATACCCATCCCCTTCTCAGAAATAAATGGGACTTTATTCCTGCATAATAATATAATTATTATTCCCCAGCAGCTCTGCTGTGCCATTTCCCCCACGGAGACAAACCCTTCTGAGATCTGCTTTTCATAATCGCCGTCAGCCTGTCGCTCCCCACGGGACCAGAGGGTCCCTCTGATCAGTGGGAATACAGCTGGCAGGGAGGCAGGAGGGTTTGCTGATCAAGTGCCTCCTCCAGCACTTCACACAAGGTTATTGTCTGTGGGAATGGGAAGAAGGAGCCAAGCAGAGGAACGATTAAGGAAAGAGTTGTCTGGAACAAAGAAATTCCTTAGTTTTAAGTTAAAGCTGTGCAGCCTCAGCAGCCAAAGGATGGACCCTGAGCCCAACTCCTGGCTCAGGGCTGTTCCCTGCAAGAGCCTGCACAGCACAGGATGCCAGATCTGCTCATCTGGTTCCCAAAATATTACATTCTCCCTTTCTGCTTGGGAGGAGCAGTTAAGCATGTCACAGCCTTTCATCTGTTTATCCTCAGGTGGCCCTGTGCTGCCACCCTGACACAGGAGGGAGACAGGACACTGCTGGAGTCAGATGTCCTTGGTCATCCTTATCCCAGCAGGACCCACGAAAGAGGATTGGACACCACTTGGACGTGGGATTACAAACAAACTCAGAGGCTCCTTCTGCCCAGATGTATGATTTCAGTGCTGGTTTATCATGAGAATCATTACAAAGAGCCACAACAATAAAATTTGCTGTCTTTACCACACTGTGGGTACACACAACCCAGAGCCTTCACGGTGATGCCACATCCTGGTGGCAGCAGGGGTGGAAAACGCAAGGGCTGAATTCCCACCTTGGTGGAAAACACTGCCAGCCCCCCAAGCTGCCAGCATGCCCAGCAAGGGCTGGGTGGAAGGCTGGAGAAAGGCTATGGGAGATGCTGGGCAAGGGGAATGGAGGAAGCTGGGCAAAGGGGATGGAAAGAGGATGAAGGATGCTGAGTTAAGGGGATGGAGGATGCTGGGCAAAGGGGTTGGGGGATCCTGGGCAAAGGGGATGGAGGATGGCGTGTCCCAGGCCCCGTGCAGGGACAGTTCCACAGGACCTGCCGCTCCCCCTGTTGATGTCAGATAGAGTTGCAAGTGCTCCACAGCCCTGACACAAACCACCCCTGGCTGAACCCAAAAATCCAAGCACCTGGAAAACTGTTGGCTCCTTTCAAGGACGTTCATCCAGGGATACCAAGGGTACAGAGCAGACCTGTGCTGGCACCGCGCCACCAAAATGTTCACACTTCCCTTCTTTTTGTGTTTTCACTTTGCAATAAAAAGGTGAGAAATGCACGTCTGAGCAGGATGGATCCCCGAGGAACATGGAAGGCTGACACAGCTCCCAGGTCACATGCAGGCAGCCCAGCCTCCACGCCTGCTTCTTTCATAAGTTTTAGAGGAATCGACATCGTCCCCAGAATTGTTCCTGTTCCATCAAATCAGCAAGATTTTCTTCCCCAGTGGAAAGTTTCCATCAGATACGTAGCAACTAGCTCTTTCTCTGACCTATTTGCAAGCCCCAAGCCACTCTCCACCACCCACTGCTTGAAAGCTTTGATAATTCAATGAGATGTTAATTCTGACATCCAGCATAACTCTCGATACAAAAACTTCTTTTTTTTTTTTTTTAATTATCATTAATTGCAATGCAGGAGTAATGAAACCTCTCCGCAGATTTGGCATTCAAAGCACCCAGCAGCATTTTGCTGCACAACTCCCATTAAGTCAACGTGTATTAAGTGGTTTTTGACAGTCCCGTGTGCTCTGGGGTTGGCAGAGCCCAGAAACAACGAGGCAGCCCAATTCTGCCTCAGGGACTGAGGCACAAGGCAAAGTCCAGCCTGGTCAACACATGTAGGTGTCAGCACACGGCTGCTTAAAAATCACACTGCAAAAGGGCACTGTCACTTTTAAGCACGTCAGGATCGTCTTTTAGGGCAAAATTCTGCTCTAAATGCAAAGAGTTGTTAGTGAGATCCCATGTGCTTTCTCAGGACACACAGCCTGCGAGTCTGAGCTGCACATGATGCTGGAAACTTTTTCAAGAGCCTGACTCAGTGGGTCTTTGCAGGACTGGCCCCTGAGCAAGGTGCCCTCCACTCCCTTTGCAGAGCCCTGTCAGGCTCTCCCTGATCCGAGGGATATCAAATATTCCTTAGGCTGCATTTCCTCCGTGAATATTTTCTTTATTCCATATATATATTTAAAATTTGTTTTAGTCATCAAACAAAGAGTGGTTGAGAGTAAAAAACCTCGGGAGCACCTGTACAAAAAACCTCAGCATAATCAGGCACAAGACACAGGAACTGACTTAAAGCACAAGCAGAAGCCATGGCTTTATTTTCGCTGCTGGAGCAGAGTAAATGGCATGTGTGTTGGGAAACAAATAATTTTTATAAATCTTTCTGTTTCCGTGACCAGGCCAACATTACCAATGAGAAGATGACAATCAGAGTGCAGAACTCTGTGTCTCCATCTCTTTCTTCATCTGTTTTAAAAATAAAGCACCTTCTACGTGGTTGCTCTGGAACGGCAGCCCTGCCTGAGCCGAAGCACACGCGCTGCCTACATTTATCTGCTGATTTGAATATAAATGAAAGAGAGTGAATTATAAACGGAGCCTGGGGAGTTGTCTCTGCAGGCCTATGGCTGCTGGTGGCAGGGCTCAATGGGCAGAGGCCTGGAGCCTCACATCTGTGCCTGGGAAGAGCATCCACAGCACCACTGATCCTCCAAAGGTGACAAATCCCTCCTTTGCTGGGTCCAGTTCCCTCACACACTGTGCTCACGGGGAATTTACCCTTGTACATGTCTCTGAAATAATGATGTTGCTTTAAAGGGGAGCCCTGGAGAGCCCTGTCACCACAGTGATGAGCACTGAGCATCCATCCCTGCAGCTGCCTGCAAATCCACCCAGGAGAAGCCTTGGATCCTGAGGCATCCCTTTGCCCTGGCCACGAGCATCCCCACACCCTCCACACACCTTTTTATCTGCATAAAACCACTGCAGAGATGAAACAGCAAACGTTTGTTGTCCTTCTTGCAACTTCCCAGCCTCGGACAAGGGGGCTGCAAAACACCACGTGCTGCATCTGCTGCTGCTCCTACCGTGAGCATAAACAAACCTGGTGTTGGCAAAGGTCTGCTGTCATCTCAAATAAATGCAATTACCATCCAGACCTCCTTCTCTTGCTGGGGGGACGTCAGCAGCAGGGGCAGGACATGGTGGGGGTCCCAATTCTGTACCCACTTTAAGAGCAGCTTAACTTTAAGCACGCCAAGGTCATACCAATGTAAAGCTAAGCTCCTTTTCACATCAAAAATGTCCTACAAATGCAAAAGACTGAACTAATTGGCCAGTGCATATGTTTATCACTGCTCTCCGAGAGCTTGGATCAGAAGGTCTGAGCAGGGAAGGTCAGGCTGCTGACTCAGATTGCTCAGAAAGTGCAATTTCTTTTCCACGGGAAATTGTGGCACTTTCAGATGTGTTTTCCCCTCCAAATCCTGTTGTCCATCCCAAATTTGCTGGAGAAGGTTTTCAGATGTGTTGGATTTGCCTGTGCTGTGGATTTGCCTGGATTGCCTGTGCTGTGTGACTGGGAGGGGAGCAGCAGAGGATCCAGCTGTGGGTGCTGCTGGATCCCAGCACTGCCAGCGCCAGCCAGGGCACAGCCCAGGAACCAGCAGCTCACACACGTGGAAGATTAAAATGAAATCAATTTGAGTGGTGATGTCAAAACTAAACCAAGCAATTTGCTGAAATGAAATGCTTTTGAAAAAAATTACCCTCTGAAGGTCGAAATGAATAGTTCAGATTTTTTTTCCCTGTCAATAGTTTCCTACACGTTCCCACAAAATGGTTTGATTTCAGGAAAAGTGCACTCGTCAATAAAGATCACTTCCACTGAAACACTTTCTAGCCTTCCTGCTGCCCAAAGAGCTCTGCCTGAAGCCAAGCACCCCATAGATCTGCAAGTCAGGCAGGACCCCCAGGGCTGGTCCACGCCTGGGGGTGCAGCCCCAGAGCAGGTCTGGCACACAGTGCCCCTCAGCTGACCCAGGGAGCAGGGTCTGGCTGCAAGCAACCCCTCCTGCAGCTGCTCCAGGCTTCCACAAGCAGATTTTACTTCCCATTGCCCTCTCTCACACACCCAGTCTCCATCCCAGAGCAGGACAGGCAGCCCCACACACATCTTCCCACACCAGACACACATGCACTGTCCTTGTCACACACCCCAACCAATTCTCTCCCCACCACATGCACCTTGTCTAACACCCAAATCTTTTTTCTTATCTCCAACACAGACTGAAACAAGCCTTTGCATATTCCCTCTCCAAGGCAGCCCCCAGCATCACCCTGGACCTCTCTCCCCAGCCCCTGTCCCTGGGAACACTGGGACTTTGAGGGGCATCACTCCACGGCAGGTGCTTTCTGCTCCCCTTTTCATTTCTGACTATTTCTGCAAATGTGGGTCACAAAACAGAGACAACCCTGACACTCGGCAGGAGCAGAGGAGCATCCCTTCAAAGGAGATTTAGAAAAGCGGTGTGGGAAGGGTTTCTGCAGTGCTCATCCACAGAAGAGAGCAGCAAATCCTCTCCTCTGATGGCAGATCGTGAAGGCAAGTCCTTGAGCGTGAGACACTGAGCTACCAGGGATTATACAATTCCTTTGAAAAAGGGCTTTTCTTCCAGATCCCTTTTGCAAATCTCCTGCTATTACCCACCCTAAAGCACTGGTAACGCTTTCAATCTCTTGCTTTCTGCCACAGACACACATTTCGCCTTTCACTCACTTTCACTGGCTTTTTTTTTATTGGATATTGAAAGAGGGTTATTGCCTTGGACGTGCAGTGGGAGGGGATGAGGGATTGGGGGCCTGTCCAGATGAGACAGTTATTCCCATATTACCTAATGGAGGGGACTGACCACACTGAGCCAGGTGCTCTTCCCAGAGCCTGAGCTCCTTCCCAAAACACTCAAGGTGTTTGATTCTTTCCATGTGTTTGTTTAAATGAATCCCCAGGAGGCTCCAGCAAGGCTGGGGCTTATCCTGGTTCACATCAGGGATTGGTGCTGTAGTACTGCACAGGCAGAGGGGCTGAGGGATGCAGCTGGAGCTGGGATCAGGCTGGACCAAAGCGTGACTATGCACACTGTTTGGGACAAGATGCCGTCAGTGTTTGACCATTTCAGCTGCCAAACCCTCTATCCCCCACACAATTTAGCAAAGTCTCAGTGTGAAAAGAGGACAAAAGGTCCTTGATATTCACAAGGGCACAGGTGGGACATTGAGTGGCCATTTGGGCTCTAACCCTGGACAATCCATCAGCCAACAAAGCAAGACCCTATTTCTGTTTCTCCATCGAGTGCTCGGGGCTGAGCTGCTTCACTACAAGGAGAAGTCACAACCAGGCACTGCCACATCCCAAAATCCAGCTGTGCCCAACTGCTCCCAGCTGTCAGAGAGGGTGGGTGTGAGGAGCCTGGGAGCAGGCAGTGGGAACAGGGCCAGGCACGGCAGCAGGAGTGGGAGCACAGAGGAAGGGGCCTTCCCATTGTCCAGAACAAAGGACCAGATGTGCGCCCAGGGTAGGGAAAATCCCACCCTCCAACAGCCAGATCTGGCGTTCCCACTCGGAAAGGCCCCAAGGCTGTCATTAGGAAAATCTTCTATGCTGGGGCAGCTAAACCCCCTCCTAAACTGATGTCATTAATTTAGGGCAGATACTTGTCCAGAGGGTTACTCTGGGGCCATACCTGGGCAGCTGCTCTGCACCTGCAGGTGTCTGGGTCAAGGATGTAATTTTTCCTGGTCTCTGATTTTTACTTATATTTTTTTTCTTAAAAGCCAATAAGCAAAATCATCCCTGTGGTGAATTTTTTTCCCCCCTTCTTTTTTTCACTGCATCCTTGCTCCTGAGTTAACATTCTTCATTAGTCCTGCTCAGGTGGATAAGCCCAAAGATAAGTGCTAGTGCATCTCTTTGGATGCCACTGCAATGCTGACTGTATCCATACAATCATTTTAACCCAACCTCCACATTAAGCCACTTAGTGCTAACTTGTGCCTTAGTTAACACGGGTCTTTCAGAAAAGCCTCCAGTCTTCATTTTCAGACATTGAGAATGAAAAAAACCACCATTTTCCTTTGGATTTGTTCCAAAACATTGGACTTGCTGGGGTTTTTTAAACAGTGAAGGTGATTAATTTCCAGTTTGCCTTCATCAGTCTCTTTTTTCCAGCCATCCGTGGTTTCCCCCCTGCTAGATTACAGAACCTGCAATGCCCACACTTTTCTGCCTGTGAAGGTATTTATACACTGTCATCAAGTCACCTCTCAACCTCTTTTTTTAATAATGCAAACAGATGGAGGTCTTTAAGTTCTCCCTCCTGTAAAGCTGTTTCTCCAGTCTTTCAATCATTTTTGTAGCTCTTTTCAACACTTTCCAACACCCTCTCTTAAATGCAGACACCTAAACTGGATGCAAAATTCCTGAATCAGACTCCCCAGTTCCCTACAAAGGTTAAATCCTCTCACATCTCCTACTCGCTGTGTCCCCTCTCACACATCCAAGAATCTTTTTCAGTCTTTTGGCTAAAACATCACACATCGACAGGAATCTTCCATTGAGCTGATGTTCCACTATAGCCCCCCCTTCGAGCCCTTATACAGGTCCAAAGCACCTTCTTTGTTAAAGCTGGGGCTCCTTCTTCCTTCCTGGGTGTTCTTCACTGAACTGCTCCAATTTCTCAGGTTTTCAGGCCATAACACCATCTTTTGGACTTTTCTTGTAAATGCCTGATTTGCTGAACACTGGACACTGAACCATAACCTGAGAAAATGGAGATTCTTCTGGCATCAGATATTACAATTTCCCTGTTTTCCCTTTTCTCCCATTTCCTGTCATCACCACTCCTGGGTTTTGGTGCTCAAGGGTGGCAGACATCCATCCATGGCTGGGCTAAAGTCTGAAGAGCCCTGGAGAGCAGAGGATACCCAGGTGCCATATGAGCTCACATTACCCTGACTGTGTGCCAGGCAGCACAGTGACAGCTCTGGGGAGCAGGGCTGGCAGCCAGGGGAGCCCCAGCCTCTCACCATTTCCCCTGGCCAGGCTTCAAAATGGACCAGCACTGATAAAAGGGACAGATTCTCAGCACGGACACCCGGTGTGGCCAAGCTTTTCTGAGCAGTGTAGCTGCCAGCATCACACCCAGAGCTCCTGGGAGCTCAGATATCTGAAACTCTTCTCCTCTCAGTCTTTTCCTTTTCCAGTTCAGCACTGCAGCTATAGCATAAACACACACTTTTCCATCTGGGAACAACCGTCTGTCAGCATCCTCTGGGCTGCAGCACCATCACTTGCAAGCACTGTTATGGGACAGTTTTAAAGAAATTTAAATAACACGCTGGAGAAAAATGCTTCTGCTATCAATTTCCTCCTCTTTACCCAGCAGGTGGTTTCTCTGTGGCAAACACCGCTTTTGTGGGATGAAGATTACCAGCCGGGATGTTTTTTCCCACTGGGAAATAGCTACATTTTTGGGAAGCAATGCGAGACTTGGCCTGGGTCCATCCCCTGGTGAGGCTGGGCCGGGGAGGGCAGTGGAGGCAGGCGGGGATGCAGCCGCCGGCCGCTGCATGTCAGTGTTGCTCCACGCAGCCCGTCCAGCTGTGCAACATCTGCCGCCCGCGGGAGCGGCTCTGCCCGCGCCCAGGGCTCCGCGGTTTGGGGCGAATGCGGCTCTAGGGACGATGTGACAGCACGTCCTGGACAGAGCGACGGTCCTATTGGTGTGGCACGACTGGGCAATGGTGCCTGGCTCCTACTGAAGGCTCAAGGGGTGGGAATTGCACCCCCGGTCCAGCAGAAGCTGCCTGGCCAGCAGGCAGGTACCCAGCAGACTGTGGCCCTGCACTGCAGGGACATTTCTCACCCCTTTTTGAGCCCCAGGCAACACGCAGCACCCCCCAGAATCCCACCATGGAGTCTAGCATGGCTACAAGGATAATGGATTACCTAACATTCCCACTCCTGGTTTCTACAGGGACCAGGTTCACAAAATCAGAGAATATCATGAGCTGGAAGGGATCCACAAGGATCATCGAGTCCAATCACTGGCCCTGCACAGGACCATCCCCAAGAGTCACACCATGTCCCTGAGAGCATTGTCTAAACTCTCCTTGAGCTCTGGCAGCCTTGGTGCTGTGCCCACTGCCCTGGGGAGCCTGTTCAGTGCCCAACCACCCTCTGGGAGAAGAACCTCTTCCTGAGACCCAAACTAACACTCCCCTGGCACAACTTCAGGCCATTCCCCACAGAACAGAGATCAGTGCCTGCCCCTCCTCTTCCTCTCCTGAAGAAGTTGTAACTGCAATGAGCTCTTCCCTCAGTCTCCTCTTCTCCGGCTGAACACACCAAGTGCCCTCAGCTGCCCCTCGTATGGCTTCCCCTCAAGCCCCTTCACAAGGTTCAGAAATCAAAGCCAGTGTGTAAAGCTGGGCAGGCATGCTCTGGACATTGCCCTTGTTGCCAGAGCTGTGCTGGTGTAACCCCACTGAATGGCAGTGCCAGGACATGTGGGTTCACTGCTGGGCCCCCCAGTGTAGCAGCCTCCCCTCACGGCTCCCCTGATGCTGTGCAGAGCATCCCAGTGGGGCTGTGCATGGCTGCCCACAAAAACCCTCCAGTAATGCAGAACAGACACAAAATCCCTACAGGATGAATAAATATTGCCAGGGTCAGAGGTGTGGGGAACTCAACCCTCCACACCAGTCTCATGTAGCTCTCACTAAATTCAATAGTAATAAATTCAATAATAATGTTTTTCACTTCCCCCCCCCCATTCCCTCCAAGTCCTGCTGGAGAAGAAATCTGTCATACGAGGCCTGGATTTTCCATTGCTTTAGTAATGTATTTCCTTGTTGTGTCCATTACCTCAAAGAAATAGATATTAAAGGTGTGAGGAGAAAGGTGAAAAGTGCTGTGGCTACCGGAGGAGACACGTTTTCCTGGGAACCTGACATGCTTCCCACCTGCAGACTCAGATCTGGGATTAACAACACAGGTGCCAGGGTGGAGCAGTGGGTTCATGAAAAGGGGAAAAAAAAAAAAGATAATAATTTTGCTCTGATGTAGTGGAAAAACAGTACTGGTGGTGCCCCACACCCATGTAGAAGGGGGCTGGATTTATGTAGTGGGAATTCAGCTGTCCAGAGGTGAACAAAGCTCTTGTTGACATGGGGGGCAGAGGGGGGTGTTGAATTCAAAGGCTGCACATTTGTTGGCTGCACGCCCAAGTCCTACAATGAGCCAGGAAAGCTTGTCCAGGTGTTTCACCAGGAATGAAGTGAGGCAGCTCAGCTCCAGGGATGTCCTCCTTCTCCATGCAGAAATTCCAGCACTGGGCTCTGAAGGAGGGGCCATTCTCCAGGTCAGCAATGCTTCTCCCTGCTTCGTTTCCTGACCTCCAAAAATGAAAAGGTGGGAGAATTTCCAGCCTTACAAAGAGGCCAGAGGATTTACCTGTCAAAGCTCTCAGAGGTAGTGTTTCCCTAATATCTGCCCCCATGAGATTCTGGTACCTGCAGGTGAGGCCTGGGGCATCCCTGGGATGAGCTCTCCCGGAGGAGCCTGGACAGTGTGAGACAGCCACCACCACATCAAAGACAATGACAAAGGGACACTGACATGGATTCAGAGGAATGACCAGGAGCTACCAGCTTTGGGATTTTTCATATGTAAATTTAGTCCTAATATTAGAGCTTGTTACATGGCATCATTTGTTGAAGAGAAAGTACAGCAACTGGCCTAGACATTGCTTGAGAGAGAGTGTCCCAATGCCCAGTCACACTCTCAGCCACACGGACTCTGCTAGAATAGGGTTAATCAGCTCTTTTTTAATTTCAAAACCATTTTCTAGACCAGTATCCACAACAGACTGCTGTGCTCCGGGGAGATGACAGCCCAAATCCTGGCTCACTTCAGCCTGAACCCAACAGGGAGCCATCAAGCTGGAGCTGTGAAGGCAACAGAAATTCCTGACCCTCTTCTGGTCAGCCCGAGAGGCTCCGTGAGCCACGAGGGAGGCACAGGGGCAGATTACTCACACCCCAAGTATGAGCAGCGGGGAAGGAGGGCCGTGTGGGGCTGCACTGCTGAGCCAGAGGTCGAGGCAGAGCCGTGGAGAGCCCATGGAGATGCTGGAAGAGCCCCCCAGCACATGCAGATCCCCGTGCACCACCCAGCAGTGGCAGCATCCAGCAGCCCAGAGCCTCATCAGCAACTGCAGGGCGGGCAAGATGGCAGGAAATTAATTCCTGGGATTGTCTTCCTCACCCAGAGCCTCAACGGGCTTGACCTGCTTGAATCCTGCAAGCATCAGCTTTGCAGTTAGGAATGACCTTGCAGACTCTCTTATGGGTGCCAGAGAGCAAACAGAAGGCTCCAACCTGACAGCTACTGGAGTACTGGAATGTTTTTGAGGATCAGAACCATATTTTGGCTGCAGTTTGGCTCTCCAAGCTGGATCTGAGCTTCCCCTCCCCAGCTTTGTACTACACAGACGCTTCTGTGCAGCCAAGAGATTTGCTTGGTGGTTCTAACATAAAGTTGGGAAATATTCCCTCAGCCAGGGAGTTATATAAAGTGCATTCCCTACGATGCACGACTTCTCTATGCAAGGAATATCCATGGTGATTGTGCCCACAGCATCTCGCCTGCACTGCTTGCAAACAGCAGAAATTCAGCTCTTGGTGCAGATGCTTAGAAAAGCCACTTCCACAGAGTCACCATTCTGTCGGACAATGCAACCATGTCAAAATGAAAACTTCAAGAGGTTACAGCCATTGCACAGAAACATCATGTCAGGGACAGAAAGAGAAACGCATTTCTCCCACCGAGTCACAACATCCTCTTCCCAAACTTTTGGAATGAGTTATCTTGAGTTTTTCCATTTTGAAATAATTTATAAGGTCTAATTTTAGAATACAAAATAAATCATCATGAAAACAAAAATGTTTTTAATTACCAAAATCTTTTTGACCAAGCAATAAATATTTTTTCCAGCCTCTCACAGAGAATTCTGAAACTTTCCAATGTCCCTCCTGGCTGGAACAAAAGTCATCACCAGATCTCAGATACCCAAATGCTCTGTTGAGCAGACACAGAGAAGGTGGATGAACAGAGCAGAGCATTGTGCTGAAATTCTCTGGCTCTGCTACCAAGATTTTGCCCTGATAAGACTGAGAGACAATGAATTCACCCTGGTTATGAGAACCAGCATGGGCCACCTGAGTTATTTTATTCTTCAGAATTCATGAGGTACCAAGGCCTTGGATGTGTGGCAGCACTGTCACTGGCTGTTCATGGCCCAGAGACCAGCAGCATCCTTCTCAAACACACAGGGCCCCCTTTCTGCAGGAACAGGCTCCTTCCAGCCCCTTGCAGTTCATGTGTTCATTAATTCATCCAGAGCCATAATCTGGCCGCAAGTTTCTGAGCAAATCCAACCTCCCCCACTAGCAGTCAGTGTTTCCAGCACTCCCTTACACATTTTCCTCTGCCACATAAACAGCACTGCATGTTGTTTCCCAGCTCTTTGGAGCTGTCTCCCTGTGGTTACCTTCTCCTCCTCTTCCCTCCCCAGCGGCTCCCACCCCGTTGTTCCCATCCCCATCCCCTGCAAAGAGCCCCCCAGGAAAGAGGCACCAGCCAAACAGCTCCACGGATTATTTTTTTTTTTACCTGAGCCTCAGATGCAGAAACTTTTGTTGTTAATCCCTTGAAAAAAAAATAACTGAGTCTTTATAAACACCATGGGAGGAAAAGCCCTATTTCAAGATCTGAGCAAAGTCAGGACGAATAATACGGAGTGGCAGGAGTGGGTTCCTGTGCCCAAAGGGCAAGGGAAGGGGGAAAGGCAGGGGAACACAAAGGGAAATGCTTCATTAACTCCCCCTAAGGTTATCTGCTCACTTTAAAAGCTAATGCCTCCCCCAAAAGGGTACAATGCATCAGCTTGCAGCCCAGTTCATTACAGAGCTATTCCTGCAACAGGGACACTTCTGCCGGGGCCTCTCTCAGGGCTGGCTTTGACCAGAGCCACCTGCCACCACCCAGCCCCGCTAATGACCTGCCCCCTGTTATCCTGTCCGGGTTGTCTGCAATCACCCAGCTCTGTGATCCCGTTCCCCATTGTCTGGGAACAGATCTGAAACTAAGTGGCTGCAGTTCATGGGGGGATATTTTTCTCCTTGTGTTTCCCCAAGTCCTTGAGGTCTGCCAGCCAGACCAAGCCATTTGCATGAGCATGGTGCTAAGTCTTGGCATTGGATTGGAGTGGGCTTTATGGGAATTCAGATGCTCTAGGGAATAAAACCCCCTGGACAATACCCTGACGCTGTCAGTGGCCACCTCTCTGTTGAGGACGTGGTTTCACAGCATCTCTCCCACTTGTCTGTACCCAGTGGGCACTGAACACCCTGGCACAGCCTTTTGTACAGCTCCAGGCAGTTCATTCCTGCAGGGTCCTGTCTCAGAGCCTGTTTCTCCCTTCTCTCTCAGACAGCTGTTTACATTTCTGTTTATGTGAATAATCTCAAATATGAAGGCTTTGCTTTGCTTTTTACCCCATTAGATAACATTAGTTACTATAGGGAGCCAAGTAGCTTGGAAAAAGGAGGGTAAAAAACCTACTCAGGAGAAGTTACAGGCCTTGCAAGTATTTAAAGGGCCATCTGCATCTCCTCCAAAACTGTGCAGGCAAATGAGAGCAGCAGTAGCACATATTTATTCAGTAGACATCGTGGCAACATTCCCACTCCTGTCTCAGCCAAGAACTAGCACCAAAAATGTCAGGCTTGCTGTTCCTCAAGCCCTCCTCTCCGTCGGGAATGTAGCAGAGAAGCTGTTTGGATGCATGGCAGGACTCAACCTGGGGAAGGACTCGCCTGGAGTTTTGGGTCAAATGCCAGGTCTGCTCTCTGCCTCCTCTCCCTCAGTGCATCTCACCTTGGGGCTGCCCCTTAGAGCTGCTGCACATCTTCTCCTTGTAGGTTTCCCAACAATATTATGGATTGGCTGGCCGTTGGAAAGATGCTTTACTCAAGCACACAAGCACAATCCTCAGGTGGGCAGGGTTGCAAACAGAAACACAGATTTCTGATCCTTTCCTACTGCCCCATATACACGAATTCCCTCCAGGCATCTCTCAATGACATTTACCATCCCCACTTCACATCTGGACATAAATATATGTTAGGCATAATAAGGAAAGACTGAAATCCATCTTAACATGTGCACTGAGACAAGCTGTTTTAGAACAATAATAAATAACAATAAGTTTATTAATAATTCATCCATTTCAGGCAAACATCTTCAGGCAGACATTCCTGCCTATTGTCTCTCTGATATTAAGCAGAGCTGCTGAGGCCTGGCTCTGATTTTTCCTTTGGATACCAGCCAGCAAAGCTTCCAGGTGGATGATGCTGATTTACAGCCCATCTCCGTTCCCTGCTCTATTTACACCACTTTGTTTAGGGGGTATTGTGTGAATTACCTTCCAGGGCAGTCATTGCTTTTGAAATATAGGAAGGAAACAGCAGCAGTTGCAGGAAACCTACAGTGAAATTCAGTCACAAATCTGATATATTAATTCCTGTTCCATCCCTTTCCTTTCCCAGCACTTGCCTTGGGAAGTCGAGCCTACCCCTGGCATGCTGCTTTTCACCAGAGATATTACACTGCTATAAATGTCAGACATTTGAAGAACAATTCCGTCTATTAGCATGTAAAAGAGTATTATTGTCTGCAAGTTCTTAGGTTCAAAGGCATCACTGTGTTTGGAAAATTGCTGTTTGCAGCTCCAGATCCCGGTACCAGCTATGGGAGCTGATGGGACGCTCTGGAGAGACAGAGGTTCTCATCCAGCCCAAAACACAGTGCTCAACAAAAGGAGAACATTAGGTAGGAGAATGGTACAAATGTCTTCAATACACTTTTGTTACTCTTTTATGTTACTACTAACTTGCCCTTTGAAAGTAACCTCAACTTCTAGATCTTTCCTTCTACTTCCAGACTAAAACGATACTGAAATGAGAGAGACCTTCAAAACATAACCTGAATCCTCTGCTGAATGGAGCTGGCCCTGCTTGGTCCCTGGGAAGGAGCCAGTGTGAACCATCCCAGTATCTGGCCTTTGGCTTGAGGGAATGGTGCTCTCCCACCCCAGATGTGCTCTGCCTGACAGGTGTCAGGTCACTTCCAGCTGCTTCTCCAGCAGGCACTTGTAGCTGCCTTCCCTCCCTAAACCTCAGGGGCCAGAGATACCTTCCACTAGCCCAGGTTGCTCCAAGCCTCATCCAACCTGGCCTTAAACACTTCCAGGGATGGGGCAGCCACAGCTTCTCTGGGCAACCTGTGCCAGGGCCTCGCCAGCCTCACAGGGAAGAATTTCTTCCTAATATCCAATCTAAACCTACTCTCTGTCAGTTTGAAGCCATTCAGCCTTTTTCGTGTCACTCCATGCACATATAAATAGTCCCTCTCCATCTTTCTTGTCAGCTCCCTTCAGGTACTGTAAGGCCACAATCAGGTCACCCCAAAGCCTTCTCTTCTCCAGGCTGAACAATCCCAATTCTCTCAGCCTTTCCTCACAGGAAATCATCTTGATGGCTGCCAACTCTGGCCATGCTCCTGTTGGAAACAAATAATTGTGGGGAAGGATATATGGCTAGGTATATATATATTTATATATATATATTTATATATATGTGTGTGTGTGTGTGTACAATGCTTCTATGTAGTGAATTACCAAAACAATCAGACCAGCACAGCAAATCACATGGATTTGGGCAGAGCAGGGTTTCAGCACAGGTGGTAGAGCTTGTGCCCATGAGAATCTGCAGTAGAAAAGAGCAATAACCTCAGCACCTCCACAGCAATGGGCTCTGACACAGAGGGGCTGAACCGACCTTGAGGCAGGACTTGGGGGAAGCCAGCCCAGAGCAGGTGGTTCGAAACTCTGTTAACAACCCCGTTAACAAGCGCCGCAGATTAGACCAAACAACAGCTCATCAGCATTCAGCCCAAAGGCCACGGGCTGCAAGGGAGAGAATAGAGGAACAACGAGAAGGAGGGGAGATGAAAAAAAAGCAGAGATGGGAATTGGTTTTAATAATATTGTTTCCTAATTACAGCACGGCACAGAGAGCAGATGCAGACTGCTTTGACGTTTACAGTCAGCAGAGGACGTGCCAAAAGCACAGCAAGGGAACTGCTCACACTGGGGAGGCAGTGGCAGCACCTGTGTCCCCACTGCGGGGGGAGTGGGTGTCCCAGCGTCTGACCTGGGGCTCCTGTCAGCCCAGGTGAGCTACTGCTGCTGCCCAGCACCCTGCTGGGGTTTCTTTTGAGGCTACAAAATGCAGTTTAAGGGCTTTTCCTGACCTGTGTGAGAGATGCACCGGTGAGGTTTGCAGGGAAGAGGTGGCATCATCCTCAGAGGAACTCATCTGTGGGGTGGGGGACAGCACCTGCATCACCTGGTGTGCAGAGACACGTTTCTACACCAGCTCTGTGCACTGTGAGTGAGAACACCACTTAAACCACTGCAGATCCATCCTCCCAGCACAGTGGGAACCTGTTGCTTTTTTCATTACGTCCTGAAACATTTATGATGGGAATTCAGCACCGTTATCCCACTATGAGACACCAAAATGAGTTATTGCACAGCCCAGCAGCACAGCTGGGGCTGTGGAGCAGATCTTTGAGCCTGTCCCTGGCACTAACCACTGCCCCACAGCAAACTGGGCAAGGATGGGCGTGTGTGGGGCCAGTTTGGACCTTTCCCAGCATGTGAGGATGCCCAGGGCCCATTTCTCCCAGCAGTGTGTGTATGGGAAGAAGACCTCAAACTCCTGAAAAACTTCCCCCAGCCTGGCCTGGCGTCTGTAAGCCCCCCACCCTCATTGTAGCTGTACACAGAAATGTACAGGATGAGGCACACTAATGCATGTTTTGGTCCCAAGCCAAAATAAACGCCGGCTATAATAACCCTCACGGGAAAGCCAAACAGAGGACCCCTTTGTTAGGGATAACTCGGCACGTTACGCTTCATTTGGGCCAACAGCACTTCCAGCACGAGGCTGGGGGCACCATCTGCTTGATGTGGGCAAGGTGGGCTGAGGCCAGAAACCAGAAAAAAGGGGGATCTCGGGACAGGATGTCTCTTGAGTCAGCCTGGCCCATAAAGACCCAAAAAAATCTGGGAGGAAGAAATCTGGGAGGTATGTTGGGCCCCTTGTGGTCTCTGCTGGAGGTAATGGTTTGTAATGGGACAGGGAGCAGCAGTGAGTGGTGTCTTCTTTCCCGCTCACCTTTTGTGCAGGTGTATGAAGAGGTCTGGCTTTGGCTGTCTGTGGCTAATCCCTGTTTGGTTCCCTTCAAAAATAGAGACAGAGGAACAACAACATTAGATGAAACCCTAGGGTTCTCTGCTAAGCCCAGCACAAGCTCTGGTCATTTGTGGAAACTTCTTTACTGGTGTGTAAACGTGATGAAGTGACCCAGGGGAAGGTCTTCCCTGACCCAAGGGGGACAGGACAGATGGGATCCCTTGGCCATACCCCAGTACAGACCCCTTGGCCCCCTCCCAGGATGAACTGGCAGCTGTAGCCCAAAGCACCTGAGCCTGAGAGCAACAGGGAGTGTGCTGATGTTTGGGTTAGTGGTAGGTACTCCTGCAAGGAGCAGGGAGTTGACCTCCATGATCCTTATGGATCCCTTCCAACTCAAGATCATCCATAACTTTGTGATTCCATGATGACCTGTGATGTCCTGCAGCAGGATCAGTGGGTACAGGTGGTAGCAGAGCCCTGTGGCCCTGCCCCACCCTGGCACAGGTGCTGATGGTCAGGGCCAGCCCCAGCTGGACAGCGTTTGGTGATGAGAAGGGGCTGGGCCGAGGGGGTGGGAGCAGTTCCAGCAGGCAGGGAGATCTCTTTGCTGCAGGCATGGCTGCTCTCCTCTCCAAGGTGTGTGCCACGTGGAGGATGTATTTGCTGTCTCCAGGTAAGGCCATGCAGTTGTGGTGAGATGAGCTCTGTGTGTTGTGGGCAATGGTTGTTTTTTGGGGGGGGGGCGATGCAGGGGCTGGGGGCGAGGAAACTTGCTGTCCCCAGCCTAGGGGACAGATAACACATGTCCTCTGGTGGCATTGGTGAGTGTGGGCTACTAAGGAGGTGGCCACCAGCATGTAACAACAGCCTGGTCCAGAGGGATTTACCCGGTGGCAAGTGGGCTGAGGCAGTGATAGCCCTCAGTGCCCCACATTGCTGGAACCAGAGTGCCTGGGTTGTTTAAGCTCTGAAAAGCCAGAAACAGTCTTTCTGGAGCAGGTTAGGGACTTTTGGGGAGTGGTCCCTGAGTTTTGCCCACCTGAAGTCCCCAGAAGAAGGGGCAGTGGTCCTGGGGCCAGCAAATATCCATATGGGCACCCCACGTGCAGCCATGCAACTGCCTGCCTGGTGTGTGTTGGACTCAGATTTGCTGGGAAAGCCTTATTGACTTCTAAATAAATAAAAGGAAGCACAGAGGAATTGAGCATGATGGGCCTGCAGCTCCAAGTCCTCCAAAGTTAATATTGTTTCTGCCTGTATGGGTGGGGTTTCTGGTGTTATCATAGTGGAAATCCAGTCTGTTGTTGCTGCTGGCAATTGGTGCTGATTGGGGGTCCTCCATTTCCCCTCTCCACCCCTGGGAGCAGAGAGAGGCTTCTGCAGCAGGCAGAGGTTTCAGGCCTTTGATGTGCTTCTCAGTGATGTTTAGACACCTAAATCATGATGTTCAACACTGATGTTGTGGCTCAAGATGATTGTAATGCTTGTGTTCATTTAAGGGGAAGAGAAAAAAGGAGAGGGGAGAGGGGTTCCTGCTGTTTTCTAGTGGATGTGGCTGCAAATGGCTCTTTACAGGATGGAGCTGGCACATGGGAAATCTGTTTGTAGCTCAGGGATGAGGATGAGGCTCAGACCCTGAAACTGCAGTGTCCCAGCAGAAGAGCAGTATTTGGCATCTGTGAGTGTGCTGGGCTCCTTGCTGGCTCTGGGGAATGATGAGTTTTGTTTCCTTTACGCTCATAAAACGCTCTGCTAGCCTGGAAACGAAGCATTAGGGATGTGCAAATAATTAATTACTAATTAGCTGGTAGGTTGTTCACAGGATACAGCCAGAGGCTAAGCAGTTCCAGCACAGACCGTGAGAGTGCTGTAACCTGTGTGGGTCTGTGTGGTGGGTGCTGAGGAGTCACTGTGCCCCAGGGAGCAGGAGGTGCAGGAATGGGAAATACCTGGGAGACAAAAAGAGGCATTTTGGGAGTGGGAAGGGAGAACAGATTATGCTGGGGGGATGGCAACAAAGGTGTCCTTCAGGAAGATGAGAGCAGTCAGAAACGGGATCAAAGCCTCTGTCAGGGGCATCCTGAATCCTCTGGTGAGGATTAGATTTACTTAGGGAACATTAAACAGAGCCCCCCAGGCTGCTGCACAGAGGGAGGGGCAGGGGAGAACCGAGCCCCGTGTGGTGATTAGAGGTGAATTGCCACCAGCTGTCTTGAGTTAAACTGAGGTGGAGCTTTGGGTTTCACCACCTGTTTTGAGTGGTCACAGATTGAGGTGTCCTGGACAGGTGGGCTCCTCTGGCAGCCCCATTCCAACCATCACTGCCCACAGGAACTGTCTGGGGTAAGAATGAGGGTGATTTTGCTGTGGAAACTGGTGTGGGGGTGCCATGGCTGGGGTGAAACTGGGATGGCATGCACTGATGTCAGTATGTGCCCTCCTCCAAAACAAGGGGGTTGGTGAAGGGCTCAGGTTAAACAGGTGGGGAAGGGGGCAGAGGTGCAGCCCAGTGGCTCGAGCACTCTCCTGCCTGGCTGAGGGATCTGCTGTGGGTTTGTGGGGAGTTTGCTTCCCCTGTGGGAATGCCCATCCTTGTTTTACAACTCTGAGACTGGGTCAGAGGGTGGCAGTGGCTTCTGTCACTGCCCTGTTACCTGTGCCTCTGCTCTCATTAACATGCAAAACTCCCCTAGTTTGCTTTGCTGATAAAAATCCTTGCTGCTGAGTGAGCAACATTAAGTTAAATCAACACTATGTTGGTGGTGAAAATGCAAACTTGAGACATTCCCAAACTTCTTTCTCCCCTCTGCCTGTCCTGCTGGCCCCTCAGCAGTGCTGGCACCGATGGCTGCTGGACTGCCACATGAGGGGACTGAGCAAGGCTTTACCAACAGTTACTTTAAACCCCTGGTTGTTGGTACAGCAGGGTAGAGGGGATGGCAGGGTCCCAGGCAGCAGCTGGCATGGTCCTGTTTGACAGAAATCACCTTCCAGGTGGGATTTTGGCTCTGGTTTAACTATATGAGTCCTGAAAATATGTACTGGTGAAATATGCTCAGTTCCTGCTTTTTCAAGCTGTTTGGCTGCCCTCTGAGGACAGCAGTTGCTCCTCAATGTCTGAAACAACAATAAAAGACGCTGCATTAACACACAAAGGGTTAATGGTCTTGGGCTGAGGCTGCTCACCTCGACCTGAACCAGGAGATCTTCCAGTCGGGAGCAGAGTGATGCAGCTTCTTTGGTGTCAACGTGGGAAAGCGATAAGGGGAAGCCTCTTCCCGTCCAGCTAATGATCTGCAGTAATGAGAACTTGGCCTCAATCTGCTCCCCGGGCAGGAATTAAAGCGGCCGGGCCGGGGCAGCTCTGGCGGCTGGGTGGTCCTGCCCCAGCAGGGAGTGCGTGCCAGCAGCGCTGAGCATCCTCCTGGCTCCAGTGTGAACGTGGACGAGGGGGGAGTGGGGGCCTTGGAGTGCAATAAGGGGGTGAGTTGAGCCCTCCCGACGGAAGGGGGCACATGGGGGGAGCCGGCAGCAGTGCCACATGAGTGGTGAGTAGCTCATGCCAGCGCTCCCGGGGCTGGCTGGACCCCAGCAGCCATACCTGCTCCCTGGGCTTGTTTGGTTTGTTTTCCTTTGTAGAATTTCAGTTTGTTGCTTTTTCAGTGAGACTCTGAAGCTGTGGTGGGTGCAAATCTCGGGAAGGTCCCTGCAGATCTGAGTGCCAGGAGAAATGTGTCCCTCCAGCCACTGCCTTCCCGTGGTGCGGCATCAGCCCGAGCCTGGGGGATGTGGTGGCTCCTGAAAGCTGCCACATCCCTGGCAGGGGATGCAATGAACCAATTAGTCTCGGTTGGTTGTTTCATTTGTTCCCAGTTCTGGCTGACATCTCAGTGCCAGGGTGCAGAGGTCCTGCCCGATGTCTCCTGCCTGCTCGGGTGAAAGAGCACTGAGCCTGCGTGGTGCCCGGGGCAGGATGGAGCCCTGTGAATGAACTCGGAGAGGTTTGGAGAGTGAAGCTCCAGTCTAAACAAGTGTGTGATTGATTGTGGTGTCTTGTTTGGTTGATCATGAGTGCAGCTCACAAGAGAACCACCTGTGTCCTGGTGGGATCTCAGTGCTCCATGTGCAAGAGAGGAGCTGCTGTGTAGATCTCTGTGTCTCTGTGCTGTTCAGGTTGTTATGGCACATCTCTTCAGGCCTGTCACCTTTCCTCCTGCATGGTCAAAGGGGGCAATGCCCAAATCCGGGAAGCAAGAAATGCTCCAAGGTGCTCAGACCGCAGTCCCCAGCTGCAGCAGCAGGAGGTGCTGTTTGGGGAGGTCATTTTAAGGAAATCACACGCAAACTGATCTTCTCCCTCGGCAAACTGTCAGTGGGTTTCTCTAACTTGCAAAAGCAGCTGCGGCACTCGCAGGTTTTCTCTGTGTGCTTTTACCCCGTGCACTGGAGGTGGCAGCAGAGCACTCCTGGCTCCCGTGCACCTCAGGGTTTAAACCTGCTGCTTCTCCCTTTGTGTCGACACTGCTCCGAAGTTGGAGTATTGATGGCTTTTTCAAGGGCTTGGTGCGCTTGTGATGTGCTGGCCAAAATACAGATTGGCTCTTACGTCTTAACCATTCAGTAAATTGTGTTTCTATTGATTTTCCTGGGATTGTTGTTTTTCTGAAATTCAAAGTCTAATAGCAGATCTGGAAGCTGGAGGCAGCTATTGAATAATCCTTGGACACACAGGACACGCAGCTTCATCCTCTGGGCTCTGTACTGAGCTGAAGTTCAATTAGAGCAGGTTTCTCTTTGCCTGGAGGCTGTGTTGTTTTGGGGAATGGTGACTGCCCTTGTAGGGTTTGCTTGTTTAAGTGTCTCACACTAAACTGGGACTGCAAATCCCAGAATACTAGAATGATTTGGGTTGGAAGGGACCTTAAAGATCTGATTACAACCCCCTGCCACAGGCAGGGACACCTTCCAATAGACCAGGTTGTTCAGGGCCCTGTCCCACCTGGACAGGAACACGTAGAGGGATGAGTTGAAATTAAATGTGTGATCTTTGGTTTTAATCCTGTGCTTCTTGGTTGGAGCTCACAGCAGATGCTGGAGAGAAAAGCTTCTGGACCCTAAGGGGACCTGTGAAGGGCAGGAAGGAAGGGGTCAGGTGTGGGATACCCTCAGGGGATGTGTAGGACCTTCCTGAAGGTTGTCCAGCTCAGTGGTGTGACTGTGCAATCCCAAATACATCCTATTTGTGTCATTAGGGCCCCAGAGTGATTATAGGTTTCTAGAGAATGCTGGAGAGGTGCAGTGAACTGCAGATGGATGTGTGGACTTGCTTGAAAGCCTTGCAAATGAGTGTGGCAGGATGTGAAACCCTAAGGCTGTGGTGTCTGTGTGATTTGCTCCACCTCAATGAGCTTTCTGAGGTATAAATACAGGTATTTGAGTAGCAAAACCTCATGTGATTGTGCCAAAAAAGGGTGCAAGGGTGCCTGCCATCACATGGCTTCTTTAAACATCTGATGGTGGCCACTGCTGGTGACAGGACACTGCCTTAGAGACCTTCTGGTCCAGCTGTTTTGATGTTGCTGCAGTAAATGATTGCAAGCCAACAGCCTATCTGGGAAAAGCATCCCCTGAAAGCACCTGAAAATTTAGAATAAGCTATTCAAGTGCACTGATTGCAGGGGTTTAGCACCCAGGAGGTGAGAACTCAGCTCAGGAACCACTCTCAGCCCACGGTCCCATTGTCTGTGATCTCCTGCAGAGATGCATTTAACTCAGTTCTAGGCAGTGCTGTGAGTTAAACTACCTGCCTAAGTGACAGGTCTGGGGGAGTCAAACAGCCTCTGGCATTATTGATCTCTCACCCTGGAACACTTACACCACTGAGTGAAGAGAACAGTATTTCTATTTTAAAACGAATTTTAATTTAAACCAAGAGCTAGTTCAATAAAAGATGAAGTGTCTTTGTAATGGAAATTATAAAAGTGAAAACAAGTAATCTTTATTTATGGTACAGCTTTCGTTGTTGGTTTGAAAAGATCCAGTGTTTCATAGGATTTATTTGTGGAGGGACAAGAATAACTTTTTGGTTCAGTTCTTGGCCAAAGCAGAGTTTGTTTTGATTTGTGTTTATTTGGGGGGTTGTTTTTTTTCTTTTTTAAACAAACTTTCAAATGCTTTTTGGCTGGAGCTTTTACTGGAAATCCAATCCTCTTACACAGAGAATTTTTTTTAATTGTTTCTATGAAAACCAGCATTGAGTGGAGGGATGTTGTTGTGAGCTGCAGGACGTGCACAGCTCGGCACAGCCGACCTGGTGTGGAGATCGACAGCTGCTTTGCAGAGGTCTGAGAAGGTACCTAAGGAAAACGTCAGTAGGTCTGAATGTGATGTGGAGCTCTGAGCTTCCAGCTGGGAGGGAAATACTAAAAGCTGCTGCAATGTCTAACTTGGGCTTCACCACGAGAGGGCAACCCGAGGCCACAAATCCTCAGCTCCCGCCCGGGAGAAGATGCAGGAACACCGGGAGAGGCTGAGATGTGGGAAAAGGTCCCCACCACCTCCCTGATGCAGAGGGGTGGCTGTGGCAGCGTGTTCTGGGGGTGTTCGTGCAGCAGTGACGATTGCAGGTGGTTTGCTCCACGGGGAGCAATTTGTTGATGTGTAAATATTTTTGTTAAACGTGTTAAATGTTGTGCTTCCAAAGAAGGAAGGACAAGAGAGCTGGGGAAGGGTCTGGAGCCCAAGCCTTGTGAGAAGTGGCTAAAGGAACTGGGTTGTTTAGTTGGGAGAAAACGAGGCTGAGTGGGGACCTTCTTGCTCTCTACTACTACCTGAAAGGAGGGTGTAGAGGGGTGGGGATTGGACTCTTCTCCCAAGTAATGAGCAGTTGGACAAGAGGAAATGGCCTGAAGCTGTGCTGGGGGAGTTCAGATAGCATATTACAGTAAATTATTTCACTGAAAGGGTGGTCAGGCACTGGAACAGGCTGCCCAGGGAAGGGGTGGAATTGTCACCCCTGGAGGTGTTCAAAAATCTTTTAGATGTGGCGCTTTGGGACACGGTTTAATGGTGGATGTGGCCGTGCTGGGTTAACAGTTGGACTCAATGATTTTAAAGGTCTTTTCCAACCTAAATGGAAATCTATGCTCTGTGAATTGCAATCTATAATTCTATGAAATTCCCACCAGATGCTTCTTAGTTCTGTGGGTCAAGGCAGAGGCTGCTGATACTGGTGCTGTGGGACCCTGCCCTGTTAGTTGTTTGCCAACATCCAAAGCAGCAAAGTGGATGAAAAAAAAAGGTGTGAAATGCATGTCCTAGAAGAATTTAGGTGCTGTTCCTGCAGGTCTTAGAGAAGGTTTCTGTTCCCTGCAGAACAGATATAAAGGCTCCAATCCCTACCCTGAGGCAGCCCCTGGCCAGCCTACGGCCCACCTTGCCCAAATACCATCACAGTAATGGAAAACACAGGCATTTGGTCAAAGCCCTCCCTGGGAAGGGTGGCCAAACACTGATGTGAAGCCTGGAGATGTGGTGGAGCACCCCAAGCTGCTTGATGCTGTGTGGAGTTGGATGCCATACCTTGCTGACCTGGTGGCATCTGCTGCTTCGTGACACCCTCTTCCTCCTGCACTTGGAGGGCAGGGGATGCAACAGGGATGCAGCAGAATACTGAGCTGAAATCGAGCGTAAAGAAAGAACTCCCAGCTCATCAGTGGCCGTGTGAGTGGAAATGACCCTGTGGAACCAGACAATGGTTTTAAACTCTTCTGACATCACTGTGGAAAATGGGTGGAGTAGGCTGAAAATGCCTTAAAACTGGTTTAAAATGGTTGGATTTTTAGAGGGAGGGGGGTTAGAAAAAAATCCTGTCTGCTTGTGAAGGGATGAGCAATCCCTGTGCAACAGCCACGCTCCTGCTGGGAAGGGAATTCCCTACTGGGAGGTGATTGCTGCCCGGCAGCCCCTGGTCACGCCGGCTGAGCTGTGCCAGGGCTGCTGCGTTCATGACCTGACTCAGAACAAGGGCTTGTTTAAACAGTAGCAGGAGCTCAGTTAAAGAGGAGACACTCTCAATTTAAAAGTACGTAATGGCAGGAAAAACAACCCGTGACGAGTTAAAGAACTGACTCAGGCCAGCAAAGGCCAGTCCTGAAATAGACCTCGAATGGGGCTCGTTCAAAATGCTTCCATCAGAACAGTTTCCTGATGGAGAATTTGGCATTTCTGCTCAAAGAAATCTTTCAAGAAAAGCATCTGCTTCTGTGGAAAAATTCATCTTTTTGGGTTGGAAAAATGGAGCATGTGAAAACTGAAATCTCCCAAGTCCAGGATGCGTCGTGCCAGTTTTCAGGCAGACTCCACCTCTGTGTCGAGCTTCACTTCTCATTCCTGTGGTCCCCCCTCATCTTCACAGGAGGGGAACCCCCCTAATTATTGCACCTACCCCTCCCCATCTCCCTGCTTTTCTTAGTAACTGCCATGACAGGATTAAAGCCTCCCCCTGGGTGAGGAGGGCTGGAAGGTCAGGTTTTGGAGCAGTGTGTGTGTGGCAGCTCCCTCAGGACACCAAACACTCTCCACTGCCTTCACTCCTGGTCCCTTCCTACATGGACTTGTGGGAAACTCATCTCCCTCCCACGCTGATGTTTCATCCATCCTGGGAGGTGGCTGTGACTGGACAGCCAGGAAGGACAACTCATTCTACTGGGCTTGTTTG
This sequence comes from Lepidothrix coronata, assembly GCF_001604755.1. NCBI lineage: Eukaryota > Metazoa > Chordata > Aves > Passeriformes > Pipridae > Lepidothrix > Lepidothrix coronata. Next base: position 915,411 of record NW_016690208.1, read on the forward strand.
TGACTTTACTGAATCATTTTGCAGCAAATGGTTTATTTTCCAGGTGTTTCTGTATCTCCTTCCTCATTTCTGTTCCTGTCCCTGAGCATCCAGCTCCTGATGGAAATTTAACTTGGCAGATGGGCAAGTTGCCTACCCTGGTCCACACAAAAGGGTCAGAGTTGGTCCCAGGACCTGTTTGTTGAGTCAGGATGAGTCACCTTGGACTTTATTGTGCCTTCCTTTAGCAGCAGTGAGAACTTGCTCTTCAAACAACGCTTGTGAAAATGAGAGAGGGTGGGGAAGGAGCAGCATTGCTGGGTAAGAGTCCAGGGTGAGACCTGAGATCAGGTGTTGAGGAGGGCTCAGAAGAATCCTTTGCTGTGTGAGTAAGAACTCTTCCAGGCTCAGTGCCTCAGATAATCATGATGAAAGGGAAGATCAGATATAGAAAACCCCAATTTAAAGCATATAAATTATCTAAAACCTGTAAACTGCCCTTCTCAGCAGGACTTGTTCTCGCTATTGAAAGCTAAGACTCTCACTTCTGCCTGTTTTTCCCCTCCTGATCATCAGTGGGGGTAGATGATGCTCATCTGAATGTGCCAGTGTACCATGCACCTAAACCTATGCAATGCTTTGAGGTCCTTGAGCAGGAGGACTAGCAGAAATGTTGAAAATAAATAATAATGTGTCGGGATTGTTGCCATGATAATAGGGAGTAACCCAGGTCTGGAACACTAATCTGACACAGAAGTGCTTCTACCTGTTTTTTAAACATTGCAAGCATCCTGCTGTTTTTCCAACCTTGAAAAAGTGTTGAAGGCAAAAATAGATACTTATATTCACATTGAAGTGCCCAGACTTGAAAACAGAGGGGGAAAATGTCTGAAATACTGTGTTTTCTCAAGACCACATCAGCAGTGGGCAGGCAGAGGCAGCTGAGGGAAAGCTTCAGGTTGGTGTCCCATCACCTGGACAGCAGTGGTGAGAGAGTTGCCATAAATCCCTGCAGCCCTACAGATGCAAAAATCTCAATAGAAAGGGGGTTATGTGCATATATGTGGTTTCTCAAGGCCTGGGCATTGTCATGAGATGCCCTCACTGTTGATGTGAGTGAGGGGCTGAGCTGAAATCCTGCTTGGACCCTGGGATAAATGTGTTTTCCCCACATGAACTTTATGAAAGGACTTCTCAGTCCATTTAAGAAAACAAAAAAGTGTTAGGAGCAGAGGCTTGGCCAAAGCTTGGGGTCCCGGTGTGGAGACTGGAGGGAACAGAAAAGCCTCAGTGGAGAACATTTTCTAAAAAAACAACCCAGGTACAGGCCATGCTTGTGTTTCTGTGCTAGCACGGGCTCTATTTACCAACCTTCCTCTGCCCCAAGAGAAGCAGGGAGGCGTTTAAAGAGAAAACACGAAAGAGCCTTCTGTCCCGAGAGCTGGTGTGGCTTTTAAGGGCTGTTACAGCACGGGGACAGCACTGCAGACTGACAGATGTCTGTTTTAACATCAGGGCTGGTGTGGTGGCTGCTGTCAGAGCCAGCACTGGCCCCAGGGCAGGAGCAGCAGGAGGGAGAGCCCTGTGATGTCTGTCCCCACAGAATGCTCCAAGTCCTTTTTGCAGGAGACAAGGTCTCCTGCAGGCTCTGGAGGGTTCCCTCTCCTCCCCCCACTGTGACCCCCGGGTCTATATTGTGACAAAGCCATTCAGTCCATTGCATTTATGTGCCAAGCTTCCCTGTAGCTCCTGGGAATAGGTGTGCTGTCGGTAAAAGCAGCCTGTTCTATTCCAAGTATCGTCTAACACCGGGGGAACCATCGATTCTTCCTGCACTGCCAGGGCTCCTGAGAAATGAACCAGAGACAGAAGGTACCAGCTTAACAAACTGGTAATGTCCCCGTTGGTTTTATCCACATCTGCTTCCTGCAGCCTCAGGGCACCGATTCCCCCGTCCCACACCCCGGGAAGGCAGCCCTGAGGTCAGGCTCTGTCGTGCTGGGGGCCGTGCTCCCCTTGGCAGCCTGCAGCATACAAAGGGCTGATGAGAAAGGGATTCAATCCAGTGTATTGGCATTCGTGTGTGGCGGCTGTATTAAAAGTACTTGCTGTCAGCCCAGCCATCACTTATAATTGGCTTCTATTTTTCCGTGTGCCTCCTGGCAACAGCGGCTCTTCCCAGGCTGCTGGTGGGGTGCTGGGTCTGGGAAGGCTGCTCTGTGCAGGAGAGGTATGTGGAAACAGTCAGGATTGGCTCAGGAAAGGGAATGTGGCCCCTTCCTGCCCGTCTCTGGGTTTGTCTGAGCATCCCACCAGAAGCATTTCCCTCTGCAGACTCGCTGTTGAGCACTGGCAAAGGTCATTTGTTCTGGCTGTGGGTGCACTGAGGAAAGTGCATTGTGTTTGGGGTGGGCAAATCACTTGGTTTTGCTGCAATAACTCAGTTATTGTGCAATCAGTTGTTTATTTTGATGGGTTTTGTTATGGTGCTGCTCACCATCCTCACCAGAGGAACACAAAACTGCTCAACATAACATGTTTTACCCTGAAATTGAATTATTTTTTTATTATTATTATGGTCTTATGTATCACAGCTACATAAAAATCAGCAGAATGAGTGGAGAATAGGTGCATTCAGAGCACATTTATGGTAATGATACTGTACAGTGCAGACAGGGGTTGGAAGAACCTCGTCCAGCTGCAATCCCAAATGCCAAAAGCACAGATCCCTTTGGCTCAGGACTGGGGAGCAGCACCTTCATCCCTCAGAGGTGGCTTGGCCAGGTGGGTGACACTGATTTGCACGGTGAGAGCTGTGTCACCTGGGCCAGCTGCTTGGTTTTTGTTTTCATGGAATCATAGAATAATTCTGAGTTGGAAGGGACCCACAGGGATTATAGAGTTCAACTCCTGGCCCTGCACAGACACCCCAACAATCCCACCCTGTCCCTCAGAGCATTGTCCAAACACTCCCTGAGCTCTGGCAGCCTTGGGGCTGTGCCCACTGCCCTGGGGAGCCTGGTCAGTGCCCAAACACCCTCTGGGAGAGGAACCTATTCCCAATACCCAGCCTAAACCTCCCCTGACACAGCTCCAGCCTTTCCCTCTGGTGCTGTCACTGATCACCAGAGAAGAGAGATTGGTGCTTACACTTCCTCTCAAGAGGAGATACACTGTTTTAGGATCCACAGTTCTGAGTTGCTGCAAAGAACCTTTTTATTTTTTCAATCTTACCCCTAACACTGGAGCACCTAAACTTGCAAACACTTGAAAGTCAGACCAAGATTTCCTTGAAATAATCCCCATAAGCCTTTGAGATGTCACAGTTGTCCCATCTATGCATCCTAGACGTTACCGGTTCCATCTGATTGAATTTTTGTGTTTGCAAATAGAACAATCTAATGACCTAATTTCTGAAGGAGGCCTGTTATTTATTAACCGTGATGTAAATTCTACCAGCACCAGAAGAAAGAACATCGGGCTTTTGAATTTCTGCTATTTTTAAGGATCCAAATCTCTAGGGCAGTTAATCATTTTCCTGACATATTGAATTCAGTCATGTGTTATAGCAACAAAACTTCACATGGGCAGTTTATGATGCAACATTAACTTGTCAGCAAGGGGGACAATTCATGACTGTCTACGGGTAGCAAGTGGCAGGCATTTGGACAACTGTCCTATAGTTTTGCAAGCATCAGCAAATTTTGTTGGCAAAGCTGATGTAGGCAGCGCATAATATACGCTTTTGCTCATATATATTAAAAAAAAACCAACAAAGAATACAATCCTCTGCCAGGAGTTTCCACTTATTTTCCATAACGAGAGCTGGAGGGTCTGTAAAATTTGGCCTCATAAAAAGAAATTGCAAAGGATGAATTTTTTCCTTTATGAGGGAGATGGAAGAAATTGGAAGTTTGTTTGGATGCACGAGTCTTCCTGACACGTAGTTTATCAGCTGTGTTGCTGCAGGATGGAGGGTCCCAGGTACAGAGAAGGGAGGGTGTGGAAGGAGTGATGGTGCAGCCAGAGCACATGGAAGTATGGGCCACCAATGGAGCAAGCTGTGGCTTTCAGGAGCATCAATGGCCTTAGTTTGAGGGAATTTTGGTTTTGGGGGATTTTGTTGTTGTTTTGGTTTCTTTGCTTTTGTTTGGTTGTGTGGGTTTTTTTGAGATATCAGAGGAAAGGGCTGTAAAAGCTCTGAGGGAGAAGAGTGATGTGATTTGCCGCTGGTTGCAGTGGGGTTCCAAAGGGTCCTTGCAAGTGCAGGAACGTGGCTTTGCTTTGGTGCTGTAGAGAAAATCCAAAGATAAAGGCAAAAGGAGGAAGCAAACAGATTAAAAGAAATCATTCCAGTGCTGTTCCAGGCAGATACACGCTGAGGCAAAGCCTCTGCCAAGGCCAGAGGAGAGGGGGGTGCAGCCATCGGATGATGAGCTAACGAGTGGACCTGAGCAGGGATTTTGGCAGGGTGAAGACAGGGATTTCGGCAGGGTGAGGAATACAAGAGGCCATGTTCCTGGAGCTGTAAACCCCATGCAGTTGTTGCACTTGGGTCTAATCTGGGAGCAGGGAAAGAGCCGCGCGAGCCCAAGCAATGGCTGGGTTGTTGGCGGTGGGTGGGAAGGTGGTGGTGCAGTCAAAGACATGCTGGGGAGGCTGTATGGAGTGTGTGAGGAGAGAGTTTCAGTTGGAATAAGGATAAATTGAAGACTCTGTGTATACCAGAGGATATAGGTGAGAAATCAATGGCAGTTGAAGAAACCTAAAATTGCTTGATGTGTTCCACAGTGCAAGAAGACACTAAAGATTAAATGTTGATGGAAGTGATTATGAACTGCTGTTCTGCTCATAACCCTCAATACAGGAGTGAGATGATGAACTGGGAAAAGTGTGGGGGTAGTGCTGGCCTTCACCCAGGCACACAGACCAGGCTGAAAACGCCCCAGCTGGGAGCTCTCTCCCCGTCCATCAGCGGGGGATGTGGTGCACAGTGGAAAAAGCAGCACGGCAGAAACCTGCTGTCGGTGGGTTTCCAGCTCACAGCTGGAAGGGAAGGCACAACTGCAGGCAGGGGGGGCTGTGTGGTGCAGATGCACACACAGTGCCATGTGCACAGCGTGGCTCCAGCATTCCCAAGTACCTTTGTGGCCCAGGAGGAGCCTGTTCCCTGCAAGGCTGCTGCTGCATCAGTGGTTGTGGTTTGAGCAGGATGCGTGGGTCGCATGGATGGCATGTCCTGGCTGCTCCTCCCTGACCACGGATCACACCCTCTTTCCAGCTGAGGGATGCTGGCCCTAGCTGGGAGCAGAGAGACTTAAACTCCTTAGGTTTAAGCTGGATAAAAGAGGCTTCTATGGCAGCAAGTTATGATGGAAAGTGTAAGTTAAAAACCATTTGGGGATGGGAACATATGGCCTCCAGTATCTTCACAAGCCTCCCAGAACACAGTGATTTTTGTCTTGTTTGTCTCAGTTCCATTGATTGCTGTAATGTGTGAAAGACTGACTTAGGAAGGACACAAACACAAATTATCCTGATGAAAGGAAACAGAGGGAGTATAATAAGAGACCAGCTCAGCTGAGCTGGGAGCTGCTCAGCGCCCTGAGAATCAAAAAGACAAAAAAAAAAAGAGTAGAAACTAGATCAAAAGAATAGGCATGCCTCCAAAAAATAGTAGAAGGAAGAATCATTGTGAATGAGACCAAACAGGCAGCCATTCTCTGCCTGCTGCATGTTCAAAGAGGTCAGAACATTCCATGGTTTCAGCATGTCCATCCAAACCTGCATGATTACAGCTTGTTATTTCAGTTACTGCTCTACAGGCATTGATGATCAGTGGTGTGGGCTCACACTAGAGGTACTTTGATAACTGGCTGGGATAAAAATCACCCTGAAGTACCCAGAATGGAGCCAAAGAGGTTTCTGAGCACCAGTTTGTTCTTGGCTCCCTTTGAGGACTCCTGGGGATGAGTGAGGTTACTTAGAACTGAAAGAGCAAACCCAGTACTTGGCCTTAAAAAGTGTAGAGGGAAAAGAAACCAGGAACTACAGAACAGAGCAGAATAGCTCACCTGTGGAATAAGGGAATGGCTTAGGGCTGCCTGAGGGGTAGCAAGGCTTTGTCAAAAATGAAACCCGTTAAATCAAGTAAGTTTGCTCCAGTGATAACAGCAGGAGGGCTTGTGGGTGGGGAGGAGCAGTAGATGATGATGTAGGTAAGGTTTTTGACATTTCAGTATTTGTTACAGAAAACCATGGTGTAGATTGTGGCAATGTGCATATCAGTAGTTCATTTCTCCAAATATCTAATTACTCTCAGAGAATGACACCAAGCTGGAGGGATGAAGAAGCTCCCAGGCTTCAAGGAGGTCAAGAGCAGTGCAGTGGTGCTTTGTCTGGGTTTTAGGAGCACTTTGTACCTGCAGTAATGAACTATATGATCAAATTCACGCTGAATGGACTGAGTTTTCACTAAAACACCTGATTTCCCTTTTTGCTCCTGGTTTGTAGCCAGAAGGCCTCAAAAAGCCATTTTGCAGCCAGGCAGCTGACAGAAAACCTGTCACCCCCCTGGTCTCCACAGGGATGGTTCATCCAGTCAATTCCATAAAGTTGCCTGTAAAAAGCAATTGCACGAGGTGCCCAGAACTGTATGGATTTCACAGTGCACTGGTCAGTTCTGGCTGCAGAGCCCTCACTGGTTTTGTCTGAAAGCTTCCCCATCTCCGGCCTCTGCTGTAGCAGGTGGCTGCTCCTGCAGAATCCAGCTGGCTGTCTTGGATGGGATCACAAGGGCTTTGGTTTGTTCTGATCCTTCACCTGCTTGCCAGTCTTTTGACAGGAGCCTTCTAGGCTTGAGTAGGAGGATCACCATCTCAGGGAGCTGGAATTTGCTTATGAAGCCCAATTATTTAATGATGACCTATTACCTTTCCATGGCTGGCTAATGGCAAACAGAAGGGCCAAACCCAAGGCAGAAGAAAGGACTTTGTTTTGAAGTGACAGTTGCTTCAAGTTCAAGCCACTCCTTTGCCCATGAGTGCTTTCCTGGTGGATGTCTTTTCTTGAACCTGCCTTTTTAATTTTTGTTTTTGGTGGATGGTGTTGGTGCATTCCTTGGCTATAGCATCCGAATCCCACAAAATCCCTTGATCCCCCCCTGTCTAGTTTCAGACTTGTTTATGGAACAGAGTCTGTGCAGGTATTAGTGGCTGAATTAGAAATGGAGGAGCAGAAATCCATCACAGTGTCAGACAGGATTTTCAGCAGTGCTTGGCATAGGCCAAAGAAATCATGTCCTCATGATTGCTCTGAGGATGTTCCAGCCTGGATCACTCTGGAGGCAGAATGGGGCTGAGCTGGGTAGCCTTAAGTATGAGAAGTAAAACCTTAGCCATGGTGTCCCTGTTGACTGGGCTGTGGGAGCTGACAGCACGGCCATTCCTTCAGTCAGTTGGCTTCTGTCATCCCACAAGGTGAAAGTTCCCTCCAGTCTTACACCCTTTGCCCTCTGTGTGTGTGAAGCCAGTGGGGAAATGCAGTGTTCACTGATACATTGATGGTTATCAGAGCTGTTTTCCTTTTATTTAATCCAGACTTTTCAGCCTCCCTCTGTCTAATGGAACAGCCTGTGACCATGCACAGCCTGTGCCTTGTAGGAGATGACGTGCTTGGGAACAAGTGAGTTTCTGCCTCATCTGCCATGGGCTGTTGACACAGTATTGCTGATGTATCCTGCTGATGCTGTTCTATCCAGACTGTGATACAGCTCCACATTACATTCAGGCCTGCCAATATAATCACTGGGTGGCAAACTGATGTGGGTGGAGGGAAAACCTCTTGTGATCTGGTGACAGCACACACCAAAGTCGTGCTGCTGCCTGAGTGTGCTGTGAAATGGTGGGTTCTGAAGTGTCAGATGGCTTAGGAGAGCTGTTCATTTGGTTTGGCTGAACCCCCTGATGCAGCAGAGAAGTCTGAAGTGCTCTCCTGAGAGCAGAGATGACAAGTTTATTCGTGTTCCGATCAGACTTAACTAGAACTTCCCACTGCGGTGGTTCTGCTTTAATTATCCTGGATCTTGATGCCATATGGTAATTTCTGAGTTCGTGTTGCTCAAGAGAAGAGCCCAGCATTCCCTTATAGGTTCTCACTTCATTCATGTATCATCAGCCTATAACAGAGCATTCTCAGGTATTAGAGTGGCTCCAAGACCAAGGGCAAACTCCTTGTGGATGCAGTGGCCTGAGCCCAGAGCCAGAAGAGCCCATAGTCATTTTCCTGTTGAGGAAGTCTCAGATCAAAGATGGTCACCTCTCTGTAAACCCTTTCCCTCTCCTTTTCCTCCCTGTTTAAAAGAATGTTGTGACTACTTTGGACAGAGAAAAGTTCCAGCACACCTCCCTTCTCCTGTGCATGTGATGCTCTCCTGCAGTTCATTTGGGCTTGGTCCATTGTGGGTTTTTGGGTCAGGAGCAGTAGGGCATCACCACCAAAGGCCCCATATTTCTCTTGCACAAATCCTCTTTTCTTCCAAATTTGAAAGAGCTGCCTGAGGAGTGCTGTGGGGATTTACCTGGTTGTGGGCAGGAGCTGGGGGATATTTTGAGCAGGGGCATGTGAGGGCTGGGAGCAGTGCTGGGTGCAGGCAGTTTGCCTGGGAGATGTATCAACCCTGTGTAACTTTGCAAGGACCTTGCCATGTTACACAGCAGCTTTGTGGCCGAGCAAAAATAAATGAGTGACTTATCCCACTGCCAAGGACCATCAGTGGGAGGTCAGTGTTTGATATTTCCACACCCAAAAAGCAGCCCTAAGCTAGAATTACAGCACAAAATACCCATTCAGACCTCTCCAGCCTTCTGTTTTCATTGACTTCCATCCCCTGCTTGTACACACAGAGTCCTTTCCTTTCCAAAAGAAAACAGTATTGCTGATAAGGGACACTTATCTCGGCAAGTCATTACAGAACAAGTGAGCTTTTGTGTTTGCATCTGATTCCTGTCACAATGTTAACAAACTCCTAGTATGGAAGCTTTATTTCCACTCTAAAGATGGCCCTTAGGGTACTATGTGAGGTGCATTATATGTCTCATAAATACTTCCCACAGATGTTTGTTCCTTCCTTAAAAAAAAAGGGGGAAAAAAATAAACTCGAACTTCTTAAGATTTCAGCCTTTCATTTGTTCCGTGAAGGGCTTTTAAACAATGATCCTTGGCTATGCTGCACATGGATATTTACCCTTCCCATACTCTCTGCTGAGATATGGCTGGCCTTTTTTCCTTTCAAAGAACCAGCCAGTGCTGGAATTGTCTGTCCCATCACAGTGGGTTCCCATTAAAACTGAACACTTATCCACAGCTGCAATAGTTCAAATTTGATGTGTTATTTCCAGCTGGAAATGCTGGGGTACAGTATGTGCCACAGGTAGGTGTGGTGGTTCTGAGATACAGGGCTTTCTCCTGATAGAATCTCTACCCTAGGAAGGCTTTGCTTTAGGTGAGGTGTTCAGCACCTTCCAAGATAGCCCCTAACACAGAGGACTTTCTGGAAGAAAGAGGCTTTTCAGGACAATTCCAAGCTATGTCACAGTAATTCTGTGGGTTTCCTACAGCAGAAGGTTGAACTGCCTCCCAGGTGCCAAGGAAACACTTTCCTTGACCACCTGGGGAAATGCATCATGTAAAAGTGTCACTAAGAACCAAGAAGTCTCAGGGATGGATGTGGCTTTTCCATGGTTTTGTGGTGAGATGACAGCCATGCATCCGCCCCGGGGCTGCAGGAATGTGTGTGCCATCACCCGGGGCAGAGCAGAGTCCTGCAGCCACAGGGTGCAAAGCAAAGTGTGTCCAAGCTGAAGGGCAGGTTGGTGGAAGCACTGGGATAAGAGGGTGGGAGACAACTTTGTGTTGAGACAGCTCCTCTGTATCTCCCTCCTGCAGCCAAAATCTGATGCAATTCTAATTTTCGTTATTTACGCCAAACAAACCAGGGTGAGCTGTAACTATCCCCGACAAATAAATTAAAAATGAGCTGCTTGGAAAATGTTCTCCTTCCAATAGGAATTTTTTTCTTTAATTTTTTTTTTTTTGGTAGGGAGAACTCAAGCCCAGACTATTCCAATTCTTCTCTGTCACTTTGTGCTCTAGCTGGTCTCCAACAGACCTCCGTGCTCGTGCTGCATGTTTCCCAATGCACTCCTCTGTGTGTGTGTCATGGGAGCCCTGGACAGTGGTGTTGGGGGAGATACTTCGTGCTGGGAATGCTGCCTGTGGAGGAGCAGAGGGATTTTGAACAACTGATTACAACTTCCTGTGAGATATTTCATGTTTTGGGCTTTGTTCAGAATTTTTTGGTGTTCCTTGGGAAGGAAAGGTCACACAACTCTTAGTAGGAAATCTAATTTTCAAGTGAAGTAGTTCAAATGGATTTTCTTTTCCATTTTGTTTTCCTTTGCTTGCCACCTTTTAATTAAATAACACCCAATTTAAAACAAGCTACTTGTTTTAACAAGAGCAATAAGTTATTTTAACAGGACAACAAGCCCCATTGACATATCCATAGCATCTCCCATCTTTAATTCTATTTAAATAAAAGTGACCCTTTTCAGACAGTTGGCCAGTGATGAGCCTTGCTCTGTGCTCAAGGGTTCAAACATTTGGACAGTCTGTGTTCAAGGAGAATTTCTGAAAGTGTCAGTCAAAACCTGGTCAAAGGAAATGACAACACTAAATCATTTTGAGGTGTAGGAGATTCGGTTCCCACTTTAGGGTCTCCTCCTTGAATTCTGCTGGCTCCAGCAATTACAAAAGGAGGTCTGGAACTGCTGTGTGGGAGCTATGAGTGTGCTATGAGTGTGCTATGAGTGTGCACACCTGGCTGGTGAACCTCACAGACTGCTTTATATTGAGAATGTGTGTAAAGGTCTGAAAGATCTCACCGTCTTCCTCTCGTGCTGACTGACTTCCCTGAGATGTATTTACAGGAGTGAATAATTTTACACATTTAAGTAGTCTTCAGAGGGATTACTTGCATGTCATGGCATGTAGGCTGTAGCTTGCAGAGCTTTTCAAGAAGAGTTACGTATCTTTTGGCCTTGCACTGAAAGAAGGAAATTGGAAGTGTAAGGCAGGAGGGAGCTGGGACTGTCCCAGATGACTTTTCCACTTGCTGCCTGTCTCCTACCCACCCTGGTTCTGTGTGTTTCCCTTTGCTGTCTGTAGATAATGCTGCTGCTATTCAGACTTTGATAGTGAAACTGGAAGAATCTGACTTTTAAGAACAGAACAGAAATACTACAATATGTTGGATTTCTCTTGTCCTCTGGTAGCCTGTTTTACTCCGACCTCTGCATCCTATTTGTGTTCCAACTCCTTTCTCAGCCAGGGGACTTCACTCTCTGGCTGCAGTGGGAGCAGGATTTGTTTTGGGGGGCACAGTTTCTTGAGGGATTGGTTGGATCTTGGTGGCTGACTTGTGCTGAAAGCCTGGGGAGTGCATCTGCAGCTTGCAGGATTCAACAGAACAGTTGGGGGGGATTTAAAAAGAAACAACCAACCAACAACAACAAAAACACACGACAAAATGAAGGTTTGTGCTACTTTTGAAACAACTCCTTTACTAATTTTTACTATTCTGGCAAAACCAGCTTTAACACCCTTGTACACATTGTACTGCATGAGCTGTAATGACTCTTTACTGTCATATAATCCAGTAGCAAATATGGGCCAGATTCTGCCAACAGCACGAAGCCAGAGCACAGAATTCCAGAGCCCTAATCTCCCCAGCTTCGTATCCTCCCCTCTTGCATCTACTTTTTTCATCTCCAATGAATAGAGGGCTTCATCTTTTTAAACTCCAGCAGGACAACACACATGTGGCCTGACTCTACCACAAACTCCTCAGTAACACTCTCGCTGTTTGGGGGAAGTAAATAGGCGAATTTCAAAAGTCTTTCTGTGTGGAGAATCTGTTTGGATTTGCACAGGAAGTGGGGAGCAGGCATATAGGTAGCAATATTAATGAAGTTTTTTATAAAGACTTCATTCAAGGCTTTCAAAGAAAATATAACTCTTATGGGACCCATGGTTTATCTGCCAAGTCCAAGAATCTGGTTGGAATTTAAAATATATATTTAAAGGTCTCTGAGAAGTAGAGGATTAGAAAGAACAGACCAGGAAGGGCACATGGGAAATTACTGCATGAAGAGGAGACAGGTCCTCAGGGAGCTGAGCTCTGCAGTGGGGTGCATGAGCCATCAGAATCAATTGTCCACTTGGCTGTGGAGTTGTAGGAAAAGAGGGTGACTGGGAAAAATCCAACCACCACCTTAAACTGTTGTGCCCTGGTAAAGTAGTGAAGTACATACATGAGTCCTCCACCAGCTGATGGAGACTCGCATGCTTTTGCAAGACCTTGAGTTCAGACTCTTTCCCTTTTCCTCCCACATGGGAGATGGCTGTGCTGGCTCATTTGCTGCCCTAAAAATGCTGTTAAATAGTTCTGGTTCATATCCTTCATTTTCTTGAGGGTCCCAAGATGGCTTGTTATGGGATTGGGAGAAAAGAGTTTGCAGCAGTCAAGTGCAAAGCTCCTGGTCAGAAAAGAGCACACTAAGGGAGGAAGGGATGTGGAGGCAGCCAGAGGCAGCAGCCTGGCATTTGTAACAGGCCTTGTCCATCCCTGAAGTCCCTGATGTGTCTAAATCCTTAGTCTGGGGAGAGAAGAATCAATCTGAGAAGCCTGTTGCTTATTCTTTGGGGAAAATGGGTCCCCCAGTGGGAGCACAGATGTGTCCAATTACCTTGCCCAGGATTAAGTGAGGTGTTTTATGGTCCAGGAGGATCACAACTCTAGAGGGTTTGTTCCTTCCCAGTCTTGTTTTTTGCCTGGGGACAGTAATCTGATTCCTAGTCTGCACAGGGGGTGATCAAACCCCCAGGCCTCCTCACCCATCCCTGGTGCTCCACCAGAGCTGAGGTTTGCTTGGCTCAGGTGCCAAACAGTTCTAATACTCATGTCTCCTTTGCAACGTGTACCTGTGGCTTTCTTGGTGTCTCTCCAAAAGCCCTGGTCTGGGATTTGGGGTTTGTCTCTGAGTTTGCATTACATGAAAGGTGATTTGCTTGTTCACTCTTTGGGGACAGATCTTGTGAGCTTGGACAAGAAGCGAACAAGTGGAAAAAAATACATCATTTTTAGACTGTCTGTTTACAATAAAAGGAACACACATGTCCTATAGCTGGACATCTGGGCAGTGCATGGGAGGTGTCAGATGTGCCTGTGCCAGCAGGATGGTCCCTGCCCAGAAAGCTTTAACAGATGATGTGCAAATCCCCTGTTTATGATGATTATTTTCTTACCTGGCACTGATCCTCCTGTTGTATTGCCCCTGAGCTTTGCACTTCTTGTGCAGGCAAAGTCCCAGTTTCAAAGTCAAATGGCAGGAGCACAAAGCTGTTCATTGACCTTAATCTTGGTTAGAAAAATCAGCAATGCTAATGTGGAGTAAAGGCAGTGTCTGTCCCTGGGTCAAAGACCCTGAGGACGTAGGAGGACTCACAGTGTGGATCTGTGCAGCCCCACACCCCTGTCCCCAGTAAGAGCAGCCAGGGAAAAGGGTCACAACCAGCACAGAGTGATAACTTTTCCCACATTTATGGGTGTTTTTCCTAGTGACTTCAGTCTAGGGGGTTTTTTGGTGTGAGTGCCTTTTGGATTTAACACCATGGACAGATTTTTCCAGTTGCTTTCCATGGTGTCCTGTAACAATGGGTTTCACAGTTTAACCACGTGCTGGGCTTCTCTGCTCCCTATGCCTGCATTTTGCCAGGGCTACATCTGATTTGCAGACCTGCATTGATGCTATCAAGCTCTGGTTAGTCTGTGTACTGGATGAGACACTTTAGGTGCATCAATAGCAGTTTAAGGTGATGGAAAGGATCCTGTGAATGTTGCCTGCATTGAGCTCACAGTGTTTCTTTTACGTAGTATCTCTATTCTGCTTATTCTGCCATCTTTTCACCTTTGCTGGGCCCTGGCCAGGTGTCACTGTTTAATGCAGTGGCTTTGTTGACATGTTACTGATAATCCTCTTTTCTTCTACCAGCCTCAAGCCTCAGTGTTAGCAGAGCAAATCTGTATTTCTACTACTGAGGGATTTGCAGGAAAATTCTGACTCTGAACAAAACTCTTGAGGCTTTGAGTGAGACCCCTATGTCAAATTTCCATATGATCACAGAACTATTTCAGTGTTGAGGAATAACTACCTGGAGGACAGGATTAGACTTACACAAAGAATTTGTCAGGCTTTAAATATTAATAACAAAATGGGGCTCCTGTTCTGCTAGATTTGCTGAGGAGGTCTTAGACAGCCCAATTTGGAGTCTATCTCAAGTTCCCATCCTTTTCTGACCTTTCCACTGAAGAACATCCTTACACTTTAGGTCAATGCAAGAGCAAATATCAGTGTTTACAGAACAAAAATAACCCAAGGATTTTTTTTTTTCTTCAGCATCAAATGAACAGAAAGGATTTCTAAAGAAACATGAAAATGGATAATAAAATCAGTGTGAGGAGGCTGCTCTCAACAGGGAGAAGTCAGGATTATTTTCTTTAAAGGCTAAAGTAAGCTTTTAAAAAACACTCACCCTGTTGAAGAAGGTTTTTTGGTGACTTTAGTGGCTGAAACACCCAGAAGAGGGTGGATATTTTGGCGTGTGGGCAAACAGTGGCTAACAGGAGCAGCAGGCTTGTGACTCTCTCCGTGCATAAACTAGAGGTGATTCATACCGTTTTTTTATTTTAGTAGCAAGGCCACCAAGCCAGCTGAAATACATCTGAGGTGAGTGCCATGGAATAAAAGGATCAGCTCAGGACAGCAGGGCAGTGAGCAGTGCCAACAGCCCATGGTGGCACCAAGAGCAGAGGCTTGTCCTGCCAGTGCCAGGCGCAAAGGAAAGAACGGGCAACTGCTGCTGCTTTGGCAGGGAGGGAACAAAAACAAGCACCAAACCCTCCGGCCCTTTGGACTTTCATCACTCTTGTGTGTGTGTTCTCTGAAGTTTCCATGGGCCTGAAAAACTGGAAACAACCTGGGGCCCTTTTCTCCCCCACATCCCCAAACCCAACTGCTTTTATTATTTGGCTGGGGAGAAAGGAAGCTATTTCAGTAGGAAACAGTTATTTTTAAGACAATCTAGAGAGGGCGATGGCTCTTAGCCAAATTAATAACATAATGCAACTAAAATGTTGCTTTTCATGTCATGCTTCCAGTGCTAACACAATAACAAAGCTCAGTGGCTTTATGGAGCTGCTGGTCACTACTCTGAGTGTAACTGTACTCCCTGCTCAGCTGCTCCATCCCTCCTACACCTCTCTCTTCCTCTCATGGCTCAGGATGTCAGGCTGGAGCAGAGTTATTGTTTCTCCATTGGCTTTAATTCTGGCCAACAGAAAGACAAGTGGATTTGTATTTGAAGAGGTAACTTGAGGCTTTGGACCTGCCGAAAACCAGCAGCTTTCCTCTGGAAAACTGAGCGTGACCAAGGGCCTCATGCAGAGAAAATAATTTGTGATTTCTTAAAAATACTATTTAAAGAATCATATTTGCTTTAGTGGGCACATCTGTGGTGCCAACTGTTGGTAACAACACCCAGGCCATGTGGCATATGGGGGAAGTAGTTGTACCAAGGGCTGTGGCTGGCAGACAAATGAGCTCTGACAGCTGTGCTGATCCAAACTTCAACCAATTTTTGAGGGTTCTCTTTTCCTATGGTTTTGGGAGACCGAAGCACACAAGAATTTTGAGGTAAAATTAATATTAAAGACTCAAGATCGAACCCAGATCTGCCCAACTGTTCTGCGTGGACTAAGGCTGATTTTGCATATGGCTAAATAAGATTTAAGCTGCAGTTTCCTGGCTTTTTTTTTTCCTTTTTTTTTTTTTTCTTAAATATACATAAATGAAGGTGTTTATTGCTGAAGGAAATGCAGTGAGAAGAGCACAATTTTGTTTGGCTTTCTGTCTGGTCTCCACAACAGGGAGAGACTGTGAAGAACACAAACAAATCTTTATTTCTGAGCTAACTGCTCAAAGCCAGGAGCTTGCAAAAAGCAGAGAATAATTTGATGCAAAATACAGTTCTTTTCACACGCCTCATGGCTCCATGCACCTCTGTTCCCTCTTTCCTGTTAGTTCTTCTCCTAGCCCTGTCCAGGCTATTGAAACCTGTAAACTCATCCAAAAACCACGGAAAGAAACAAAACTTTCTTTTGGCTTAATGAACTTCAGGTACATAAGGCCTAAACTAACACAGTTTTGCTCCCAGCCCATCTGTGGAAACAAATTATGACACAAATTCAAATGCTGATTTGGAAGGACTTTTGACCATTTATAGAATATTCTGAAATCCTCAGAATGTTGCTTTCATCCTTACTGCTACAGAAGAGCCTTCAGTAATAGAAGAATATGGTGGCTGACTTGATTTGTTTGGGGAATTCAGTTTTTGCCTGGGTTTTCACTTGCAGATGGTGCAGTAGATCCCCTGTTCTCAGTGTTCCAGAAGCCTTTGAGTGGATGCCAATCACTCCCCCCCAGACCCCTCTTGCTTCATTTAACTGGTTACACTGGAAGAGGGGATAAGAAAAAGTGGTTTTCCTCCCTGCCAGAACATTGTCTGCTGTATTTGGCCTCTGTGTTCTCTCTTGCTCCAGACTTTCTCCTTCAGCTCAGGACAGCTTTTGCAGATCCTTCCACAGTCTGACCTATTCCATAAAAGAGGCTGTGAATGCCCCTGCTTAACCTAGTGGGAGGAAGGGGGGGAGATGAATAATCAGTTTCCTTTCAAATGCATCTGTTTTGAGTCATTTGTGCACATTAAGGATATCATCATCACTTTAATAACAGAAGTGGAGACCCACATATAACCTCAGATATGGATCAAGGGGGAGGACAGATGGGAATTTTCCAAGCAACCCCTCTAAATCTTCATCTTGGGTTCATGGCACAGAAGCAACCCTGAAGAAAGAGGAAGGTCTTTATACTGGGTGTTATTTTGGGACAGGCTTAGTCATTTAGGCACCATAGAAGGGAATAGAAATTCTGTTCCCTTGCCTCTTCCTCCAGCCTCCCCCAAACCCCAGCACTAAGTCATCTCCAACAGGAGCACTGGAAGCACCAAATGGGAGTTTGGGGTTGAAATCTAGATCTATGACTTGTTTGGGTTTTTTTTCTCCTCTTCCTAAAGTCTGGTTCTCTGCCAAATATTATAGATCTCATTGACTGCAGAGACTCAAGGCCAGCAACTGCTTTAGGTTTTAGACTCATTTTTCTAAATGATGCTTTAAGAGACATTTTTGCTTCTGCTCTATTAGTTTAATGCATTAATTTGGCACTGAGGAGGTGGAGCACATAATATCCTGTTCCTGAGGAAGGAGTGCTGGGTAACACTGTGAGCCACTGTTCCAAGTATGGGCTTATTTACTTTAATTAGAAAGTGCACTTGTTAAGTCCTCAATTAATTAGGTAGAGCAGCACCTATTGAGAGCAGATGAAAGAGCTACTGTGTGAGAAGGGAGGGGGAGAGGTGAAGGATGAAAAGGGAAAGATAAAACCAGCGCTGGAAAGTAAATGGGGTTAGAGAAGCCAGAAAGAGATCATAAGTACAGCTCTGTTGGATCCTAAATTATAGTCACTGTTCATAAATTGGCTTCAGGTATGGTGGCTGGTGAAGATTTTGTGGGATTATTTGGAGTCAGTCTGCAGTTTTAAAGCAGATCATTGACTGGGACTTTGAGATGGATTTTCTCTAAGGTCTTGCTCAGCTTATGTTCTAGAGGCTGTAGGTCAGTCAGGAATATCTTGACTAACCTGCAGAATAAGTGCAGTGCTTTGATTTAGAGAGGAAACGGTTCACTTGGCTTTAAAAAACTTCTGAATGTTCATCGCTGTTTCATTTCCCCTTCTCTCCTTTTGCATTTTTCTTTGCATTAATATATCCAGAATTTCAAAGCAAACAAGTAAAGTCACAGTTTTGAAAGAAAATTTTCACGTAACGATTCCAGAAACACACTATTAATACCAGATGTTTAAAAAGTCATAAATAAGTTTGCCAAACCTAAGGACACTTAAATGATAGGTCATATATTGTCCTGTCTTCCTGACTTCTGAAGGTCTGTAGAACTGAGGTTTGCAGAGTGCTTACATGGAAGAGAGGTTTGGGGCTTTTTAAGCAGAAGTTGAATTTCTTGCACAAGGTTCCAAGAGCTGGGGGGGTTTCAAACATCACGAGACTTTTGATAGAATCAGCCAGGGTTGCCAATTTTAAACTGAAACCCATCTCCCCATCTAGAGGTTCACTTGAACTTCAGCCCAGAACCAATGGAAGAATTCTGCAGAGCTGGGCTGAGCTATGGGACTGACCCTTTGCCTGGCAGCCCAGGGTTTGCTGTAAAGGTCTGTGGTTGGTTTAAACAACGTGGCTAATCAGAAATCAATTTGGTGGGTGGCTGCAGTCAAAAAGCTCTGTGTTGCCAGATCCATACTCTGGTGCTGTAGATGGATAACAGGTTTGCTGTGATCCTCTATACATCTGAGGGTTTTTTAAACTTCCCCTGGAATCCATATGCAGGAATGCTTCAGAGGCTTCTGATGAAATTTTATGCTCCAGTGATGACTACGTAGCAATTTCCAGGGAATTGTAATAACATAATAAACCAGTCTTTTCAGAGGTTGAAGGAATCTTCCCTCAGCATTTCTGAGGTTCGCTGTAATTCCCTGTCTTTTCCATGTAGGAGTGCAAGTGTGGGTAAAGGCTGCAGGAACACTGTGAGCTGTTGTAAACCTTCTCCCAAAACCTTGGAATATTCCTAACAAATACATTTGTGTAATGGTACAGGATTAGGTAATGGCAATCTTTGGAGCCTGACTCTGCTTAGTATTCATTTCACTCATGTTCCACTCTGCAGTGCCCTGGGAGCAGAAGCTTGGTGAGAAGCAGAAGCTTTTGGCAACTGAGCCAGAGAAATGATTACTGTGAAAGTATGATCATATGAGGGGGAGGAATGGGGTCTGTGTGTGCTAAAACATGAGGTTAATAGAAATCTTTGGAGATGCACTTTCTGTGCCAGAGTGTAAGAGGGACTTGCTGCACCACTCCTGCCATTTCACTTCTTTCTTGGCTTTGTGAATGTTAAAGCAAAATCTGAACACAAGTCTGAAGAGTCCCTGCTGTCTCTGTCTGCTGTGCTCAGTCCAGCTGCTTTTGTGCTCTTTGCTTTCTATGCCCATGTGCAATTGCTGCTTCAGCCCCTAAAATACTGAAAATACTTCACTAAAATACTTCACTCCCCTTTAGTGACTCCTTCCATCTGTCTGAAGCCTTTTCTTTCTTTCTTCTCCTCCAATATGCAATTTAACCTTAAATAATAATTGTGACTTGAAATATAATAACTAACTTGTGTACAACTTTCTAAATCATCCTGAGAGGTTTTGCATGACAGAGGCAACTTCTGAGCCATAATGACTGAGGTTTCTGAGGCAGCACTGGCATTCGGATACAAACCTTTCATTAATTTTAATAAGGACCAGAAATCTGTGTGTACATCTCCAAAACTGCTTCAAAATACTTAACTGTTAATATGTGAACAATCCTGTCACCCCTTTGATGCCACAGTCTCCTGAGCTGATGCTGCTGCTTTTGGGGAGCAATAGCAAATGCCAAAACAAGGTTTACTCCTTTGTAGAAGAGGAACCTGTGATGTGGATTTATTGAGTGGCTTTGATGTCCCCACCAAACAGAGGAGATGCAAACAAACGTGACTTCTGGGTGATTCAGGCTTCAGCTTTGCCTCAAGAATTGACCCAAAGCTGAAGCCAAAGCACCAGGGAAATGATCTTGCTGCTAATGCAGGTCTAGAGTCTTGTGTGCAGGTAATAAATATCCCCTTGCTTCCTTGCTGCTTGTCCACCTGCACTGAGAAAAATAACTCGGGAGATGTGTAATTTCAGAACTGGGCAAGGAGTTCTTAGATGAATTATTTACATGCTGAAAGTTTTTCACTTTAGGTCAACCAAAGGTATTTGTGAATCTTGCCCAACTCTAAGTGCTTCTCAGCTGGAGAAGGAAAAGTTGAAGCAAACCCAGGACGTTCTCTCCAACCTCTGCACACTGAAGTGTTACCTTTTCTCATTTCAGGATTTGTCTGAAGCAAACTTTGAAAATTGATCAGAAAGTTTTGGTTCATCATTAAATACTTGGGGCTTTGTGGTACCCAGAGTATTCTCTGTTCTCAGCACCAGTGTTGGCTACAAGAACAGCCTGACTGGGCCATTAGACCTGGTGTAAACCACTAGGAATATTTTCCATTGCCATTCCCACATCTCTGAAAGAGAAGCAGTTTATCCTATAGGATAAATTGATTGATGTGATCTTGAAACTAGTTCCCCAAAACTTTTCATTGTACCTTTTGCACCAAAGCAATAAAGCCTTGGTTCTGCCAAGTCCTAGAGCAGCTAATACCATGCAATAACTTTGGCAGTGAAACAGAACTAGCTACGTTTTAAAGTCTGTATTCAATGGAGTTAGTATTTGTGGCTACTACAGCAGCCCTAATTTTTCTTTCAGTGGCTTAAAAATGCCTGTTTTGTAAATATTTGAATTAATTATAACAATAATCTAAAATTCCCTGACACTTTCTCTGGTTTTTTTTTTCTTTTTGTACCGAGGGGTTCAAAGAGCAGGAGAATATTTTGGGGGGGGTGGGGTTTGAGTGGTTTTATATTTTTGTGCCTTCACTGAAGTCCCAAAGCCAGACCCTTTGACTTGTGCAATTTGTCACAACTAAATTTAGGTTGGACTTCAAATCTCAAATGTTGAATCTGCCTGCTGTGTGGGGGTTTCAGAGACAAAAACCATTAATCTTTTCAAAGATGAAGGAGCTGCCATGCCTTCCCAAAGTGATAATAAGCAGATTGAGAGGTCGGGAGCCATTTCACATCCAGCTCTGCTCAACTCTCGTGTACCAGACTGGGTTAAGGAGATACTAAAGTGAGGTTGTGTAGATTCAGCTATAGATTGTAGGGAATGGAGTCTCACAAAGGTTATCTTGTTCTGTCTGCTTATTTTGGAATGCCAGCGGCAGTATCTGAGGATGTCCTGCTCTAAAGGCATTTTGATCAAAAGCTAGAAAATTAGGCCCATTAAAGTATTGATTGAGGCTCAGTACTGAAGTGACTGTTGTTGGGTTTGAGGCACAGTGTGAGTCTGCCCCTTTCTGCTGTGAGATTCAAAGCAGAGCAGATTAGGAGTGCTAGGACTGGCCCTTCTGCAGCAGAAATATCAGAGGAGAGACAAATAGCCCCAGGAAATGAGCTGCCAAGTAGTGGAAGCGGAAAAATCCATTTTAAGTTGTGCCAAAATGTTGGAGACCTTGAGTGATGCTGCTGAGAGAAAGGCAGGCACTGAGCACAGCCTTGGTGTAGTCCCGTGACAACTGAGGGTGGACGTGGCTCATCTTCACCCCGGTGTGTCACATCAGTCGTGGTACAGCTGGATCAGAGAACTATGGAATGGTTTGGGTTGGAAGGGCCCTGAAAGCTCCTCTCATTCCACCCCCTGCCATGGGCAGGGAACCCTCCCACTGGACCAGGTTGCTCCAAAGCCCATCCAGCCTGGTTTTAGTCATCTGGTCCAACGCCCCTGGATGCTTGATTTTCTGTCTGCAGAGGAAATGAGATGAGCTTTCAGGTCCCTTCTAACCCAAACCATTCCATGACTGACTCCCCAGTTGTGCCTAATTACTCACCGAGGCACAAGGGGGCACCCATGGCTAAAGCTTTAATTATCCATGAGGTCCTGGGAGCCCTTATGTCCCGCTGGGTCTCCCCTCACCTCCCAGCAGGGCCGTGGCTGCCCCTTTCAGGGTGGGGAGTGGCTGCAGGTGGGAGGAAAGGCAGAAAATCTTGGCAAAGTGAGGAATCTTCTAGTCCCTTTTCGTTGGGAATAGAGGAGGAATCCTAAGACACTTCCCTTTGTCTTTGAAGACTTAACTAAAGTCTGCTGAAGTCATGAAATATTAAGGTAGGACCATGAAATAATCCTTCAGGGCATTTTGCTTCACTTTTTTTTTTTTTCCTTCAGAAAATGTTTTAATCCTTTCTAGTTCATGGCGAGTTCAGCACCAACTGCTACACTAACAAGAGACAGTCCTTTATAATTAAAGACAGGTTCATATTTTTTGCAGTTTAAAGATGGGGTTAGATTTCTGGGATAAGAGGGAAGCTTTCTAGCGATTTTATTCTTAAGATATTTATGGAGCAACCTAGAATTCCTCAGAGTTCTTACAATCACATAAGTACTTCAAAATACCCGTGAGCAAGTTGGTACTTCCTTGTGGATTGAGGGATTGTCTTTATTTTTCTGTTTATTTTCAAAATTGCTGGTTAAATCTCAAAATTGCCAAATACCTTTATCCCCCTGTGCCCTTCAAGGAGAAATATGGTGTTCTGCATTTCTAAAATGGAAAGCTGAATGAAGATCCTGGCTGGCTTTCCCCACTTTCTTCCCTTTCTCCTCCTGACTGTGCTGATTCCATTAGGGCATCACACACCCCTATATATCCTTAAAACTGCAGCTTTAGGAACTCCACACACAACATGAGTTGTATTGGCGAGCAATTCTGGCAGCACTAGTAGTTGTTTCCTCCCCTGCTCCAAGAATGGAAGGAGATTTTTCCTACCTGGATCAGGAAAAACTTGAGCAAACGGGTGGGCTCTGCAGCATCCCCAGAGGTCAGGGAGCAGGAGACAGGGACAGGAGCCTTGCAAGGGGGTTCCATGTCTCCCTCCTCTTTGTCCCAGGCATAGAGAACTGCTGCTCTCCCACTGCTGCTGACAGGGGTCTCCACAAACAGGTAACTGAGCCTGGAGAATTACACAGGGAAGAAATCCTGGAGCTTGCCAGTGAGACCTCTGCTAGCTGTGGAAGCGGGATGCCTGGAGACCCCTGTACCCCTCCAGCTCCCGGTCTCCCTTCTGCTCTAGTTCTCACCTGGCACACGAGAAGCCCAGCAAAAGCAGAGGTTCATAATTGCCCTTTCTTTAAAAGCAAACCAGTCTAATTTCTGCTGAGAGAGCAGAAACTCACTAATTTGAAACAGTGAGAGCAGAACGTGCAAAGGGCAAGGGTGAACTCCAGGCTTGTCTCCACACTAAAGGAACCTGTGGTGAGGCCAAGAGCCCCATCACAAGCTCTGCAGAAGGTGCAGTGACTCTGCAGCTTTATGGCTTTGTAGAATCCTTGCTGTCCCCAGCACCAGAGCTTCTCCCTCTCGTGTCTACAGCAGCTTTGATTTTTGTGGTGGTGGAATGAATTCTAGCTTTCCATTTTAGTGGCTTTGTTTTCTTCTTTTTGGTGTTCTTCAACTATTCTGGTTTGCTGCGAATAAAGTTTTCTCTGGGAGAGCGAGGAAAAGCTCAAGCTAACAGCTTTTATCAGGCCCTTTCCAAGAATAAATAGATTTGTGGGAACTTGGTCCCTTCAGCACATGGCTGATGTGTGTAAAGCCTGCCAGACTGATGGTAAAGCAGGGAATAATCACTGTGATACGATACTTGACTGGTCTGAGAAGGTTATAATGTGTGTTTCTTTTGCTCAGTGCACTAAAAAGAAAACGTGCTGTGCGGGGCTTGTTCAGCTTATCCAAGTCCTTGGTTGTTCCTGAGCTTGCTTCATCCATAAGGAAGGGGCAGTGAGGTGGGATGTGAAATGTGTGGCTCATGTGAGCCGGGGTTAGTGTCCCCTCGGGGCTCTTTTTCCCCCTTTTCTTAAAAATTTCAACCGTGCAGTTTCGAGTGCTGGGAGCGTTTTCTTTGCACTTGTCCAGCCCGAGCACAAAGAGGCCCCAGTTGGGTGCCTGGAGTTTCTATAACATGGGGAATAATAGAAGGAGCTTGGACATGATGAGGCTTCTTTGCAGTGTAGTGGGGTTATGCTTTGCTGTATGCACACATACATTTCCTAAGGAAATTTATAACTTCTGTCGGGGTGTGTAATATAAGAGGCTTTTTAAAAAAATAAATAAATGTGTTGCAGTTCAGTGTGGGGAAAACATGTAAGTAATAGGAAAGAAGTTAACACAAGGATGCAGAAGTGAGGAAGAGGCATGTGTTAAAGCAAGTCCAGGAAGAAGGTGCTGAGCCTCCCAAATCCATTGTGAATGTCTCTTGCCATCCTCATCTTGCCACGTGACCTCTGAACTCCAGTAAATCCCTGTCAGTGCATGTTCTGGGAAGCTCTGACCAGGAAAAGTCTTGCAGATCCTGTAACTGCCAAGCCTCCTACTGAGGAAACACCTGGGAAATGTCAGGCTGAAATGCAGACAGTGAGACCCCCTGAGAGTCTGAGGTGAACCCTGGGATCTGGTTTGAGCTGACAGAGTTGCTTCCAAGTGCGCTGGGATGTCCCAGGA
Source organism: Lepidothrix coronata (assembly GCF_001604755.1). Classification (NCBI taxonomy): domain Eukaryota; kingdom Metazoa; phylum Chordata; class Aves; order Passeriformes; family Pipridae; genus Lepidothrix; species Lepidothrix coronata. The sequence continues at coordinate 939,862 of NW_016690208.1, forward strand.
CAGTCCCAGAATGGAGGAGTGTGAAATGCTGTTAGTTTTGCCACCAGGCTGTGTTTGGGAGGATCAGACAGCCCAGAGCACATCCAGCATGGGAGGTCCGGCGGTAGCACCACGGGCTGGCAGCCCAAGGCACAGACTGTGGAAAATTGAGCTGGATTTGCTGCTTTGTGTGAAAGTCTCTTTCGTTCCAGTGCCTGTGTTTGTCTGGTGGCTAAAGGCAGGGAGGAAAGCCAGGAGCAGGGATCCTCCAAACCCAGGCAAGGCATTTGTCAGGGCAGTTGCTGTCTTTGTGCTCCGCCAGTCAAAGCACAGGAGCATCCAGTTGTTTGGGGGATAATTTGTAAGGAGGGGAGAGCGCAGCACCTCGGCACCAACACTGGAAATGACAGTCACTGAGCTTTTGTTTCTGTTGCATGTAAGAGAAAAAGGAGGAATCCCAAGTCATAAAGTTGATAAAACAATGCTCAGTGTTTGCCAATCAATGTTGTACGTTCAGAAGTAAAAAAATAAGTGACGAACAGAAAAGATGGGCAACGTGTTAGGGCAGGTAATTAATGTTTTTGGTGTAGGAAACTCCTCTGAATAGAATTTCTGGGTGGTTCTGGGCACAGATGAGGAGTGCTTTTGGAGACAAGAGGGTTTGTTCTGGGATCACAAGTAGTTACAAAAGTGGAAGCACCTTGACCCAGCCACTTTTTTTAAATCTTTGGCATTAGTGTGGCAGCCTGTGTTTACAAACTGAGATTAAGAGCTTTATTTCCGTTATGTTAATGAAAGCTGGGGTTTAAGAGCCTTACAGCTAACAAAAGACCCAAAAGCCCTTTGTCAAATGCAGGTCTGTGTCCAGCATGATTTCAGAGTGGGCTGTTGCTCTCCTTTCCCCTCCTGGTTCTCATTCCAACTAAAATGGGGGTCTAGTTACCCAATGCCTTGCACCCAATTTTAATTTCTCATTTTCCATGATACTTAAAAGCAAGTTGGGCAAGATGTTAATGTGTTTCACCCCCTTAGTTTATTTAAAAGTCAAGCTTAGCAGTAACTCACCCCTTGGAACAGGATCATGACATGGTAACCTTGGAGGTTTCAGCAGAGATTTGCTTGTTTGACTTTTCCCTGGATTCAGTGACCTGGCTCCTCAGTGCTCCCTCTCTGATGTGAGGAGAGTGAAGGACACTTGAATGAGAAATCTTTGAAATTTGCCTGATTTCCAAAGGGTCCCTCCTGAAATGTTTGCATTGGCTTCTCCTTGTTTCTTACCTTCCCTTGCTCCTCCTTGTGAGTCCACTCTGAAAAAGGACTGTGCAAACAGAAAATAATAATATAAATTAAAAAAAAAAAAAAAAGAAAAGTCTTTTTATAGTTGAGCAGGAAGGATTAATGGCAAATTCTTGCAGAGTCAGCACTGTAACAGCTCTGGTTACTGAGCAACAAGCCCTGAGCTGGTCAGGCACCTTTTCCTTGTCTGTCCTGGACACTGTACAAGGCTCATCCAAATGCATCCTTCATTTCTTGTCACAGTGCAGCCTGTTCTATTCTAGAAACACAAAAGCCTTCAGGAGCCTAACTTTCAAGAATTATTTCCAAACTCCCAAGCTTTGTAACTTGAAGCATTAAATCATGATTGTAAAATCTCATTTGAGAAAGGTGTTCAAGGCAGTGGGCATAGAAAGGGTTGGGAAAGTGGAATGAAGCTCCAACCCAGTCCCTGAATCAAAGGCCAGTTTCCAGGGATCTGTGTCCCAGAACGAGAGCAGGTGGTGTCAGGATAGGAGTCACTGACAGAACAGTGGCTCCAAGAGCTCCTGCCAGCAGCAGGGAATGGCTGAGGTATGGGCAGGACATGCTCCACTGGGCTGTCCTGCTGCTCCATGTGGGTACCAGAGACTTCCCTGAGCCTCCCAACTGCTCTTCCTGCTGGGAGTTGGGAAGCCTTGTGCTGGTGTCTAGTGGGGAAATCTATGGCAATGCCATTTTCCAGGTGGCCCAAGGTCATGCTCACAAGGTCACGCTCACAGTGTCATGGAAAAGATAATGGATTGGGGGCTGCTTTTCTTTGCCTTCTGCCTTGAAACTTTGTTTAGTCTTCTCAAATCTGACTTTCACATTTTTCTATCTGGAAATACAAATTACTGCCAACACTTATTTTTTTCCTCTGAATGAGAAAAGGATATTCACAGTCTCAGGGCTTTTTGGAAACCTCTACAATTGCACATTTCTAAGAGTTAGCAGCAGAGCACTTCTGATCCTCAGCCCTTGCCCTGCCACTGCTGCTCCCAGTTTGAGAAGATGCAAGGACTAAATCTAGCTCTTGATGCTCTGCATCATCACAGGCTGTCCCCAAACCCTGCACCCCACCTCTGTGCTGACCTTGGCACTTTGGGACAGGTGACACTGTTAGAAACCTCCTTTCTCTTTCATGTAGCTGCTGAAAGGCTGTCCAGTCCCTCCTTGCAGTGCTGAGGCACATTTGCAGCCTTCTTAGTCATGTGGAGGTACCTGTGACTGTTTCTCACAGTTTATTTAACATCTGGTGACTTTGTTTTGCTAGAATCTCTCTCAGGGACTTACAGGTATAGGTGACCTCAGTTCTTGGCACATCTGTGTTCAACCAGGTGTTCTGCTCGCAAGCAGCGACCACAGCAGGCTGGATTTCCCTCCCCAGACTGTTCTTCCTTGCTTTTCTCCTCTGCCTGATGTCTGGAAATACTGCTGTGCCTCTCTCAGACTGCACTGGGAAATCTGAGACGTTGGCTGATGCGGGGAGAGCAACCAGAGCTGGCAGAACTGGTTGGTTGTGGTTCTTGTAGCCCATGTTCTGTGGTGTGTTGCCAGCAGCGTGCTCTCCCTGCCATATTATTTACATTTGTGCTCAGCGTGTTCTCCTCTGGCTCCAAGAACAAAAGCTTGTTGGTATGGATGGGTGACAATGCATAGCTTTGTTATTAAAATTGGGACTTTTCCTGCTAGGACTTTTGCATTGGAAATAGCATCCAGTGATTAATCTCCTGCTGGCTTTGTTCTTTTTATGACCAAGGGATTGGCTCTTGGAGGACTTCCTGCTTTTTTGGAGGGGCTTTGCAAGGTTGATTAATCTGTAGTAATAGTGGCTGGAGTCACCAGGGTTTCTATAGTGACCAGATGGAGATAAGAAAGTAGTTGCTAGTGGTAGTTGCTGAAGATGCCGGATGCCAAAATTGCCAACTGTTTTTAAACAGACCAGCCAAGCAAAAGAGATCTGTGGCTCCACAGTCAGCTTGGACCTGAACGTCCTCTTTGTTTGGCTGAACAAAACCCAGATAAACAAAACACTGAAGGCAATTAGCTTTGTTTGCTTGCCTTTGTCCCCTCTTCTTCCAAATCATTGTAAAATTAGGAATAATGCCAGTGAATTCTGTAGCTATTCAGTGGACAAAAGCTGGTGCACAGGAGATGAAAACACATAAGTATAATACTGCTGTTGTCAATAACCAGCCCGCTCAGTTTTAGACTTTACTCCATTTACTTTCTCTCTTCCAGATTTAAGGAGATTTATTTGATCACTCTTGTAAATGAGAGCATCAACCACGGATCTGGGTGTTGCACCACCTTCTTCTGGGAAGGTCTCTGCTTGCCAGTCTCCTTTCTTGAGCAGTCTTACATCAGCCTCTTGGTTGTGTCTGGGGTTACAGATGTCACCTGTGGCTCAGTGTCACCAAGGGGACATGCTGGGCACTGGGCCGTGACGTTAAGTGATAAATTTCCTGGATATACGTGCTGTGAAGTTCACTATGGACAAGGGTTAATTCCAACCTCCCCCTTGTTACAAAAGCTTTTTGTCCACCCTGTGCACTGGCTGGGGAACTGCTCCCATCAAAGCTTGCCACAGGAACACCCCTGCACGGAGCAGAGATGGAAACCCACAGGCTGCTGGGAGGGGGCCAGTGCTAAGCAGTGCAGGTACCACGGTGCTGTCCAGTGCATAAGGCAGAGGCAACATCCCTCGATGGCAAAAATGCAAGTGTAGGGAATTTCTGGGTGTTGGAAGCTCACAAGCTCACGTTAAGTCTGCCTGAACTTGCTCTCCCCTACAGCCACGACCCTCAAGCACCAGCCTGCCATGCAGTTGCATCCAGGCTTGGTTGTTCCACCTTTCCTTGGTCTTTCTGATCTCTGACAGCCCCATGGAGAGGGGCTGGGTGTGAGTGTGAAGCAGGTTCCTGCAGTCAGCAGTTTACTCCTACAGGTCCTAGAAGCTTCCCTGTGGGTTTTTGCATGAGTACACTCTGCTCTGGTCTAAATGAGGGTTTGTGGTCCAGCCTGGTGTTATTTGGAGTGCTGGAACCCTGCTGTGGGTGCTGTGGAAGGTGATGGTGTGCAGTGCCCTGGGGCAAAGGCAGCCCGGGTGGAACAGCCTTCCCCATCCCCTGAAAAATCACCCTGTGACTTCTGGGGGCAAGGATGGGGACTTCCCCTGCTGAGGAAATGAAAATGAAAGAGGAGGTTGGGCTGCCCTATTGCTCATAGCTCTGTGCTTTGTCTCCCCAGCTCCGTATCAGTCTCTGCCTGTGACAGTGACCCAAGTCCTCGCTGCCTCCTCCACCTCGGGCTCCTCCCTTCCTTTCCCAGGCTGTCACAGGGTCGTGCTTGTGGTCCAAGGGGCCCTGTGTGAGCAGTGCAGCAGGACAGGCCATAAATCACCGATAGCTGCGGGGCTGTGGCCCTGTCTGCAGTGTGCTCAGCCAGAGCCACGTGGCAGCCCGCTCCATCTGGGATCCCTCAGAGGAAATGATGCTCAGGAGCCTCCTTGGGCTCCCTGGGAACACCCCAGCGATCCTTCACCTTCTCTAACCCTTTTAGCATCACCATGGACATTCTGCCTTTGATGTGCCTGCAGCTGTTGGCAGCGGGGGAATGTGCCCAGAGCTGCCCACAGGGACCATTCCTTCAGGATGTGCCAGCACAGCCTGGGAGCAAACAGGGCTGGGCTGGGGCACAGCAATCCAGGTGTTTGCTAATTCCCAGGAGTGTTGCACCTCTATCTGCAGAGCCTTCCCTCCGTCCAGCACCTTTGCCATGGGTTCCTGCAGGATGGGGTGCACACGTGTGCTCTGGGAGCAGCACAGATGCACCAATGGTGCAGAACACAGGTCCTGAATCCCACAGCAGAGACAGGAGCTCTTTCAGGTCCATTCTTGGAGAAGGACATCTGGAAGGGGTAACTTGTGCAATCCCACTTTATGGGGGATAAATCCCCCTGAGCAAACGAGGTCAATGGGACGACACCATCAGCCCCACAGTGTCCCCTCCAGGCTGGGACAGGAGGGGACCAGGGCATCTCTCTGTGCCCCAGTGCAGTAAAAAGCTGTCCCTGGTTGAGGCTGTTTGATGTTGGTTTTCTACCTTCACTTTGTGTGGTTATTTCTGGCCGAGGGAAGATTAAGCCTTCAGCGGGTGTTTGGTATGTCAATAACTATAATTAAGCTTTTGTGGTTCTCTTGCAAACTCTGGAATCTATAATTTTCAGCAGAGTCCCCTCCTAGCATTGCTAAGGGGAGAGGGGGTTCTTTGTTGGACTGAAAAAAAAAAAAAAAAAGAAGAAATTTAAAAATCAAAGCTATAAAATAAGATGCTAATCAGTATCATTTACAAATGTTTAAATTCAAAGTTATTTCCCCTTTAAAGGAGGAGAAAAAAAGGAATCTTGGCATTTCTTGCTATCTGCCAACTACTTTGGGGAAAATTTTACCCAGAAACTAGTTTGTTCCTGTTGTTTAATAATGGCATTTCAGGGGGTAAAAAAAAAAAAAAAAGAAAAAATATAAACCAGCTCAAGATGAAAGGGTGAAGAATACAGAGAAACTTTATTTTCTGCACAAGGTCCCTTTGCTGATCATGTCCATAGGACAGGCAAGTTTTCTAATACCTACCCAATGCAGTGGTGTCAAGGGGAGGGAGGCTCTGGAGATTTGTGGCATAGTGAGAATGGATTTCTGGGCTCTCCTTGCTTTGCTGCTCACTGTGATCGGGATGGGCACAAGTTACTAAAGGCCTGGTTTTATTTTCTGAACTCAGCTCCCTGAGATGGCTGGGAATGTGCAAATGCCCCCCGTGCAGAATTGCACCTTTATGTGTCTGTGGCTTTCTGTACATCCAGCTGGGAATTAGGGGAAAACTGCGTGGGTGAATTCAAGGATCACGTTAATAATTGCAAAGTGCTTTTAGGATGTGATGATGAAAGGCACTTTAGGGGCATCAAAGTGTTTTTTGTGCTAATGATCTGTTCATGGGGCGTTTGATGGGGATGGCTGATTTGGGTGTCCTGTGTTATTTGGAGGAAGGCAAAGGTGAAAACCCACATCAGATAATGACTGAGGTCGTGTTGGCCCTAAAACAGTGAGGTGTCAGGTGCGTGGTACCAGCCTTACACTGCAAACACTGTGCCTGCTCCCTGCCTGGGGCACATCCACTGACAAGAATATTAACAAATATTCGAGGCTTTTGAAGATGTTAAATAGTCTCACTTATTTCATTCCGCTCATTAATGCAAATTTTTCAGTGAGTTTTGGTCTGGTTTGTGTGCTAAATGTGGGATTTGACAGTAAAAGAGTCATTTGGAGAAGAGCATCTCAAGATACACAGAGCAATGGAATGAGATTAAAAGTTGCCCTTTTTAAGCTAAACAAGAAATAGTTTAATCTTAGCTCATAATGAAGAAAAGTCAGAGAAAAGCAATATAATAGGTATTCAGGTGTTCAGGTGGCTATGAGATGAGATGACACTGATAAAGCATAAGTTTTGTTTGCACGTGGTGAGTTTGCCAGTGGAAAAGTTTGCTGATGACACACAAACAAGATGTTCCATATGAAGAGAGATTTGACTGTTTTGTTTGACAAAACAAGTCTGTTACTGGTGGATCTTTCCTCTGCAAGGGAGCTGTGCACCAGAGAGGCTGGAGTAGCCAGGGGTCTGTACAAGCAGAAGTCCCAGTGAAACCAGAGCGTGTTTTGGAGTCCTATGAAGTCAACAGGAGCCTTTTCCTCAGCCCTGAGAGGCTTCACAGGGCCTCTGTGCTGGCGGGGCTGGAACAATGATGATTAAATTTTTTATACTGTATCTAACTTGCTGGAAGGTTAACTTCAAGTTTGACCCTGTTAAGCTGAGCAAGAGGGTGTTTAGTGGGAACAGAAATGGTCCAACCCCTGCCATACTGGAGCCATGTGTCCATCCAATCCAGCAATGAGTCCAGCAGCATAGAAGGGCTCCTGAGCTTTGAATCCTCGACAGGTCCCACTGTGAAGCTGCTTTGATGCACTCTGTGCGTTACAATCAAATTACAATAACATTTTAAAAATAAACAAACATCTCCCAAGCTCTGAAAACAAATAAGCAAACAAAGTCCCCTTCCATGAAATCCCATTTCAATCACTTCATTTTATTTCCTTCTTCTTGGGGAGGAGAGGGGATTTATTTCACCAGTGGGTGTATAAATATTGACTCGATTTTTTTTTTTTTTTTTTGGAGAAGCAGACACAACCAGGTCTCTTATTAGTTCTTACCCAAACATGGGTAAACACACCCTTTCTGCAGTGGCTCCTGTTTGGAGAGCTTTACCAAATACTATTGCTGTTGAAGTGGAGAGAGAGTGTGCAGATGTGGAGAAGTGTGTTTGCTGGAAGGGGAAAAAAAAAGCTTATTAGCTTTGAAGCAGATTTCTATACTCTGGGTTAACACACTGAGTATGTCAGAAGAGAGTTCTCTGTGGAAATGGGCTGTGTTTCTGCTTTATGTGTTAACAATTCAAGCAAAGTATGAAGAAATCGAGCATTGTTCTGCTCTAAGTGGCACAGATTGCATTTCAGGCAGTGCAGATAAAGCATTAGGAACTGTCTGCTCTGCTCCAGGAGATGGATTTGAATTGCATGTTTAATCAGCAGGGCTTTTTTTTTTTTTTTAACACGGGACTTTCCAGCCAGATAAAACTGAGCGATCTCTAATGAACTGTGCATCTGGAGGATGGCAGGTTGTGGGGAATATAAAAGCTGGTTGGGAAATAGATTTACACTTAGTCCTGCATGAGAGGCTGCTGCCAACTGCAGAGTAAAGTAATAACAGTCACTGGCAGTGCTTTATGTCTGAAGGTCTTAAACCTCTTTACACATAAGATGATCTATATCACAAGCTTCACTCTAGGGACAAGAAAATAATGGCACAAAAGCAATGGTTTAAGTTGCTTCAGGTCACCCTGCAGGTCACTGGAGTGGTGAAAACCAAACCTGAGCTCTGCTGAGACCTGGGTTAGCGTGTGAGCCTCTGGATTGCTGCTGCTTCCAGGCAGACCAAAGCCTCCCTGTTCAGCCCAAGACACCCACCACCAAACAGCCTTTAAGGAATGAAGTGACCCTTCTTTTCAGCTAACCAGCCATAGCACTTTTCATCAGAGCAGTGATGAGCAGCTGGTCACAGAAATAGCTGAGAGCAATTGCAAAAAGAAGTGGTGTCAGTTGTGCCTTAATGAAGTTAAGTAATTCCCTGTTATGGTTGGGTTGTATCTTAAAGATACTCTCAGATTACACAAACCAAATTGCAGTTGCTGTGGTGTTGATACCTCAGAACATAGAGTACAGGCTTTTCCTTAACATACACACGTGTGTACATGCAAGGGGTGGCTCATCCTTGTCACTGCTAAAGAAGCTCTTTTGGTGTCATTAGTGAGCCCAGTACAGGATATGGAGCCTGAGTGATGTTCATCTCTACTCTCTCTTCCTTCACTTTGTCCTGGACTTATCATTTCTCCATTTGAACTTCTTCCTGCAGGAATGACTTCCCTTTGACCAGTAAACTGCTCCCACAGGCCTGCCCAGCACCAGGACACAGAGTTATCTACCTACAGCAGTTGGAAACAAAAATACGTCTTGCTTAGACAGTAAAAAACTACCTTTTTGTTTTAAATGGTATCTTAAGTGTTGGTCATACCAAAAAGTTGCTTTGATGTTTTCTAAGCTCCTTCTCCTTTCCCCTTCCCATCAAAACTACTCAGAATCCAGCCCAGGCTTAGTTTCTGTCCTGCACAAAGCCTTTGTTCCAGGCATTTGCTCTGTAACCTGCTGTCTCCTGGAGACCAAGATCTTGCACTGATTTCCATCTCCCTTTTGAACTCAGCTTTGAGGCTGACTGGGTGTGCACATGAGCTCCAGCTGACACCAGCACCATGTTCTTGCCCTTAAGCATGTTCCTCCACAGAGCAGTGTCCCTTCTCCAAAAGGACTTGGCGTGACTCTGTAGCTGGTACCTCCCAATGTTTGTTGCCTGCAGCTCCGCAAATCATTGTCAGGGTGTTCAGAACAGGTCAGGCTCATCCCTCCTACATCAGTTCTGTGTGGCATGTGCAGGGACTCTGGCACAAGCACTGCCCCACACCTGCATCAGTGACACCAGGGTGTCCAAAACACTGACAGACCACGCTAGAAATGGGCAGTGCTGCCTAAAAGTCATAAGAATTGTGCACATGTGACTTGCGGAATTCAGACTTAAATTTTACATCCTGGTAGTCTGTAACTGCCACAGTGGCAGTTGTCCTTAATGGGCAGGGAATTGATCACCAGAGGCTTTTATGTGCTGATGTGATGTTCATCTTTACGGAGGGGGAAGGAGCTCCCAGGGTGGTTCTGTTTCATGAAGAAAAGATGTGCTGTTTCTTTGCAGAGATCACGTTACCTGCACTCACCCAGGATAGCACACAGCCATCTCCATGAACCCAACAGGGCCCTTTGGCATGAACAAGGTCCTTTGGCACACTGGTGGGAAAAGCACTTGTGCTTGCTGATGCGTTACTGCATTTAACTAGCAAACCTCCAGACTGGGAGAACTCCTCATGTGCAGCAGCCCCGTGGGGGTTTTCATGGTGAATTATTTTTTCCCTCTGTGGTACAAGTGGGAAACTAACCTTGGTTATTTGCTGTGTGGTTCAAATGTAGCCCAGGATCACCATGCTATGCCACAGGCAGCGGAACAGCCTGATCTGGTGTTTGGACTGGACAACACAGCTGAATGTTGCCTGGTGGTGTTGAGTCTCTTGTATTTTCCAGTAGCATCAGTGACTGAGTAGGTCCTAAACCAGAGGTGGATCAGATGGACAAACAGGGAAATAAAGGGATGTTTACAAAACCAGGCAGGCTTTAATAAAGGCAATCAGGATTTAGGAGCTGTAATACCTCCCTGTCAAAGCCTGTTGATGTGTTACACTGTCAGGGCTGACCTGTCAGCCCAACACTGCTGCTGCCATCAGCTGAACAATTGCTGCAAAACTGTAGTTCTCTAAATATCTAAATGGAAGAGTACAGCAGAGCTGTAATCAGCAGGCAACACTTCCCTGGGAAGGGTGGGCTTGGACTTGTATCGCTGCATTGTGTTTCCTTCCATTCCACTGGAAAAAGGCTCCGTTTAATGATTAACAGCCATTCCCGCCTCTCAGCTGGCTGGGCAGCCCGGTGGGATACGGTGTAGTTGGAAAGCACAGAAAGATCTGTCTCTGCCAGACGTGGCATCCCCGCAGCACCAGTCAGGAGACAAAAGCCTTTAGTGTTCCCGAAAAGAATTTAAAACATTTTACATCAAACGGCTGCAGAAGTTCAAACATGTCACCGGTAGCCTGTGGCACAGGATGGGAATGGCTTTGTCAGGAAGGCTGTGGAGGATTTGGGGGAGTGGTGTATAGCACTGGGCAGTAATTCAGTTACATGCATGGTTTTTGAGCTTTCTGTACATCTCTATAATTAATACTCTCCATCGTGCACTGGGAACAAGAAACAACCCACAGCAGCTCCTGTGTCACAAGTAGCTGTCAAACAGCAAACCCTAAAACCAGGAGTGCTGCATGTTCTGCTCCTCAGCAGAAACCTCCTAATCTTGCAGTGATGGTTGAAGCCAGAAAGAGAAACCAAATAGGAGCATCCATTGACCAGATCCCAGCCAGGCCAGCTTCTGCCTTCATGGACATCTTGACTCTGCCATGGATGGTGAAACTTCTCAGCAAGCAGATGAAGCTCTTCAGCAGATTTCTGCTCATGACCAGATCCCTACAGGGCAGGAAATACTTTAATCCAGGGCTTGAACTAGTGCCAGTCACTCGAGTAGAACCTGTGTGTGAGAAGTGCTGGTAGGGTCATGTTAAATGCAGAATCTGAAAAGTTGTGTAGGGATTAGGAAATCCTATCCAGGGAATTAGATACCTGAGAGCACTGCAATGTGCAGTGTGGAGCACTCAAAGGGAGTGAAAAGGAGTAGAAATAGTTGCTTTGGTGTAAATGTCTTGGTGCCACCCTAAAAGCCAGGGATCAGTACCAAACCCTCAGTCTACAGCCCCCCAGGGGCTCTGGTGTTTGCAGGGTGGGTGCTGGGTCAGCCTCAACCAGACATCCCCCAGAGCTGGAGATGGGCACAGCCAGTCCCTCCTGTGCCACTGCCTGGATTGCTGTGACTGTCCCTGGGCTGGGGGATGAGTCCCATTCCCGTGGATGGTTAAGCTCCTGTTCTTGCTGGGTTTAGAGGTGTGGATCCAGCCCTGCTCCATGTGGTGGTCCATGTTCTGAGGCCATGGCTGCATGGCTGTGTCCTCCCATGATCACTGGGGCCATCACCCCTTCATGGCAGGGGCACTTCCCACAGGCTGGGTTCCCATTCCCTGTGGTTCCAGCAACTCTTAGCCAGGTACCAAGTTTAGATACTCCAGATCTGGGCTGGGTGTGGATCCCGAGCCCAGAGGGGAGTGAAAGGCTCTTTATCCCACCTCTCCTTCACATGTTTGTTTGATCCCTCCCACCAGTTTTTCCGGTGCCGTGGGTTTCACTTCTGCCTGGTCATACCACAGTTTTAAACCTGAATAGGGTATTTATCTAAATATATCCAAACACATCCCTATAATTCCTTGTGAGTTGTGGGGGCAGTGAGTGATCTGGGATACTTTTCAGACTTATGTAAAGTTAAAAATGGTTGAACTGTAATTCAGTGTTGTCCTCCAGGCCAAGCCAAACTGGGAGGGCAAGCCCAGGTTAGTGTCTGGGATTCCTCTGCCCCTTGAAGCTGGGCACTGTGAGTCACACAGGGCAGCTGTAAAGCTGCTCACCATGGCTCGGAGATGCCTCCCCACTCGGTTTTCCTAGAGGAGCAAAGAGACAGAATTATATTAATAAGAGGCCTTGATGCTTAACCAAGCTATGGCTCCTGAGGAGAGGTGGGTACTGGTTCTTCTGGAAACTGGCTAAATACAGCTGAATGTTTAAAACGCTGTATTTATTCAGGCTGTAATGACATGCTGCTTTTTTTGAGAGGTGCATTTCATCTAAAGCAAGTGTTCTGTTCTCCGTGTTGTGTGGTGGAGTTCCTCCTCCCCTGTACTTTTCTCATTTTGACTAATTAAACTATAGCAGTCAATTCCCATTCCTTTTTTCTTCCCCCCTCCCCCTTTTTTTTCATTTTGCTGCTGTGCTGATTTACTTCAGTTTATTTAGTGCTTTAAAATGGCTTCTATTTAAATTTGGAAGGGAAGAAAAATAAATCTGCTAAATATATTTCTATTCAGATCATATGTTGTGGCTTTTCTCTTTTTGAAGAATGAGGTCTAATTTTTGAACCTGAATTCACTTTGGCAATAGTCTTGGCTTCAGCAATGTTGGGTTTCCTTTTGTTTTAAACTAATTCCCTTTTTCCTACTGCTGGGCTACATTTATGTCTCTGTGCTAGCAAAGCTTTTATGCATGTGTTTGGTTTGAAAATGTTCATCTGAGCAAAGTAAAGTATGTGGAGAGGATTTGAGGACGGGGCTGTCAGTGAGTTTTATGGTGGTTCCTGGGGCAATGATGTGGACCTGAAGCATCACCAGTCCTTTCCCAGCTATCCATGCACATCCCATTTGGATAAGTCTTTGCAAAAAGATGCAGCACATCATTTTCCATTCCTTTTTGTCTCTCTCTCTGGGAAGCCAGGCCTTGTTCTTTTCTGGGTAGAGTGGGGTGGTTTTTTTGAGGGGAAAGAATGTTTACTCAGTATTTGCTGCATTTAGAAGAGAGAAAAGGTAGAAAAGAGCAGGAGGATAAAAGGTATGTATTCAACAGCAAAGGAATTATCACATGTTCTTTGTAAAGTACCTTTTAATAGATTAAAGGTTTATCCTAAACACTTTGGCTTGGCTAGAATATGTTTCTCAGTGAGGAATGTGTAACTGAGAAACACGGGAAAAGCAGCTGGAGAAAAAAAAAAAAGCTAAGAAAACTAGGGATTTTATGGGATTTCTGACAAGATGTGTCACTGCCTGTTGTCCCTAAAGTCCCAATCCTCAAAGCTGGACTGGATGGGTCATCAGAGCACCTGGGCCTTTAGAGAGTTTTGAGACAGGTTTGTCTGTGAGTTGGAGTTTCTTACAAGTATCTGGGTGTGTAACTTAGGTGTACCCTTCTGAGAAGGTTTTCTGGAGGACAGAGGACTGTGAGGCTGTTAGTTTTCTACCCCACTCACAACACTGCTTGTTTCAATTTCTTTTTTTTATTGTTACTTAAAGCTCTGTTATAGCAACCTAGGAAGCAGAATGCAGATGCTTCAGAGCAAAGGTATGAATAAAATCTTCTGCCTACAGAAACTGGGAGATGCAAAACCACAGCCCCAGCGAGCAACCCCAACTAAGTCAAATATATGTATTAAAGGAGAGAAGTCCTTACCAGGCGTGGTAACAGATGTCATAAGGGAGATCTAGTTTATGGTGCAAACCTTAACTTTTGGCCACGTTCTGAGGTCAGGTTTTTGAGTAAAACCTGCATTGCTGAGTCAGGCCAGCGGGTCCTTGTATCTTCTACTCTGAATGTAATGTAACATAGTTGTCCTCTCACCTCAAGTTCAGGTTCTTTGCGGGTCAATATCAGTCCTGTTTGTGGCTGTATTTTTTTTTTTTTGATAGGGAGTGTGTAACTTTAGTGCCCACAGCCAGGTTTGAGGTTTCTTAGTCCTTCCCCTTGTCTCAGGGGATAACGTGGGAAGATACGAGACCCCTTTGCAGAGCGGAGACCGTGAGGGTGTCTCCGCTTTGATGTGCAGACCCACCCTGGTGTCTCGGACCCGTGCTGGCTGCTCAGCACCTCGCAGGACCTTTCCTGTGCCCTGCAGCCCTGTCCCCTGGCCCTGCAGATCCTGCAGCCCCGTCCCCTGCCCTGCCCTGCCCGTGACCACGCAGCTCCTCACCCGCAGCCCTCCCCTCCCTCCTCCAGCCCCCTCCCCTCCTGGTGGGGTGCCCGGGGTGCCCCCCTGCCCGCCGAGCAGCGCTGATCCTGCCCCTCGGAGGCTGGATCTCTGCTCATTAGCTGCTGTTTGCTGAAACCGGATACCTGGGGCACCCCCGCCAGCCCGGAGTCCCCGGGCTGCAGCTATTTAAAAGGACAAGGGCAGCCTTAGAACTTCCACCTCTTTCACATCCATGTCCCTCCCAGCGCCCGCTCCCCACCGCTCTTCTCTCCTGGATCCCTGCAGCATCCATGACCCACGAGTGGAGCGACGGCCCGAGGGGGATCTGCCCGTGCCAGCCCCGGGGAAGGATTATCTGCTGAATTTGGGGGGACCCCAGGGAGCCCCGGCTGGCTCCGGGCCCCTCAACCCGGCCACCTCTCCCGGGCTCCCGGTGCAGGAGATACCTTGAGACTGAAGGGGAAGAAGGGAGGAAGGGGGTTTGGGGGTTTTGTTTGGGGTTTTTTTCCCCTTTCCTTTTTCTTTTTTTTTTTTTTTTAATTATTATTATTTTAAGAAGTAGCAATTGCCGTGAGCTGCCGGGACAAATGAATGGCCATGGGGCTGCGAGGAGATGCTGCTCAGCCTCTCGCCTCGCTGCAGAGTAAGTGCCCAAGGCAGAGTGGGAGGGAGCAGGGTAGAGGGCACCCAGGGGTGCAGGGAGGAGGTGGGAGGGCACCTGCCTGAGGGAATCCCATGGAGCTGAGGGATTTGCTGTGTCCTGTTGTGGCCAAGAGGGACCCGCCGGTCGCCCTGGGAGGTGCACGGTGGCTGGGTGGGACTTCGGAAGAGGAGGGGGCAAAGGGTTGAAGGTTTTATCCACATGTAGAAGTCCCTTCTCCTGGCAGAGCTGGCCAAGTGGACTTGAGATCTCACTTGTACCGAAGGGCCTCACATAAGAAAACTCATTCCCCTCTTCCTGCCCTCCTGGCTGCAGATTCCATCCTCTGGTGCTGGGAGGAGGGGGGCTCTGCAGATGCCCTGGGGAAACAGAGCAGGGCAAAGAGGGGAATAGAAGCACGGGGGGGCTTTTTAGTTCCAACCCTGAGCCCCATCTACAGGCTCCCAACTGCCTCCACCAAGCACTGATCCCAAGGGAAAAGCTGTGTCAGATACCTTATAAGGTGTGTTGGGGCCAGTTTGGGGCTCGTGGCCCTGGGCAGGTGAGTGCAGGTGAGCAGCCAATTCCATCAGCAGCTTCCCCAGAGCAGGACCTGTGCCTCCCTCCCTGGAGCCAGAAAAGGGTCTTTGATTTCTTCCCAACAGCTCTTCTGGCCAAAAGAGTTTCTTTCTCCCGCCCCCCCCCCTCTTTTTTAAATTATTTATTTATTTTGTATTATTTTTTGTAAGTGCTTCGGTATTACAGAGGAGGGCAGCAGAGAGAGGCAGTAAGGACATCCTTAAATAATTTTCATTTCTTCAAATCTGCCTTTTCCTCTTCTCTCTAAGTCCAGAGGAGAGATCCTTGGGGGGGTGGGAGGCACATCTGCACTACAAATAAAAATAATAATTACAACCACCAACCAAACAACGGGGAAAAAAGTAACAGCTAAGAAAAAAAAAACACTTGAAATCAAGGACTTTGGGAATCAGAGATCACAGAAATTGTACTATTATTAGGGAGAGGGGGAAAAAAAGAGAGAGGCAAGAAATCCAGCGACCATGGGCCAGCCTGGCTTCCTAGCGTGTACTTTGTGTTCTCTCTCCTTTTTCCCAAGGTAATTGCAGTCTGCCGAGAGGGAGTTAAATGGGATTAAAAGATCTGTGTAAGCAAAAGGACCCAGAAGAGAAGGAGGAAGGAGTGAGCCGTCCGGGCCAGGGGTGTCTGTGACACAGCTGAGCCCCTTAGCGAGGCAGAGAGCCGAGCTCCTGGGAAGGATGTACCCACAAACCGGCCTGTCCCCCGATTTCTGATGGATTGCCGCAAAAATTGCCCGAAAGAGACAATGCACTAAACGTGATGGAGCCGGAATCAGAGCCGGTCTCCAGACTCAGAGCTACAGCGGCAGGCAGGGGGTGAGTACAAACTCCGCTTCTCCCGGCGCTGGGGAAGGGCATCCCGGGCGGGCTGGGGGTGCCGGGGAGCCGCGGGATCCCGGGAGCTGGGAATGGGGTGGGGGAAGACATTCCTCTGCCAGGGGATGATGTGAAAACTCCTGGGCTGGAGAGGAGAATGGGCTGGGAGCAGGGAGGCCACGCTGCGGAGCGGGAGAGGGGGGAATGGGGCTGGGGTGTGCGGGAAGGGGTGAGAGCGGGGATTGGGGCCGGGACGGCCAGGAGGAGCCCCCCCCGCCCCCCAATTCCCACGCACCGGGGAAAGGGGCTCCCAGCCCTGGAGCTGCTCCGGGGGGCGGACGCCGGTGTAGCCCCCACGCGAGATGCAGGAGCGGGCGATTCGCTGCCCCTCGCACCCCTCATGCTGCTCGGGCAGGGCGGGGGGGTTCCCCAGCCCCTCCTGGGAGCAGGGGATGCTGCTCCTCACCCTGTCCCGCGGGGCCGTGGGGACTCGGGTACCTGGATCTCGCCGCCGTGGTCCTGCGGGAGGTGGGAGAGCCCGGGAGGGCTGAGACACGGCGGAGGTGCGCGGTGGCAGCTCTTCATGTGCTCGGCACACACAAAATGCTGCTTCCTGTCCATCCGTGTGTGTATGAAAAAATTCCAGCATACACCCTGCCCGTCCCCTTTCTCCCACAGCTGGGACCAGTTTTTACTATTTTCATTCTTAAATGCGTTGTTGTTATTGTTGTTGTTATTTTCCTGGGGACCAGCAAAGGGTTAATCCCGCTGGCTGCGTTGTCGGATGTACTGATGATTTACCGACACTCCCTTGGAAAGGCTGGGATTCTTCTCCCTGGCAGTTTGAAAAACTTGTGTACAGGATCCCTCTGCTCGGCTGGACTGGGAGACGGGGGGAAAGAGGGGGAACGGGGCGAGGGGATTCGGGGGCATACCCCCCCCTTCCGCCCCCAGGGTCACCCCGCTCCCGCCCCTTTTGTAGTGCCGGGAGATGGATGAATGTGCAGTTCCCTTTGGAGGCTCACTCTGTGCGTGGAGTTACACGGAGAGCCCAGACCCCTTCCCAGGGGCTGCAACCGCTCTCCTTGACAAGTTTTCTGTGTGTTTATATACTCAGAAGGACTGAATTGCAGTGCTTTAGGGTGGGTTTTGTTTTGTTGTGGATTTTTTTTGCGCAGAGGTGGCTGTGGCTGTGGCGTGTCTGGAGATGCTGGAAACTGCAGCGTCTCCCAGTTACACCTTTTTGTCGCTGGATACGGTCGGGGTGAACCGCCTGGGACGATGTGAGGGTGGCTGATGTCAGAAAGGGAGAAGTCTAAAGGGGAACAGAGATAAAGGTTCCTTTGAAAGACCACGAGCAGCGTGGCCACAGCGAGGGGACGGGCCCCGGTGCTGGGGAGACACTTGGCACGATGCTCGGCCGCTGACAGAGCACCAGCTGCTCAGCCCGGTGCAGGGAGGTGACCGAGATCACGCTACAGATGAGGACAGGGAGATCCTGTCCCAGATCCTACTCGAGTCCCAGGGCAAATCGGACCCAGCTGAGGACAGGTTTGGGAAGGAGGGAGCCAGAAGAAGGCAGCGTGGCTGCCTGCCCGCCTGCCTGCCTGTCGGAGGTCTGTGTCTGCTGCTGCGTCGGGGCATCCCAGGCTATCACAGCACGGCTGCACGGGGTTTGAGTGCTGCAGTGCCTTGGGAAATCTGGCGTTGGTCTGCCCTGGTGCCTTGGAATATGAGCGCCTTTTGTTCCAGGGTCTCCCCTGGCCTGTCCCTCCCGCGTGCTGCTCCGGTCACTCCTCAGCAGAGGTCGCTTGCTGCCCTTCACATCATCTCCCGAAGGGATTTTCGGTGCTGGCTTCTGATTTGTTTGGGAGAGCGCTGTGCATCCCACCATCCCCGCAGCTGGATGGTCCCACTGAGGCCATTTGGCTTGGAGAGGGTCCTGTGAGCCCGAAGCTGGTGTGTGCCTGGGCTCGCCGGGCCACGCTTGTGCTGCCGAGCCTTACTCGGGGTGGGTGAGGGCTGTGCTGCCTGCAGGCAGCTTGTGATGGGAATGTTCTGGTGCTTTTCCACATGGCACTGGGGGATCCTGCTCATACCAGCACTCCTGCAGCATCCTCTGGAGCAGGGCTGAGGAGCTGCCGGATGTGCAGGAGACCCGTGGATGGGAGTGGGAGCGCTGGCTCACCGGGGAAGGAGCAGCCCTTGCAGAGTGTGCTTTTGAAGCCTTGTCCTGGCTCAAGCTGCCAGAGCTTGTAAAACCAGAAGAACACAAAGTTTTACAGGCTCTTCAAGCTTAACATGCCCCTCTTGGTCATTTCTGCTGGTGCGTTTTTGGTGAGCACGGTCTCTCTAAGCCACAGGAGGTGAGTTTGCATTCAGCTCTGCATCAAGCACGTGTCCAGACCATAGCACTGGTGCTGTTCCACTGTGGTTGTGACACCTTGGCCCCTTCCACCCCAGTGTCACGTGCTGGCCATGCAGGAGGCTTGATGCTCCATCCATGTGTGGAGTGAGAAAGATGCACACGTGGGGGTACAGCACCCACCTGGCACCACCAAGGTGGGTCAGCCCCTGAGAAGGCCCAAAAGGGCTGGAGAAGGAGCCATGGGCCCTGTTTTAAGAGGAAAAGAGCATTGCATGCAAGCCAGACAGGTGGTCTTGGGACAAATTATGGCACTGCTGGACAAATTCAGCAATAGGCTGAATAATTATGTGTGTTCTGGGTACAGAGGGGTGCTTGGGGGTACAGAGGAGGCAATTGCATGGCTCCTGGAGCTGTGTCCAAGGAGGGAAGGGTAGTGTCACAGCCAGGGTTCCAGCTGAGGTCCTGTGTCCAGGTGCCGCCACTCCTGCTGCCTCGATGTGTCTCTCCAAGCACATCTTTAATAAAGCAAAGCTCCAGCTTCATCCTCTTTCACTGATGGTTTGAGGAGTTAAAATCTGTCCTGCTTGAAAATGCTGTTCATGGAGGTTGTTACTGACTGGGGGTTGCCCAGGTCTGGTGGTGAGGGGGTTGTCAGAAATCAGGGACAAACACAGAGCTTGTGGGGTTTTTTTCCCTTCCTTTTCTTTGGCAATTTGTCGGGGGCATAAGTAGAAATGATGGACGCTTACTGAAGTGCAAATGGAGACAATGGGGAATTCTATACGGCTCTGCCAAACCCCATTCAGAAAATGAAGGAATGCAAAGGCATTTGTTGGAAGGACAAAAAAGGAGTTAGATGACAGATCACGCTTAGCACTTCTGTTTGTGGAGGGCTCCAGTTGCTGGAGAACACAAAGGCGAGGGCCAGGACTGAGTGTTGTCACTTCACACAGCAGCAAAGTCAATATCCCAGACACACAGGGGAGACCAAGGGGAGGGCTGCCAGGAAAGATTCGCTGCTGTAGAGAGTTGCTGGGTCTTTGAGTCATCACAGCCATGTCAGTCTGGCATCTATCAGGTGAGGAAGTGGGCTGTCACCAGCAGGAGCTGGTAGCTCTGGGGCAGCTTTGTGCAATGATTACACAAGCTCCAGTTCCAACTAGGACAAGGACCTGCTGTTTGGAACCCATCGGCCCTCTATCTGCAGAGATCAGTGTGAACCGTTGAGAGAACAAGGTGTGAGGTGTCTGCAGGAGGTCACACTGACCGTGCTGGTGCTTCGTCTCCACCTTGTGGGTACTGCAGGTCTGCATGTCCCTTCTGGAGATGTCCTAAGAGGAGCTTATAGGTGCCAGAAGAGCAAATATCAGGCAGCAAATATATGTAGGGGTTTGCAGCAGTGCCTGTGTACACCAGACAAAATGTTTTCCTGGAGGTGTTAAATCAATACCTGGTTTATATTGCAGAAAAGGCCCAGCAAAGGACAAAGCAGGGTCAATACAGGGACATCCACATAGTTGTGTGCTTCCATTGCTCTTGCCAGAAATTGAGGGTGAGAGGAGAAATACCACCATTTCCAGAAGCTCCAAAAAGAGAGAAAAAATCTGGTCTTCTGCAGAGGATGTTACAAAATAAGATTCCTACCCTAAAAAGCTGGGAGTGGAATTGATGCATGGTACAACTTAAAGCCTCCGTATGTAGGTTGTGACTTGTTTCCTGTTCTCTATCAAAACTGCTTGGGAGTCTTATAAAATATCACCTCCAGTCACATGCAAAGGATCTTAAGCCACACATACGTTTTCTTATATTAGGATACACTGTCTGATCTACGGCTAGAAATGTAGGTTTGCTTTTCTTGAAAAGCAATTTCAGCATCCAGCTGGCTTTGTGGTCTTTTGGACAGGAAAAAAATACACCTGAATGGAGGAAAGTGAAGGGAAATTGTTTTTCCACCCTGCAATAATCTTTGCAATTTCAAAGCCATTTCCCCACTGTAAATGAGAGAGAAAACAAAATAAAAAAACTAAATGCTGCTGTGGGCCCTTGTAACACTTCCTTCAGCTTCAACCCATCATCTAAGCAAACAAGATGTCAAAATCATTTAGACTTCTGCTCTTAAGGCAGGGTAAATCTTTTAATTTAAAAAAAGCTGAAACTGTTCCAACCAATTCTTGACATAATGGAGTGGAAACTTAGCTGATCACAATTGTTTTACAGGTTGTTTCAGATTTGTCAAACTTGCACTTTTTTTTAGGATAATTTTTGACCAAGTCTACCTTGAAAGGTCTTTTGTTACTCTTGTCCTTAGTTCAGTGTAGTGCTTTATGCTGGTTGTCAGGTGAGAACCCATAAGGGTTATTACCAGTCTTTTTGCTTCTCTGTCCCTTTCTGTTGTATTTTACCTTGCACTTTTGGCACAGGCTGGTTCCTGTGGACTGATCCACAGGAGTTTGCCAGAAGTAGTGAAGCAAAATTAAGCTGTACTCAGAAGCTTCAGTTTGCTATAAAGGGAGTTTGTGCTGGAAAACTTTTAGGGTTCATGTGAGCTTATATCATGTGTGCTACAGGGCGCTTCTTCACCCAGTGACTGTAGCAGTGGGGTCATGGAATCACACAATGGTCTGGGTTGGAAGGGACCTTAATGTTCATCTTTTCCACCCCCTGCCATGGGCAGAGACACCTTGCACTAGACCAGGTTGCTCCAATTCTTGTCCAACCTGGCCTTGAACACTTCCAGGGATGGGGCAGCCACAGCTTCTCTGTGCAACCTGTGCCAGGGCCTCCCCACCCTCACAGTAAAGAAATTCTTCTTAGTATCTCATCTAAATGTGCCCTCTTTAGCTTAAAGCCATCCCTCTTTGTTCTGTCACTCCATGCCCTTGTCCAAAGTCACTTTCCATCTCTCTTGGAGCCATTTTATGCATTGAAATGTGCTATAAATTCTCTCTTGAGCCTTCTCCAGACTGAGCAGCCCAAGGACCCTCATTCTGGTATTCATGGGCCCTGTGCAGTAAAATAAATAAATGTCTTTAGTGGTACCTATTGAGAGAATCTCAGTGGAAATTGCTGCTTGTGGGAAGAATCTGAGATAAAGGCAAGGTGGGTTTGATAGCTCTATATAAGGAGAAAAATCTTCCTTTACTATTGCTCCTCAGGCTGCTTGTACAGCCCTGTCACTGCTGAGCCGTAACGGAAAAAGAGCCTGCATTAAAAATCCCGGGATAATTAACAGCCCCATCACTCACAGGGCTGCCATTTGGAAGCTGCTTTTGCTTTTTCCATTAAGTTGGTAAATTTTGCCAAAGTGTTTTTCTTCAGTGCTTTGGCACTGGGCCCTGCTCTCAGCTCTTACAGTGTTGGCCGAGCGAGGGGTCCAGGAGCAGGGCTGGGGCCAGCTGGATCCCACACCCTGCATTCATCTCCTTTATAGCCCCAGTCAGTGTCACTGGAATGAAATTACGTGCTGGATTTTCCCCCAAGACTTGTTCCCCTCGTCGTGTTGAGCAGCGCGGATTTTGGAAGCGAATTTGGGTTGCGAAGGTACCCCTCCAAAAAAAAAAAAAAAAGTGGACTCCATTTCGGTGTGTTTGTGTGCAGCAGTGGTTGTACATAGCTGTGTAAATCTGATCCTCACCAGAAAACAGGTTCTTAACACCTGGCACTGCTGCTGCCCTTACATTCACCCCATTCCCCTCATCTCCTGTTCTCATGGGGCAGCTGAGCCCAGCTGATGACACTCCATGAGGTCTTTGCTCCTTGCACAGGTGGAATTGTGTCCATCTTAAAACTCCATTGCTCCTATGGAGGTGAACACAGAAATGCAGTTTTTCTTGTGAAGCGGGTTGTAGCCTCCTTTAAGTCATAAAAAGGCTGCTAGAGGTGTCCCTGAAGAATCTTCCTTCCTCCATCCCCTGAAGGAACCTGGACAGCAGCACTCCTTGGACTCCTCAGTGTCTTCAGCCCGGCAGTTGTGTTCCAAGGGGTGACATGGTCAGAAAACAATCAGGTCTCTCCCCAGCTGGAGATCTCTCGAACATGGTGAGGGTTTCCTGGTCAGCATACGGCCAGCTATAGGACATGCCAAAGAATACTGGGATTTGGCTGTTCCAAGCTGTTATTCCTTCATAAAATAAAGCAGCCCCAGAGCCCCTGAAATGCACAGTCCAGTGTCAGGGTGATGGAAACTGCAAAGGAGGACGTGGATTGCTTCATCTCATTTGTTTCCCAGTCGATGAGGGGCCGCTCCAGTATTTTATCCCTTCAAGCCTTAAAGTATTAGTTAGTGGCTGGATTCCTGGATGGATTTTTACATTCAAGGCCAGGTTTCCCCACAGGGAAAGGGTCTCCTGCACTGAGAGGATCTGGGCCAGGGTAATACATTATCTCAGAGGATGCTTTCTTGTGCTAAAGCTGAGGCTTTGATGGCAGGAGCAGAGTGGTCCGTAATCCCACTTGATACATGATTGTGTGTCAGGTCTGGAGGGAGGAGCAGGCTGCCCTTTGGCTTTGCACAGCCCAGTGTTCACACTGGCCTGGCTGAAGTGACGAACAACCTGGGGATGTCCCATGCTGCTGTCTTCTGGCTGAGGGCTTTCTGTAGTTTACATTTCTGTCTCTTCTTCCAGCAACCTTCGCTGATGAAGCTGTGAAATACCATCTCTAGAAGATGAGGGAATTCAGTCTTCAAACTTTCCACTGACAGCTTTAAGTGAGCCTAACCAAGGAGTTTCCGATGTTTGTTAGCTGGCTACAAATCAAGGAAGCTGATGGGGGAAGGAGAAGGGGGGGCCTTAGCTACCTTTCTGGTAAAAGTTTTTCCCTCTGCTGCTGTTTTCAATGGCACTTGAAGGCTTAAAGCTGAGCTAACAGAGAGGTTTGTCCAATTCCCTCTCAGGCATGAAAGGGTCTGGGAGAGCATGGGCTTGGAAGCCTTCAGATCTCACACTTTCTAAACTTTCCTACCATACCAGGCTCGCGAGAAGATCATTAGTGGGCTCAGCACAGGGTGCTGAGTGGTTAGAAGCTGCCCCTGTCTTTGCATCTGGGTGTAAAATGAGGAATAGATCCATGTAGGATGCTGCATGTTTAGAATATTTTTAAGCATGCATGGAAGCATTAGGACTCAGAATTTATTTGCTGAGATGCAGGTGACACAGCACTGCATGTCAGCCCACCTTCTACCCCTGTCCTCACAGACCTGATCATGCACTCCTGGCATGTCTTTTGACCCTCCAGTTTTGAATTATTTCTCCATTTTCTTGCCTTTCTGAGGGTCTGTCCTGGCTGGGGTGAGTGCCAAAAGGAAGCAGTAGTGAAGGGGTGGCTGACCAAGCACTGATGACCCTGTATCTCAAAACACTGGGCTGGTCCTTGTTCGAGGATGGATCAGCAGCCCCCAATACCAGTGGGAAAACCTTCCAATGAATTCAGTGCGCTTTAGATGACTTTAAAGCAGCAAAATGAGATCTCAGTTGGAATCCACTTCCTGGAGACATGTGGATGCTGCCACTGCCCTCAGTATACTTGGAATCAAGGAGAAGACCCTTAACAAGGGGAATTAGTTTTGTTACTAATGTTGTAGAAACTCACTATTTTATTTCTCTTCCAATTTTAGGGGATTCTGCTTTCTCTGGACTGTATTATGTTTTACCTGGTTCCTGGGACTCACAGAGGGAAATCCTGAAGGTAAATCACACGTTTTTTTTCCTCTCCTCTTTCAACCAAAGTAAAAGCCAGGTGCTTTGGTACTGGTGTACAGCCATCATTTAACAATGTCTGAGCCCAGTGCAGAGGTAGATGCATTTTTTGCTGGTGGTTGCAGTACTGATGATATGGGTGATGCAGTTAACAGCTGGCAAAAGAACTAGGGTTTTTACAGGTGATTACGTGCCCCACAGGATTTTCAGAGTGCCTGTCTGACTGGTAGAACCTGTGGGAACGAAGCCATTTGTGTCTAAAATGTCACTGGCATTTACCTGCACTTGCCAAGACTTAACTGCTTTTAGAAAGTGCCCCTTGAGGCTGCAGCATTATGGAATTAAACATCTCTGGCAGGCGGATTTCTCCTTGACTTGAAGGCACCCAGGCATGCCCCTGCCAGCACATAGGGTGTTATGCATACAGAAATGATGTCAGTTCTGACAGGAAAAGCAAATTTAAAGAAGAAAAAAAATCCCAAAAGGTTGGTTGATAATAGAATTACTATATCTGGTTCAGTCCCTGTGATGTAGGGGAATATTCTATAGAGGAGTGATCACACACCTTCACCCTGTCTTTACATCCCTTCCCCGAACACCACCTCCCTAGTGCTGCTGGGGGTAGGACAAAATTGGGACACAATAATCAGTGACCCCACAGGAAGAGGGATGAAAAGCTTCAGAGTCAACACCCACAAAATTAATTCATTTTTTTTGTAGTTGATAGTGGGAGCTGAACATTTCTACAATATCTGTTTTTAAAGGAGCCTTCTCAAAATAGCAACACCTCTTCCACATGGATGTTTTACACGGGTATTTGCTGGAACTGAACAGCTTCCCCTGCAATCTGCAGACAACACTAAGTGGTCTAGCAGGCTCCAGGACTCTCCTCTCAGTCTCCAAAACATGAAGGAAAAATAGAAAGTTGGTCAATGCTCAGCTGTCAGCCAGCCCATGGAGCACTTTTTACAGGGGGGGAATAGATCCCTGCCATCAGCAATTTTGAAAAATGTAATATTTTCCAAATTCTGCCTCCATGCAAAAGAGGTGAACATCTGGCTGAATTACTTAGTCAAGCAGTTTTCAGAGCAAGTTTTATGTCAGCTCATAAAAAGGCAGAACAAATACTGTGTCTTGGCATCTCTCTTTTCAAGTAGGTTATAATATGCTGTTTAGATTCATCTCTATCCATCGTTCTGCTCCCATTGTAATTATGGGATGGTACCATGTTTATTGATTGTTACCATACATCTAAAGCAAACTCTTTCGTTTCATCATGACTTTGTTTACCCTAGTGTAGAGGATAACTCCCTTCTGAGGTACTGTCTCTGTGATAAAAGAATTTTAAAAAGCTTGCTTGCCTTCCAAACAATGAGAGGATTCCCTTCTGGGTACCAGAAAATGAACACTTCCAGGGAAGTAAAGGCTGTAAGGAAACACTGGTGACTTGAGGCTGTGTTATCACCCAGGATTTTCAAACATCAGATTTACAGGCAGTAAGAGCTTGTTCGTAGGCCAGTGTGAGAGTGAAATGAAGCCAATGCCATGGGCTTTTGAAAAATATTGTAGTTATTACTCTAAAGTTTAGGGGTCTTCCTGCACATTGGAAAATCAGGGAATGCCGAGGATGATCTTCCCACAAGTGTTACAAATCTGAAAGATCACGAGGTTAGTGAGTTCATCTGCTGTGCTCTGACTAAGGGTCTGGGCAGTAACTTTTGGAAATGCAGCATTTATTCAACCCAATTTTAGCTGTGGGCATCACATCTTGGCTGTTGGAATCTGGGAAGCTGCAAGTTATTTCTCTCCTGCCTTTTGGCTTGTTTTTCTCATGAAGTTTTTTGTGTGGGGAAAGGGAGGAGAGAAAGAAAGAGAAGGGAAGGAGAACAATAAAATATTTTATCCCCTCTTTCAGAGACGATCATGTGGTTGTTCAGGAATCTCTGAACATCTCACTTCATGCACAGAGTCTGCTAGAGAAGTTTTTCCCAGTTGCCCAAATGTTGCTACTGGAATGTTGCTCCTGGTTCTGAGACACCTGGAGGCCAGGCAGCTCTAAGTGAATGTTTTTGTTGTTTTTTTTTTTAAATAATGTGTTTTGATGGAAAGGAAAAAATCTGAAGGGGAAAAAATGCTCTGCTGAACTTGGAGCTGCTTAAGGAAGTCAAAATTACCTTGCATTTTACGTTAGTTGATGACATCCTGTCATCCCGGGGGATGTGCCCCACCAGCCCTGGGCAGTCAGCATGGGATGGAGAGGCAGATGGGCTGGGTGCACAGGAACCCTGAGCTCTGTGCCTGGACCTGGGGCTGGAAAGTCCACATACGTGTCCTGCATGAGGTCTCTTTCAGTCGGATTTTGCGTAGGCATCCAGAATTTGGCTCCACCTTAGTGGGTTTTGAGGGAGAGGAGTTGTTTGGGTTGTGCTTTTTTTCCCTTAAGCACTGCTGGATGCAGTTGCTAACGAGGCAGTTGGATTGGGATTGCAAAGGGCAGAGACATCCTCTGAGCAGGGAAACATCCTTAGGTCTTTGCAGAGCAGCTACCAAATGAGTAACTCCTGGAGTGTCCAGCATCTCTAGCAGAGACAACCACTGTCTGTCTCTGGGAGAGAACCTAAAAATACGTGTAGAAATTGGAAGCTGGAGTCTAACTCCTAGTTTAAGTGGTAAATTTATTTCCTTGGGGATAAATCCTGATGCCTTTGAAGTCTGTGGCAAGAGTCCCACTTTGACTTCACTAAAGCCAGGCTTTGGCCTTTGCTATTTCATGGGCTCTGGAAATTGTCCAGTACGAAGACACTGCTGTGATTCCTCCATTCAGTGCAGAGAGGGAAGGGCCACGCTGAGGGACAGCCCTGTTGGGCAAAATGGAAGAAAAGCAAGGATTTCATAGGATGGGAGAAGTACTGTCATTAACACTTGCACATGCTGTGCAGTAAATTATCCCCTCTGCACAGAGTGGGAAAACTTCCATCCTCTTCCACATCTGACGCACCCTCTCCAGGGTAGTGTCTGCTAGAAAATGAGCCAAGCTGCCTTGAAAAAGTCAGGTAGGAATAAAGCTGAACTCAGACAAAGTAAATATTGATTGACTCGTTCTTACATACAAAAATGGCCAAGGCTTTTGCCAAAGTCAAGGAACAAAGGTTTTCTCATCATTCTCTTCCCTTCCTGGCCAGCAACATTACAGGCCTCAGACTGCTTGAGTCTACAGCCCTTCTGGCCAACACCAAGGTTCTCTTTTAAGTGCCAGTTCTCCGAATATTGTGTTTTGTGATGAACATTTAATAGTTAAGGGTGAAAGCAGCCAAATACCGAGGCCCTTTTAGAGAATGAGCTCATTTTTTTTTTCTTTGGATAACCTCTGATTTACTTTTCCTTTTAATATAGCAAAGCTCCCATCCCATGATTGGCACCACCACGTTTTCTGAGTGTTAAATTCTCACCTGGCAACATCAGGGTTATACAGCCCAGACTGGCTTCCCCAAAGAACACTGAAATTTAGCTGGTCCAGGAGTAATGGGGATTGCATTTGGGGAGGGAAGACGGAAGGGAATACAGTTATCCTAGCTAATTTTCAACGGTGGTGGTGTCATGGTAATCACGATCACCTTACCTTCATCATAGGATCATTTGGGCTGGAAGACCTTTAAGATCATCAAGTCCAGCTGTTAAAACAGCATTGCCAAGCCCACCATTAAACTGTGTCCCCAGCTGCCACATCCACACGTTTTTTGAACACTTCCAGGGAAGGTGATTCCACCACTTCCCTGGGAAGCTTGTTCCAATCCTTTCGGTGAAGAAATCTTTCCTAATATCCAACCTGACACACCCCCCTTCCCCCCACCCCCAGTGCACCTGATGTCGTTTCATGTCATCCTATTGCTTTTTTACTTGAGAGAAGAGCCTGACTCCCACCTAGAGCTCCATCCTCCTGTCAGAGAGTTGTAGAGAGTGAGAACCTCAGAACTGGCCTTGACCCATTGATCCAGCCTGTCCAGGTCCCTCTGCAGGGCCTTCCTACCCTCCAGCAGATGAACACTCCCACCCAACTTGGTGTCATACACAAACTGCCTGAGGGTGCACTCAATCCCCTCGTCCAGATCATGTAGGTAACATTTTTATCAGGCCAAAGGATCGAGCTGAACCAACTGAACCAACTGAACGAGCTTTTGGGCACATGGGCACCTTTTTCAGGTCTGGGCACATTTACCTTTGCAGCTTTTCTCATGTAGACCTCAGAGTCTTCCCTGGTTAAGTAGTTCAGCTGAGGCTGCTGCCAGCTGGCCCCAGTTTGTGCTGCTGTTGCCTGCTAATCTGCCTTGGACTCTGAGCTGTGAGTGACTCCTAATAGACCTCTGGGCCAGAAACCAGAGATTCTGCTTATCTGTCCATTGGAGACTTCTCCTGGAGTTGGGGGAGAAAGGTGCCTCTGGACATCAGTCCCTCTCATCCTGGCTCCTAGGTGACAACTGCTGGAGGTCTTACCTCCACTTCTCAGTGGCAGCCATAACTAATCTCTCAGCTCTTCACAAACCAAGTCTGGTTGCTCCAACCTATTAAAATAATTTAAGTCTGTAAGATGATCCGCTGGGAAAAAAAGTACTGCTGCTGAGAACTTTGAGCAGTTCATTGAAATCTACGTGCAGCATTTTCATGCTGGGAGGCACCTTTGTTTCCTTAAACTCTCCAAAGATCAAAAGCTGCTTCTTAGTAAGTTGGAGAGAGACAGATACAAGGCTTTTGCTCCCTTTGGAAGTTCTGTTACTTGCCTTCTGGGGATATAAAGTTTTGCAATCCCAGCTCAGTCTGTTGTTCAAATTCCTCTCCAGCTGTGTGGTCAGTACTCAGAATTAAATCCCAGAGAAGTGGACTATTGGTGCATAGTGGGAAATTTCCTTGCAGTGAGGTCAGCTCCCTCCAGAACATCTGGAGCTGGTCCCTGGTGGGACAGGAGAACTAGCCAGATGCACCCTGGGGCTCTGATGCATTTTGGCAATTGCTGGTAACCAAGCTGAGCATGCACTTGCTCCTCACGCAGTGTGCAGAGGAGCTATGAGTTCTCCCTTCTGGCAATTTGAACGTATATGCGAAAGGGTGGTTGGGATTTCCTGCATTGGATTGTCCAGCACCTCACATATTCTTTGTGCTTCCCTTTCAGATGTGGATGTTCTTCAAAGACTGGGCCTGTCAGGGAAAAGGCCATCAGGTGGATGGCCCTCATCACGTGCAGTTCCTCAAGGAGTCATTCCTTTCAAGTCAGGGGTCATCTTCACTCAGCGAGCGCGTGTCGAGGCACCGCTCAGCACCATCCTCCCCGCAGGCTCCAGCACTGACCTGCTCCTGGTGCTGAGCCTCTGCTCCCACCGCATCAACAACGCTTTTCTCTTCGCTGTCAAGAGCAAAAAGAAAAAACTGCAGCTGGGGGTCCAGTTTGTGCCTGGGAAGATCATAGTGTACGTGGGCCACAAGCGCTCTGTATATTTTGATTACAATGTCCACGATGGCCAGTGGCACAATGTGGCCATCGACATCCGTGGCCAGACAGTCACTTTATATACTTCTTGTGGGAAGCGCAGAGTACATGCGGATTTGCATTTGAAAAAGGACGAGGTGTTGGATCCACATGGATCTTTCCTCTTTGGGAAGATAAGCCAGCACTCAGTGCAGTTCGAAGGAGCCATCTGCCAGTTTGATATTTATCCTTCTGCCAAGGCAGCTCATCATTACTGTAAATACCTGAAAAAACAGTGCAGGCAAGCAGATACCTACCGGCCAAACCTGCCCCCTCTCATCCCCCTCCTGCCCAGGGACCCCAGTGCCTCCCCCAGCACCCCACAGCGTATGGAGCCCTCGCTGCAGGGTCTGAAAAACCTGACCACTGCTGCCCCATCCTTGGAGTTTGGCAGGGTCACTGCACCCCCCAAGACAAGGGGTTCAGGTGCAACAACCATCACATCGGTGTCAACCCCACCTTCACCTCCCAGACTGACAACCAAAGCCACAAAGGTCACAGTGGCCCCGCCTGTTCCGTCAAGCACCGAAGCACAGCCGCCCTCCCGTTCCCTCCCTCGGGGGACGGGGACAACCCTCAGGGTGGCTCGGCCCACTCCCAGCACACGCAGGGAGAAAACTCCCCTTCCCACCTCGAAAAAGGCCCCACCAACAAGCCAGAGCCCCGTCACAGCCAGCAGGAAGGAGTCCAAGCAAGAGACCAAAAAGAAGATCAACCAAAAACCAACTGTTGAGCCCTCCGCAGCACCCAGCACTGTAAAGCCAACGAGGAGGGTGACTGACAACACAACCAGCAATGTCCACCTTGTCACCCTAAAGCCAACCCCGCAGAACCCACGCCATGGGCCCGCTCCAAAGAAGCACGTGCCGTCCCCCACCAGGAAAGTGGATCCTCTGGCATCCACCAACCTCCCCCTGGGGTCTGCACGTCCCAGAGCCAGGGCACAGCCCTTCAACCTCACAACCCCGGCTGCAACGGATGGCTATCAAATCTTTGACCTCCTGGGACCTACTCCATTTCCATTTTTACTGGGATATCCAGGAGTGAAAGGAGAGAGAGGACCCCAGGTAAGTTCAGGCTCTTCGTGTTGGCTGTTTCTGGTCACAGCTCGGCTCAAGGGCTGGCAGACCACAACCCACAAGGGTTTCTGTGAAGCTTAGCAGAGTGTGGCAGCTTGGAATCACAGCCAAGCACTCTTGTATTCCTGATCATCACAGTTTTAGCATAAATCTCAGTGTGAACTTGGGTGTTCTGTGATGGTGGATGCCCCTTAAACATTGGTGGTTAAAGTTGCTGCTTAATGTTAGATTTTAAAAAAAAAAAAAAAAAACAAAGAAGGGAAAAAGAGAAATCCTACCTTCCTTCCTTCCTTTAAATTGCTGGCTAAAATTTTAGTGGTCAGGTTGGGGAGTTCTGTTCCACGCCCTTGATTTGTCTCAGGTCACCTTCCATAGAGAAAACCCAGGTGCCTCAAAAACATGCCTCCAATGAACTGTCTTAACACTGGTTATTGATTTGGTTTGTATCTGATGTTCACATTTCCACAAAAGTGCTCTGTTTCAGCAAATGCAAGTACAGAGATGGCTTCAGGATTTTTTTTTTTTTTTAAACAAACTCTCCTCTATTTTTATGGTATTTGTTTGTTTGTTTTGTTTAGTTTTGCTTCTCATAGCCTGCACTTAAAACATGCAAAAAGTTTCCTTTATAAATTTAACTACTGCATTCCACACACTAACCCCTCTCACAGTGTATATCTTGGCCATAGTAAAAGCATACACACATTTTGTAATGTTAAAAGCACTCAGGCCCCACTAATTATCTGCTTCTTTATTATTTTTTTTTTTTCAAATGCCAGAATGCAAACAGGATCTTAAACTGGCCAAGTTTTAGGAGGATTTGGTGTTCTAACTCAAATTGTCAATAGGAGAGAGGGGTTGTACATGTAAAATAAGTTTCTCCCAGACAGAGTCTTTGGTTGCCAAGTTCCAGCCTAGAGTGAATTTTTGCAGCTGACTTCTTAAAATAGTGTAAGAAGGGTTTACAATGGAAATATTGAAGCTGGCGTAAGGAACACAATCACCAGCGCTTGCGTCTGCTGCTTGTTGTTGTAACACCTAAAGTGGAATGGTTGGGTCTCCCTGAGCCCTCAGTGGGTGCTTAGGGGTTTGCATTTCCTGCCTGTCCCACCTCAAAGCAGAGGGGTGATTTCTCTCCTCGTATTCTGGGTGTAGAGGCACCAAGGCGGGTGTTGTGTTCCAAGGATTCCACCTCTGGGAGAAGTGAAGGTGCTGCCTGAGCAGGGGGTTGAGACTTTGTACTTGGAGAAGTTTTGCTGAATCCCTCAGTAGCCAGAATGAGCTCCAGCAATTCAGTCTTTGGACAGGCTTCTGTGTTTTGTGAAGAGTAGTTTCAGGCGTGTTTCCAAGAGGAGGAATTCAGCAATTGTGAGTTTCCCTTAGAACACCACTTAGCTGTGAGGGGTCAGTCAGGGTGGTTGCCCCAAGCCCACCAAAATCCTGATCTCTGCCACCTTCTTGCCCTACAAGTGGCATGAGGTGACCAAGCTCCAAGCCCCTGCAATGTAAAGAGCTTATTATTGAATCAGAGTGGAAAATCCCTCTCAGCTCATGAATCATAGCAAAGAAATGGATTCAGGCTGTGGAGGGCTGAGGGAAGAGATGGCAGGATTTTTCCATCCTGTCTGAGAACAACTGGAGTCCTGAATTGAGGGAAAGGAGAACATTTTGAGGCTCTGTCTGGCCTTATCCTCTTTGACTGCTGGAAACAGGACTTGGGGAGGGAAAGGTTATGGCTTGGCTGGAGCTGGCTGCAGCACGGTGCTCGATAGCTCCTGTGACTCACCCGGAGATCTCTGTACCATACTTCCCTGGATGACTCTGACGTGGGAAGGGAAAGAGGAGTAAAGGCCGGGATGGGGATGACATGTTGAGAAATTAATGCAGCACTTCCATGGCCAGACGAGCATGTTTCAGAGCAAGTGCTGATAAATGTTCCGTGCTTGAGTAATTACCTGGCGCCGTCCTCGCGCTGCCGGGCAGACGTTCCTGATGAGGTCAGTGATATCCCAGCCCGGCCTTGTGCCTGGCCAGGGCAGGTTATGGGCTGGGAATGTCATCCAGTGTCTGGCACATGGGGGGAAAGATAAGGTGATTAATTACTTTTCCAAGTTGTTGCCTGATACAAGGTCTCTTCCAGAAGATTGTCACTCTGGGCAGGGAGGTGTGTGGGGGAACTGGGGCCACCTTGGCTGTGATGTCTGGGCAGAGGCAGTCACAGCGCCCTCCCTGTCCCTTTCACAGCATCCTAACACCTAGAGAAAAAAACCTGTTGTTAATCCTGATCATCCCAAAGTCAGGATGGGAATGGCAGTGAATCCTGATCATCCCAAAGTCAGGATGGGAATGGCAGTGAATCCTGATCATCCCAA
>NW_016690208.1:973261-1102779 GCF_001604755.1 Lepidothrix coronata
CAGGATGGGAATGGCAGTGAATCCTGATCATCCCAAAGTCAGGATGGGAATGGCAGTGAATCCTGATCATCCCAAAGTCAGGATGGGAATGGCAGCCGCGGTGCAAGGCAGTGATGACTCAGGCACTGCAGTCTCTGCAGTTGTGGCTTTGTGAATTCTACCAAAATAACTGGAATAATCTTAGCTGTGCAGAAGGGCCCCAACCCTACAACCAAGGGACATATGTTCAATGGTTAGAAGAGCACGAACAAAGGACTGAAAGGAGCTGTTCCCTTAGAAGTAAAAGTCAGGACCCTCCATGTGTATATTTGCCCTGAAGGACCACTGGAATGCCACACAACAGGAAACGGAAATGCTGCATCCCACATGCAACTCATGGCAGAGCATTAATTCTTCGGGAATGTTGGGTTTGCTGAGCAGTTAGAGGAGGGAGGGTAATATGTTCTTAAAAAAGAAAAACTTCCTGGGAACCATTAATAACCACAAGCATTTGGGATCTCGGCTCTACATTTGTTTTGGAGGGGGGAAGTAACAAAAGGAACACCCAGACATCATGCGAAACCAGTAAGGCAGCACTGACTCAGCAGCTGGCAAAGGTCCCTCTGAATCATCCCTGCTGCCCTCAGCACCTCCACCAGCAGAGCTCTAGGCCCTGCACAGGGACCTTCACTCAGCTTACAGAGCAGAGTGACCCCAGCACGTGGCTGCAAGCAACCTTGATCTCCCCAAAAGAAAAATACATACTGAAAAACAGTCTTTTTCTGCAAGCTTGTCATGCCCTTGAACCTTTGTAAGGCTGTGATGTGATGGGTGTTTGCATCTTCTGGTGGATGGGGTATCATTTGCTTGTCTAGACCAGCAGCAGATTTGACAGGGAGATTTTGGGGGCTGCTGTAGCCTCTCCCCTGCCCACCAGCACTGCCCAGTGGGGTGTGCAATGGGGTAAAGCTGCAGAAAACTCCTTCCCCTGGTATGGCTGGGGTCTAGCACGGTGTATCCCCAAGTTAGACCTTTCTCCTCCTATATAAGGCTGCACTTTCAAGCAGCCAAGGTTTTTGGCCCCTACAAACAAGCCTGTATTGACTCTTGACAAGCGTCTGAGGGTTATTTTTAGAGCAAGAAAACCACACCTGATGCTGGACGTGCAGAGGATCGGGCTGAGTTCACTAAAGGGCTGTGGAAGCACACAAGAGGAACAGGGAGGGAGGGAACATGTTTCACATGACTCCCCAAGTGTAGGAGCCAGTGGAGACCCCGGGGTGGGTGTGCCAGGAGCCATCAGCTCCATCCATCCCGCACAATTCCATCCGCGCACCGCGGCTCCATCCGTGTGCTGCTGGGCCGGGAGCCCCACGCTGGAGCCCGTGGCTGCAGCCCAGTGAGGTGCAGCATTGCCTGGCAGGCAGCCCTCCCTGTCTCCCTCTCTCTCCCTCTCTCCAAGGCAGATGTGTTTCTGAGCACCTCCCCAGTCTAGACTGCTCCAGCTGCCACCTTCCACACGAGCAGTTTGTCTTGGAGCTCGGCTCCTTCCCTCAAGAAGCAATCCCAGCCAATCCAATCAGTGGGCAGGGAAGAGAGGTGATTGGGAACGCCGATAAAATATGAGGTGCCTGATTCCAGGCCTCCTTGTACCAGAAAAGGCTATTCAGGCTGCCAGTCTATGATAAATTAAGGAACACACAACATGTTTGAATCTCTTAATGAATGAGTCATATTAATAAAAAAAAAAAAAAGGGAGACTGCATGCTTTGTGTGATCCATGGGAAAAGTTTTAGTCTCGCTCACACAGTTGGATCAAATTTTTTTGCTAATTTAGCCAGAAATATCTCTGAAGGGAAATCTTCTTGCAGGCAAATGACCAAGCATCAGAGAGATCTATTTGCATGAAATGAACTTTGAAGAGCAGTAGTTGAAAGTGTGTTTGAGATAAATGTGCTACAAAGGATGTAGGATTTATAAAAATACTTGTATATATTTGTACAATCTGTAAAAACAGAAAGTGAGTGGTAGAGTAGGTGATGCCTCTATTTCTTCCCAGCCTTTTAGACTGCCTTCCAAGGTCTGAGATTGCTCTGGAGACTGTTCTGGAAATGTGTCTATAGAAAAGCTGCTTTTGTCAAGATGGAATACTAATATTTTGTTATGTTTTGTGCCACCCCTCTACTGGGAATCCAGTTGTGGACAAGGACCTTTCTGTGATAGGTGTTGTACAGACTCAGAACAAACATCTGTGCCTATTGAGGAAACCATGTTACAAGGCTGGCTCCCCACCAGCAGCTCGGCTCCTGCCAGAATTATGAAGGCTTTTTGTTTTTAGACTGGTTGAAACCCAGATGTGTCCAAATTTTAATATGATAAGTCTGCCCTGGAGAAGAAAGTAACCAAAGTGCTGGATTTTTTTTCCTCTAAAGTTTCAGCTTTGTTTTAGGCAGTACTGGAAGCCAGGTTTAGTTCAGGTTCTGTCTTCCCTCTCTTTGCAGCACCTGGCAAGGCCAGGGAGGTGAGGAGGAGTTGGTATGTGTGTTGAAGATGAGGGTCTTCTCCTCCTTTTCTGTTCTCCTGAGCAGGGAATTTTTAATTCCAGTGCTGCCTCTGTAGCTGCTCTGTCCTTCTGTGCTGCTGCTTCCCAGACATACAAGGCTAAAGAGTAGATTTTGGCAGTGGCCTTGCATATGAAATATATTTCTTCCTCTGGGAATGTTTCTTTCTCTGGGAAGAAAACAGGTCAGGTCCTTGATCTGCAGGGGTAATGTCACTGCTCAGAGCCTGGTGCCAATGTGGGGAGAAGATTTTGATGTGTTTTCTGAACTCTCTTTTAAGTTGACTTTTACCACACGCATTAGCATCTGAGAAAGAGGAATGTTCTCTCTTCTCAGTCCTTGCAGTGTTTTGCATCTCCAGAACAGCCTTTTCTGGGATACAGGAGAACAGTGCCACTAGTGCTGGGCAGGGGTACATTGGGGAAACCCTAAAGTTAATGTGTGTGTCTGACAGTGTGCACTGGAACATGAACTTAATAGTTTCCTGGGAAATCTCAGCTATTTGCTGCCAGGCTGTACTTGCTTCCCCAGGAGTACTTGCTCCTGGGGAAACAATTACAGGAGTCCTTTGCTATCTGACCAAGTTGATTCAGAAGTCATTCGAAAGGAAGCAAGTCATTTCCCAGATCTCCAGCATCGATTCCTGTACTCGGTATGCTTTCATTCAAGCCCTCCACAACAGGTTCAGCCTTGCTGAGTTTGGAGCTCTGAAGGCACCTTGCTCCCCCCCAGCACTGCTGCAGGCAGAGGAAGCAACATGAGCGGGGTCATGGTGTGGGAGAGGCAGAGGTATGAACTGGCAGTGAGAGGAAACGGTGAGATTTCCCTTATCCTCAGGGTCCGATATATTTCCCTTTCAGACAACTTAGCTTAATTTTCCATTTGCAATTTGAAGCTCAAAAAGCTAAGGTAAAAAAAAAAAAAAAAAAAAAAAAAAAAAAAAAAGAACAAAACCCTCAAAGGCCAGAAAGTTTCCCAGCGGCAGCTTAGAATAAATCCCATAATCATTCGGTGGGATCGGTCGTCGTGTCTAATGCTACCGTGGGAAATTGAGAAGGGTTAAACTTTTATGTGGCTGCCACGAGCTGCCTCAGGAACTGTTCGGGCTGGTTAACAGCTCAGCTGTTTGGCTGCAGAAGAGAGACGGAGTATCAGCCTCTGCCGTGTTTCTCCTTGATCTCTGATCTTGCTTTGTGTGATAACAGGGTGTGTGTTCTCTGCCATCAGTTTGCCGAAGGAGCAGGCAGGAAGCCAGAGAGACAGGAACCGCGGTGCCAGGAACGGTAGCTCGCTGCGGGAGGCTCCTGGCTCTGCTGGTCTCGTGGGGTGTCCCTGCTAAGGGAGGGCAGGGGCAGAGCAGTGATATCTTCCTCCCCCTGCCAGGAAAAGGAAACTTTCCTGCCCCTTGGAGCACTTCCCGCTGCTCCCTGTGGAATTCCCCAGGGATGCTCTAAAGGGTACAAATGGAAAGGTGCTGTGTGATCAACTCTGCGTTGGGGGTGAGGGTGGAGATGTCTCTGGTGAGGGCAGAGGCTGCGTGGGCATCACCCCCAGGCAGTCTCTCAGCACCTTACTGCGTGGTGGCTCGCTGACAGACATTTCCTACTCTCCATGTCTCCGAGCCTTACGTCTGGAGTGGGACTGCATCCATCATTTGTAAGTAGCTGGGCCCCGATCCAGCCCCATCCTCCTCTGGCTGCCTCTCCGGATGCGCGTTTTTCTCCGTGTGTATTTCAGGATTGCTCTCCCCAGGCAAAGCCGGTTGTTGGACATGGGCCTCTTGTCCGAGAACTGGAGCTGGGTAACATGGAGACACATGCACAGAGCAGAGGAGAAACAAGTCTCTAGGAAGGCTCAGTCCATGTCCCACCCAATCCAGCTACCAAGGAATCATGTGAGAATCCAGAAGGTGGCCTTGCAGTGCATCTTGTCTCACCACTACCTGTGTTCTTCCAGCTGCCCCTGACCTCTTCCACCTTGGCTGACTTTTAATTCATACATGGTCACATTCTTACCTTATGCACTTACTGTAGTGGCTGGCACCTTTTAGCCTTTCATCCCACAGAAGTCTTGTCCCTCTTGCTC
Organism: Lepidothrix coronata; assembly: GCF_001604755.1. Lineage (NCBI taxonomy): Eukaryota > Metazoa > Chordata > Aves > Passeriformes > Pipridae > Lepidothrix > Lepidothrix coronata. The sequence goes on from NW_016690208.1 coordinate 977,887, forward strand.
TTCAGGAAAGGAAAGGAAAGGCTGAAGGAATGACAAAGCAAAGTGACAGGGACTCCCGAGTTACGTGCTGCTGTGCTAGAAGCCTTTCCCTTAACTCCATATTCCCACTCCAGTGCAGGTATTAACTTTCTCCTTATTTTTTTTGTTAGCTTCAGTTTGTTCTGAACAGCCCACATTTTTGGAGAAGGTTTTTTCTCAAGTGGCCAAGTACAACTGCAGCTGCTGTTAGCAGGAAGGTGGAAAAGGTCACCTCAATTCTGGTACATAGAGAGCACCCTGCTCAGAGAGTTGCGTCTTCTCTTTTACTTCTCCTTCGAAGAGTAGATGGGGATGGGTTTGGATGGAGAAGAGGTTAAGGACTTTAATTCATCTTTGGAAAACTCTAATAGCTGTTGCTGTCTCAGTTGCACTAGATTTGTTGTTTGATAGTTATCGTCCCAACTAAAAGGGCAAGGGGATTTTTTTAATAAAAGCTTGGGTTCTGGAGCACAATTATACACGAGGCTTAAAAAACCCTACAGTTACGTGTCTATTTGCACAGCTGTATAATTGCATTATGCACGGGGCCCTGAGCTGGCACAATGGCAGGTTAAAACACTGGGCATATTGCTAAAATGAGGGTCAGCTGTATCAATGAGGGTTGTTACTACAAGGACCAGTAATACTGTGTTACCCAGCAATAAGCAACGTGCAGAGGGGTCAGATGAAGTGTCCCAGGCTATAGAGGCTGGACATCTCCAGGTCAGGCATGGCTGGGCAGCAGCAGTGAGTGATATGGTCACAGAAGTCCATCCCTGCCTGTCTCAGTGTGGGGCATGAACTATTTTGTGCTGCATAGGCTCTTACACTTTTTTACAACAAGCCTGGGCATTGCTTACTCCTCCCCTGATTTTTTTTCTTCTGTGCCAAGTTTGGCTCTTATATCAATCCCTTTTATACAACTTAATTTGTTGCTTATGTGTAGGAGGGTTGGTAATATCAGGGGAGTGTTTATTCATCAGTTACCTATATGGGTCAGGCCAGTCTTCTGTGTTGAAAATCTTTTCCTGAGCAGGAGACTTCGGGCAGGGATCTCCAAGGTTGATTTTTTTGTTACTGAATCAGGCACTTGATGAGTCCTGAGAACTTTGTTAGAGACCATGAGTTTGTCAGCCTTGCTCAGGGGCGGTACCAGCCTGAGAAGCTCTGGAAGTCCTGCAGCAGCAGCTGTGCCATCCTGCTTGGAGAGGAGGTCCTGCAGGGATGATCCAGTGGGAAGGGAGTGAGACCATACAGGACCAGAGTGCAGCTGAGGGGCTCATCCTGCCCCTGCCCCACACAGTGCTCCTGGGACCTGCTCTCCTGCCCACCACGCAGTTGGAGAGCTCAGGCTGCCTTCCAAACATCCTTCAGTCTGCTGCTCTGGATGTCTCTCCTTTTCATTGCATGCAATGAAAACTTGTCTTTTGTAACAAGCTACCAGATTATAAATCCTCCGGGAGACACTTCAATTAACAGTTATTCTTGTTAGACATGTTTGGCTGGGGGGAAAAGAAGTTCTGAGGAGTTATTAGGAGTTGCAGATGGCTCTCCAGAAATCTGAATTCTCCAGTCCATTGAAAAAAAATATGAATAAATAGATGAATACATTCCAAGGAGTTCAAACCTCATTGGTTAAGGATTTTTCCCTAACCTGTTTCAGATCAGTGCACAGCTGGGCGTGTGATATCTCCACTTTGTTCTCGCCCTCTTCCAAGAGCCCCCACTACTCTGACGTGTCTGACATGAACTTTTCTGTATTGCAGAACCATATTTAAGAATTTCCAATGCTCACACCAATTTTTATTAGGTTTTATAACCCGACACTTTAAAATATGAAGTGCTGGGATACGATTACTTTGTAACTCGTGTAGCAGCCTACAATACCAAGAACTCCATGTGTCCAGCTGATACAGATTGCAACACACCATGTTCTTCCCTGCCAAGGTGCTAACACGTTACTCCTGTTGTGTGCTCGCACGTAGCAGGAGAGTCCAAAGCTGAGAGAGAGTTGTGTTACCCCTGTATTACAGCACAGGTCCAGGACAGGGGAAGTGTGAAACACAGCTGTGATCCCAGGAATGCAGCAGAAAGATGTGGATGCTCTGTCTCTCCTGTGTGGAAATACGTGCTCCTGCAGATGTTTTTGAGCGTGGCTTTTTATCCCTGTGTAGTAATAGCATACCTTGAAATTTTGGCTGTGGTGCTGTAATTGGCCCTTCTCCCTACGTCTCCCTGGGTCTCTCTGAAGCACTGTCAGGAGCTCCATCCTGTTACAGAACCGTCATTAATACCTGTTTTTATTTTTCCAGGGTCCACCAGGTCTGCCGGGCTTACCAGGACCCCCTGGCAAGAGAGGCTCTCGAGTAAGTGGTGTGAAATTTTCTATCCATTTGTACTTGCGTCTGCCTGTCCTGCTGTTCCAAGGGCCATTCTGTGTTCCTGTGGTTGAGTAATGGTTGCTTCAGGCCCCTCACTGTTGAGGTCTGGCCTTCCTGCTTTTTCTCATTCTCTGTTCAAGGTTTTCAGGAGGCCACACTGGTGATTTGCAGCCTCCCTGAGCTAAGGTTTGGCATCAGGAAAGGCTGGGGATGGTTGTTTCCAAATGTTTGTCAGAAGAATGAGCTCTATCTGTCTCATTTTGTTTCCAGTATCCATTCCTTCTGTGCTGAATACTAGGTTTGGCTGCTTTTTATTCTGTCCTTCACTCTCCTCAGTTTCCCAAACTGCTCCATTTAAAGCACTGGGACCATGGTCCAGGACCAAGGACTCAACACAAGGATGAGCTTTTGTGTTCCCCAATCTGAGACCTGCTCTCTGACTCCTTTTCAAGATGTAAAGCAAAATGTATTATCTGTCCTACAATGTCCATGGCAAACTCCTGAATTTCTTCCTCCCCAAACGAAATTCTGATGCAGATCTTTGAACATTGAGTGCTATGCTGAGGAAACATCTGGTGCTGAGTGCTGCAGCAAGCTGTGAGAAAAGCTTTAGCATTGGCCTAAGTCTCCCAGGGCTGGGCAACATGCCTGACCTGGATACAGTTAATTGCTGGCGCCATTCTCCTGATAGCACGGTGCTGAGCCACAAGGTACTGCCATGGAGCCCATTTCCTGAGCACTGAACTGATGTGGGTTGGGAATCAAAAGATGTGAGTGTCTGAGGCTGGAAGAAGGGAATATTTGGACCCATGATCCAGGCAGCATCCTGGCCTGGCAGCAGAGGGAGATTTCCTCGCACATACTTGGCTAAAACTCAACCCCATGTAATGTCTTTAAAGAACAAGCGAGAGGCTGAGAGCTGGGAGGCTCAGCATTCCCCCAGGACTCTCCTTACACTCCTGTGAGATCTTGCAGTAACCAGTAAAGACAAACTCACCTTCTCTCTACAGCAATAAACCCCCAAAAGGTCTGCAGGACCCCCATAGCCTGTGCATGGGTGTGAACAGCCCTGAACACCGATCTGGGCTGTGAGTGTGTGGTGTTAGGGAGCACCAGGGTCGTGTGTGCTACAGATGGGGTAATCTGTTCTGCAGGTAGTAACCACAGCAGTAGTGGATCAAGGGTTGGACTTGATGATCTCAGAGGTCCCTTCCAACCTGGCTGATTCTATGATTAGCTAAGTTCTTCAGTGAAGCATCACCACAACCAGTTGTAGAGCCCTGATATCTTCTGTCACAAATACCCAAGCATCACCCACATCAGCAGATTGCCCAAAGCTTGCAGTTCTTATCCATCCCTATTAAGGCTAGAAGTTGGTTCCAACCCCAGCTCACTGCTCACGAGGGATGTTTGGTGTTACTTCTGGCAATCTTGTGGTGAGCAAATGAGATTCCAAGCCTGGAGTCCACAGCTGCATCCCTTGCCTGCTGCGTGAGTGAGCAAATTCCAGCTCTACATCCCAATTCCACTACCAAAACTTGAGTTTTTCTGAAGGAAATAGCATTGCAGAAGCTGTGTCATAATTTTCTGTGTTATTCCCCAGCTGTGGCGCACTCCATCCTATATTTAAGATGATCCTCTAGAAGACAATAAGCAACTGAGGGTTTCTGAGCTCGTGCCAGAGGTGCTGAGAATTGGTCCAGGAAAGAGTTCCCAGTTAGGAAGTGCTCAGCACAGCTGAGCCTGGCTTGGCTTGGACCTCTGCAAAGAGTCTGTGCTAATTTTGGGAGGGGGCAGAAGGGTCACTCTGTGAATGTCTGGCCTGGAGCACTGGAGACAGAAGTGCTCTGTGCCTTAATTGTTTTGACTTAGGGATGTGTTTCTCCTAGTATTTTTTTCTTGTGTCTCTTTGGGGTTTAGAGATCTCATTGGAAAGAGGAGCTGCCAGGAACTAAGACAGGCTTGGGGGAATTTTTGCATCTTTTGCTTTTGTTGTGCTTGAGCCACTTAAAAATAAACGTGCAGCACTGTCTGTTCTGCCTCTATCTGACCTGTTCCTCCAACAAAGCAGCTCTAGAGTTCTTGCACCAGCCCATGGGTAACCCATGAGATGTGCCATCAAACTCCAGCCCAAGGTTGGAGCTCCAGATGGGAGGTGAATGTTGCTGGCAACTTGGCAGTGCTGGATGCCAGGGGAAAGGAAGGAATTTTCTTGTCACCAATGCAGTTTATGGCCTAATGCATGAGATGTAATTGCCCTTGTTGTAAGTTGCATAGCCTGATTAGCCCTTGCCTTGAGTGCGAGACTGTGGTGGGTGGCAGTGTGTGAGAAAAGCTGGCTGATCCCACTCTCCTCATTTCCAGCAGATAAGTATCACCAGACGTGCCTGTGCAGTCTGAGGGTGGCTCTTCCATGTAGGCAAAGCCACCTGGTTTGCAAAAACAACTACCAGCCTCTGTAACAGCATGGAAGAGATTGTTATTGGGACACATCTCAGCATTCAAGTGCAACTCAAGGCTGGGTAGCTGAGTGGATAGTGACAGTCTTCTCTAAAATGACAATTGTTTAAAAGCTAATCCCCATTTTAGAAGCATTGACTTAACTGGACACCCTATCACTGAGCATCAGGGACCCATTGAGACAGATTCAGATAATTCCTGTACTCGACCCTCTGCAACTATCAAGGCAAATTTTCATTTTTGTAACAAATGAGAACTGGGTGTTTCTTTTTCTCATTATTTCCTGAGGGAAATAATGGAATAAAAAGTTGCAATTCTGATGACTGGAGGTGATGGCTGATAACACTTTCTCAGGAGCTCTCCAACCTGTAGAGATACTGCTGTCTTGGTCATGTGTGCTCTACAGGAAAGTTTTGTCTCTGTATTCAGAGAGGATTGTTTTCAGCTTTTATGTCTGCCTTAAAGAATTTGAGGCATAAGAAGAGATCTGTCCACCCCTCTCCTGCTCAGATAACTGTGCTGTGTGCCTGGGCAAGTGTCTGTGTAAGGTCTGAGGGAGTGGCAGTGTTGCCCATGAAGGGTTTCCCCAGCTCAGTGTGACGTGGGCAGGTCATGGGACGGCCTTTCCACTGTGGTGTGTGTGAGTGCTGGCACTGGGGTACCTGCACAGCACCCACAGTTCTGTGCAAGCCACGTGTGTTGCACTTCATTGCTGCAGATGACCTTTGCATTTCTTCAGACATTGAGGTCTAACAGGGAGGCTGAGGCTGGGATTTGCTCACAGGGATGTGCCAACCAGCTCTACAAGGAGCTGTCAACAAAGGGCTCCCAGAGGAGCAATAACTCCTTCATCATTGTAGCTTATTCCTGCCTCACCCCAGGCTTGATTAACTTCACCCCAGCACTGTCTCATGAGGGCCTTTTGCCAGCACATCCCTGTCCATCACAAATTGTGACTCATTTCAGTCCTCACTGGAGTAGTTTGACCAGCAAAGTCCCCACGGTTTGATCAGCTCTGCAGAATAGGGCTGTGCACTGGGACACTCAGTCTTAAATGCTGCCTTCCAGATGAGGCTGTGGAAATCCCAGCTATCTGTTCTGCTCCTACATGAGGGAGACAGCAAGTCTTAGACACACAACAGGCAGGAGTCCAATTCATAGAATCATAGAATGCTTTGGGCTGGAAGAGATCTTAAAAATCTTCTTGTTCCAATCCACCACCGTGGGCAGGGACACCTTCCACTACACCAGGTTGCTCAGTGTTCCATCCAACCTGGCCTTGGTTGTTTACTTCACCCCCAGGAGAGCAAAAACAGAGCTATGATCAAATTTTCAAAACACTTAAGTAATTCTGGAAGCCTGTTCCCACTGGAAGTCACTCCCTGTCTAAGTGGTGAGCAAGCTCAGGTACAAGGGAGTATTTTGTCCCTGTCCACACAACAGGTCAGAGACAGAATTGGGAATAAAAGGCTGACATGCTGCAATTGCTCTTGGTTTATTTAAACTCTGACACAACACAGGAGAAATCCAAATGGGTGGGTGAAGAGAATACAGAAGCACTTCCTGACGCTTCAGGATGCACTTGCCATCCTCCTGTGAACCTCAGCAGCTTGACAGATTGTGAGGTCCCAGTGTAACATGTCCCTGTTACATTTGGTCTGTGGTTGGAAAAAATCTCTCTTTCCTTCAAAATGCAGGGCTTCCCTCCTAAAACAAGGAACTGAGTCAGCTGTAGAGGTTCCCCGGTATCCTCTTTCCATTAGGGAGGTTTTCCAATTTCTGAAAAGTGTTTAAAGAAACAGTTTGTTTGGCTTCACTTCAAATATTTAGCTCATTTTTTCAGCAAGCCAGAGGTCACAGTGGGATCTGTAGGTCAGGAGCAGAAAAAGTTGCTTTACACAGTGAAACCCCAAGGCATATAATGAGTTTCTAATCAGTGGTCATTCCTCTGACTGGAGCCCTCTAGCATTTAGCAGGAGTTTGGAGGATTCTTTTTCCCCCCTCCTTGTGAATGCTGGAGGGTTGGGGGGAGCTGTGCACAGTTACACTTTTGTTAATTATTGTGGGCTGTGAACCTTTATGCATAAAAGCCCTTCTGTGAGCAGGGTCCCATCTCCAGGCACTTCATGGAGCTGGACTGGGTGGCTCAGTGTAGTTCTCAAGCAGCATCATTCACGTAAAAGACATTCCAGGGAGATGGGAAAACCCCCCTCACTTGGAGAATACATTCAGGGATTGTTCTGCTCTCCGTGCCATGCAGTAGCTGTGGGCCACTGCTGTCCCATGGTAAAATTTTCCATGGAATTTCTGGTGCAAGGCTTGGAAGGCTTCAGATGCAAGTTTGCTTGCTGCTAGATTGGATTGTTTCAGCAGTTAGAGGAAACCAAAGCTGGTGGGTAAACAGGCACCCAAAAAAAGAGTTGATACCTGCTGTGGGATTTTTTCATTCAGTGGTCTCAGCATTGTCCCACTCTATGTGTAGATAAGAGGAGCAAAACTCGTGTATTGATGATAAAGATATTTAGGAGAATCCAGATTTCTAGGTATGAGTGAGAAGTTGAATTAAATCCAGGGTAGAATGTGTAAAATATAGCAATTAACTATAGAATTACAAAGCAATTAACCCTTGAATTGCTTCTCCATGGAAGAGGGCTATTTCTGGGAACACTTTTTGGGAATGGGTAATTCTGCTGGGCACAGGAGAAGAGGAATGAACATGGGACTGGGTTTAATGAAAGGGTGAGAAGTTTGGGGGCTTGATGGCTGATATTGGGGTTTGTAGATCTGCCCGTGATTAATTTGTAAGGCCTCCCTGTCCAGATTGGGTGCTGCTGATGGCTCCTGAGGCAGCTGCTGTCCTGCACCTTCTGTTCCTGAGCCCATCTAACAGTACCACACCACATCTTCCTCCTCTGCCAAGAATGTGGGTGTAATCACAGGTTCAGGACTAACCGTGCTGGAACACATCAAGATCAATTATTTTTTACAATTTTTAGGACTACTGCCAGACTACACCCTTTTCTCTCCCCAGTTACCAGAGCAGTTTAAGACATTTAGCACGAGCCCCAGACTTGTTCACAGCAGTCTCTTGCGTGCCAGACTGGACTTCCCCCTGTCACTTCATCAGCAGGATGTGGCCACTTCTCGCTAGGATAAGACCACATTTGTCTTTAGGAACAGGATGAGTCTCTGACCTTCCTTTGCCTGGATTACACTGGATACAGTCTCACTGAACTCAGTGGTCAAGGCTCTGTTTTATGTCAAGAGTCTCTGTTGTTTGTAACCACATGTTTTGTCACTGGAAACTGGGGCCAGGTTCTTCCTCCCTTCTCTCCCCTCCTTTTGGTTAAGACTTTTTAGGATTTTGTTGCTGTGCTTTGGTTTAGCTCTGGAAGAGCCTGCACCAGATTTGGCTGGCAGTGTGATAAGTTTCTGTGTTGGCAGCTCAGCTTCCCATGTTCCAGGTTTCCTCCTGGAAACTGTCATTCTCATCTAGGATCACATCACACCATGCTGCTCCCTCCGGTCTGACACTGCTGTAAGCGTGCCCCAGGCTATGGTGGAGCACAAATTTCAACTAACTGTGGGCTTTGAGCCAAGCTGCCTGACTCCAAAGTTAAATAACAGCTGAATTCCCTCCTCAAGTCCAGCAGCAGTCTGGATTTATGGACCCTGTTCAGAGCTACCTCGATTATTGCTTACATATAAGAGCTTTTTAGGAACTCATCTTATATGGAGACTCTACTGTTCTGATTTCTGTCACTTGATATTAATTTTCCTACATATCTGAGACTTGAAAGACTTGGGTTGAAGCACTTTTGCTACCACAGACTTGTTGAATTACCTTAAGCAGCTCATCCAGTCTCTGTTTCAGTGTCCCACCCAATGAAGTGAGCAGATGATGCCACAGTTTTCTGGGAAGGTGAATTTATTTAAGGCTCCTCAATGCTCAGGTACTCTGGCTACAGCAGCTATGTGGGTTTTCAAACGACAAGTTGATACTCAAACACTTTAATTTTAATTAATTTGTTTCAGTTTCACTGGAAATTCACAGCCAGGCTAAACTATTGGAGAATTTCAGGTGAAAATTTGAAAGGCAATTAAGAATGGGGCAATAAATTTATTTGGTTTCAGGCTGAAAATTTGGATGGAGTTTAAGAATGGGATGTTAAATTTATTTGGGTAAAAAAATACCATTTGAAAAGTTCAGCCTCAGCCTTTTAATTCAACAGCCTCTTACAGCAGAGCAGCATGTTGTGAAACAGCACTGAGCACTCAGCAACTGTCTGTACCACAAGATGCAATAAAAAAGGCATTATTTTCTACTACAGTGTGGTAAAAATAAAACTGAATAGAGATCAGTGCACTGATGTTCTCTCGAAAGACAGCAAGGGCACTGAACTTGGCTGGCAGTCGTGTCTTTAACTGCACTGATTTTCCTTGGAAATCAAACCCTGAAGATTTTGGCCCCAAAATGCTCATTGGAAATACTTGCTGAGAAAGTGCCTGAGTGGCTTTTTATCCCCTTGCCTGTGCTCCTCCAACTGGAGGGTACAGCAAGGGCTCCTCGTGGTGGTATAAATCTCACACACGTTCTTGGCAGAATTCTTGGAGTTGAATACTCAGGTTGTTTCATCTCCCAGGAACGTTTTCAAGGGGACTTAAGATTATTATTACTTCTGCCTGAAAGGTTTGCAGATCTCCTGTGCTGTATACAATCCTGGGATAAACTATTCTTAGCTGCCTATTCCAGATAACTCCTTAAATAGTCTTTGGAAAATATGCAGAGTGCTTTTAAAATACGATGTAAAAGGAGATGCTGCTGTGTGTGATCTGAGGTAGATACTCTGACAGTGTCACTGGCTTGTGAGACCTAAGAAAAAAATAGAGATTTAGCTATGTAGAATATGGATTTTAAGGATTTAAACAGGGACTTACTGCTGTTCCCCATTTTACTGTCTGACCATGCATTCTCTTTCCAACCTCTAAAGGCAAAAATCTGGTTGCTTTCTAGGGGAAATGAGTTCATCCCAAAGAGTTGAACAATTTCCCTTTAGCAATTACTTGTGTCCTCTTCAATTTTGACCCAAAAATATCATTAACACCCCCGCACACTTCCTCTCCCCTCTGCCTGCCCCCGTCCCTTTCTGCTGGGGCTCCTCGCGGAGCTTGGACTCCCCTGACCTGTGGAATGTTTGGTTTACCCAAATTATCTCAGTGTCATGACATGTCTCGTGGTGACAGACACACACCCCCTTCCGTGGGGGCCGGGGGGAATCTCTGGATTCCCCCTCTGAGGGTGTCAGGGAGGGTCCTGGTGACACCATCCCCCTGCCAGGGCACGGGCACTGGTGCTCTGGGTTAGCCTGGCACGGCACAGCCACAGGCTTTCTGCTGCTCCAGGACTAAAACTGATTCCCACTGACTCCTTTTGACTCTTTTTTGTGGCTTTTTTTGTGTTTTTTAGGGTCCCCCAGGTCCCCACGGAAACCCCGGCTCACCTGGACCCCCAGGACTCAAAGTAAGTATGAGCTGGCTCGAGGAGCTTTTGCCTTCCCATCTCAGAGGGCATTCCAGGGGAAGGACAGATTGCTTTTATCCTGCTCTGTACAAAAAGGCAGTAGCTGAAGCCATTTCTCCCTCCCTCCTGCTCTCACACGGACCCTCCAGCAGCACATCCAAGGCCTTTTCCTGCACTCAAAGAGACCCTTCTCTGTGCCTTTGTCCTTGGTTCTCCCAAATTTGAAAGGCTGCCTAATTAGGATCCTACTTAAGCTATGCCTGTGCCAGGGAGCAAGCTGCTGTGTTGAGACAAGGACAATGGAATCCTCCCACTCCAGAACCTCACCAGCTCTGGATTTTTTTTTGCTTTCTCATTTCTCTTCTCTGGATTTTGGAGCTTACTCCTCCACTTTTGGGTCTGGACAGTAGCAGGAGGAACTGGCAGCACCCAGCATCTTCCTCTGCTTTCCTCCACCCCAAACTCCCTCCTCTCTCTTTCTTGAGTTCATGGGAACTCTGATCTCTATCAGTCTTCCCAAACTGATCTCATTGCTTCCTTCTAGATGCCCTCACCTCTCCCATGAGGGCTCACAGGCTCCTCCTGCAGTGCCAGGAGCCCTGTGTTTAGTCCTTTTCTCCTGTACACACATTCCCCCTGGGTGGGATTTGGAGGTGGGAGTCACCCCCTGCAGTTGGACCCCCTCCTTTGCCTGGGATTGAGCACAGAAGTGGCTCTGGAAGGGACCTAATCTGCTGCAAAACCCTTCCAGAAGGTGTTTTAACTCCCAGCTCATTCTGTGTATAAAGCTTTGCGTTACCTAAAAACTGTGAATTTCCTGGGAAATTGGTTTGGATTGTTTTGGTGTGATTGTTTACACAGAAACAGATTTCTGTTTTATAACACCTATGTGGGACTAAAGAACAGTGGAGTTTTGGGAGGCAATGCTTAACAGAGGTTTCCAGTACCAGGGAAGCTGTAGGATGTCTCAGCCAAACACAGAGAAAGGTACAAGCTATAGTCCTGTCTTTTCATGATCTCATCAGTAGGCAGAGATGTTATGAGCACTATTGATGCTCTGGAAAAAAGATTCTGGAAACTTGGCATGCTGCCTCCACGTGATTAAAAATTAGGCACCGGAGACATGCTGGTGAACAGCAGCTGGCTTAAATTCTACAGTGGAGTTATATGGCCTGAGAAGTGAGGCTGTAAAAGTTCTACATCTTAGTGTTCTGCATTTATTCTCCATCAATGACTTCCAGATCACACTTGTTGAGTTTTATATGTCGAATCAAAGTTCTTTTATCTGACTTCCAGTCCTGCAAAATCCTGCCTGGTCCAATCTGTAGAGTCAAACTATGTTTCTATGCTATAGGATTTTTTTTCAAAAACACTTTTAACCTAATGCCTGGTCAGAAATCATCATTTGGCTGTAAAGCTCTATTTGGTTGGTCACCTAATAGAATTTAAATCTTCCCATAATCATTTTTCCTCCATCTCCATGCACAGTCTGGCAGCAGGAAGCCCTCAGTGGATGCAGAGCTGTGATAGTCAGCAGAGATCTGGTGTCACAGGGCTGTGTGATATATCTCAGTTTTGTCCAGCCACCCTTTGCAGGATTAGGATGTTCTACATGATGCTTTGTCAAAAGGAGTATTAAGTTTGCAATGGGATGTGAGAGCTGGAGCTCAGCCCAGGCCTGGGCATAAGTTCATCTCTAGCAGGGAGAGCCTGGTAAGCCAAAATTGCATGATCTTTGCAAAAGAAACACTTTTTGGAAGGTGTATCAGGTGCCAAACTTTTGACTTCCCTCCTTCCCTTCACTTCTCTGGTGTTATACCAGTCTCAGAAAATGGACTTTGCCCAAAAAAGTTGTATCTCACCCTCTTAGATGTACTTCACCCTCTTAAATGCCTCTAAGCCTGCACCTGGGACCTGATGTCTTCATCATAAAATCATCATAAAATGGTTTGGGTTGGAAGGGGCCTTAAAGCTCATCTTTTTCCATCCCCCTGCCATGGGCAGGGACATCTTCCACTAGACCAGGTTGCTCAGAGGCCCATCCAACCTGGCCTTGAACACTTCCAGGGATGGGGATCTTGTTAATAGACCCAGCCCGTGGCTTAAATTACAGCTTTGTGAAAACTCAGCCTGGATAACAGAGCAGAGCAGCCCCAAGTAGAATTTGTCTTGCCTTCAAGTGTCTGCTGGACTTGGTCTTCCTTAAATAGCAGTTAATACTATGGAAAAAAACAAGCAATCCAAGAAGGGAAACTGAAATTTCCCAGGCAGATACAGCTTGGAAACAATGATTAACACCAGGTCATTGTCACTTAGGAAGGAGCCCAGGAGCATAATTTTTATCAGCCGAGTTACCAGCACTCTCATGAGGTCAGGGAGCCGTGTGTGAGGGCTGTGGTGTGGCACTGCAGGGATGTGGGTGCCTGTGTGTGTCTCCTGTCTGGTTGTATTGCACTGGTGAGCACCAGCGTTGTGTCTCTGCATTTCAGAATCAACCCTGCACAAAGCCCACCTTCTTCTCACCGCTGGAACTGAGCACTTGTAGTTCCTCAGATTTAGGGAGCTGATCTTTTCCATGGAGCTGTTTGTAGCTGCTGAGCCAAATTCCTGCTGATCTGCTTGGGCATGGATCCACTGACTTCAGTGGCATTGCACCCGCTCCTGCCACCTGAGAATTCAGCCCGTGGTGCTTAGCTCAGCAATCTGTAATGTGAAACTGCTTAAGGGGGGCCTCTCACCACTTTTTGCATTGTTTGTTTGGCCTTGGCAGTTGCAAAACTGTTGTTGCATCTAGTTAGCAGAGAGTAATTATTGTAGATAACCTCTTAAATAACTGTAGACTTCTGCTGGGCAGGGGTTGTGGTTGGTTGTGTGACCTATAACTTGCTGGTGGGGCAGAAGGGTTGTTTTTGCTAATGACTGGATGTAGCTCTGAGAATGCCCCAATAGAGTTTGGGACTGGGAGAAAGGTCAGACAGGTGTGTTTTCAAAAGTCAGTGCAAAAGTTGGGTTTGCTGGAGGCTTTTGGCATCAGGCATCAGTATGGCTTGCTGCTCTGGATAAATCTCTTGTTATAGCACTTGAAAAAGTTGGATTTTCAGTTTAGTGAATGGTTTTTCTCCAGGATAGCTCATCAGTTTGGCTCACCGATGTTTAAAATACTATTAGTGGGATTGCAAAGCTGAGGTGTTTAAATTGCACAGCTCTGGACTTCTCCCAGGTAGGGGGAAAAAAACCACAGAAGAAAATAATTCCTTCCTGTACAAGGGAAAGTAGTGTTCTCAGTTAGTTGGGATGGAAAAGAGAGAAGCTTGTGGGCAAAGTGCTATGGCTTGCTGATGAACAAGGCTTAGGTTAATTCCCATGTTGCCATTGCTGTGTGGGAAGAGTTGAGCAATTAATCCTCAATTTCAGCCCTCACATCCAGGCATCTATTCCCTCTGGTCTCGCTGCCATCTTGCTGATTAATCTTGGGGCCACGTGATCCTGGCCATGGCTGAGTTCTCCACCTGTGTGATGGTCTCAGCAGTGTTCAACACAGAACCAATGCAAGCAGAGCCTTTGCTAATGTGATCTGGAGCTCCCCAGGGAAAAATGCAAGAGGCTTGTATTCCTTTACGTGGCTCAAAGTCATTGCATGGAGCACATGGCAAGATTTAGGGAGAGTGGTGGGTGTCTACCTGCTGCAGTAAATGAGTTTTGCAGAGTAGAAATGAACACCCTGCAATCCTGAGAACTGTTCTAATCTGTTCCAAGCTGTGGTAGCACCCACTGACTGCTCTGAAGCTCAAAGAGTGGGAGAATTGCCCTGATAACAGCTGCATGCAAAGCAAGATTATCTGCATGACTTCATTTACTGTTTGGAAACCCGGCGGCCTTCATTCAGAATTTGTGCAGATGCATCTGCCTTGAATCAGCAGTGCTCCCTACAGTCCAGAGCCAAGCAGTCTCACTCCCGAGCCTCACAGCTTGTGGTGGAGGAGGAGGAGGGAGATTTACACTCTGCAAGGTGGGAAGTACTTGTGGGGTGTAGTTGCAGTGACGCTGCATGGAAAAGCAGCTCAGCTGGCTGTAACTGGTCCTCTGTGCTGGTAATGAGAAATGCCAGCTGGTAACTGATACTGCTCCTTTGTAGGGTCTCCCCTTCCCTCCAAGCACCTCACTTGACAGGCATTAACTAACCCTCACAACTGTCCTGTGCTTGGTTTTGGATCCCCTGTGCTGATGTGACACACAGAGGTTGTGATTTATGGTTCTGGGAGTGTTAAATAGCCAGTGACTGATCCTGGGATACCTGTCCTGTTATACAGACCTGAGCTGTTTGGTGTGCTAAGCCTTACCTCTGCCCAGCCCAAAGAGTCTGGCATGCTTCAAATCTCTTCTAGATTTTCCTACTTGCACCTCTCCCCCTGTTAGGTGCACCTTTCCACCTTTTAAGAACTTGAACTGGGATTTTCAAAGGTATCTATAGGAATTAGACAATCAAGTGCTGCTGAAATTCCAGCCTGTGCTTGTCGGAAGATCACAGCCTCGAATTGTCATTTCTCTCGTCACGGTTGTTAAGAAGGAAAATAAAGAATACTGCCACTTAAGGTCAAGTGTGCTGCCTTCTGCCAGCCTGAGAGCCTCACAATTACTCTGGCTGTTGGGAGTGTCTAATTAGTGTAACTTTCTCTACAGTTTCATCTGTTCCTCACAGTTAAAAAAGCAACAGCATCTAGTGAGTTGTTGAGAAGGATGGTTTAGCCACATTAATAGGCTCAGTAATTATTTTTGTGATGGTAGTTGTAGACAAGGAAGGAATCACAGCTGTCTGGTCTAATAAGTATCAAAAGTCCTGGCACTGCCTCCTTCCAGTTACCCTTTCTTTAGCCAATTTAATACTGTCAACTACTATTTAAAACTGAACTCTTTAGCAGAAACAATCACTCACCAAAACCACCCCCAGCAAAAGAGCTATTTCCTGCCACTTTAGTACATTTGGGATGTTGGGGCAAGACAGAGATGAAACAAAATGTTTTTCTAATGTGGAGGCTCGGTGGAAGCAGAACCACATCTGTGGGCTGAGTCCTTGGGTTATGTTATTAATGTGAGTTTTTAATTTCAGGGTCAGAAAGGTGATCCTGGGCTGTCGCCTGGAAAAGCTCGGAACGGGCAGAAGGTAAGATGTCACCCCGAGGGCACAGGCACCAAGACCACTGCGTGCTTTTTATACACACAGAGGGAGCCTGTACTGCAGCCACAAACATCACAGCTGCTCAAGTAGACTTAAGACTGGAAAATAAGACTTAGACCAGGCATTGACTGTGGTGCACTGAAGTGCTGCCTGCCACAGCTTTTTGTTGTCCAAGTGTTTATCCATTTAATGCCCAATCTGCATCCCAAACTGAAGTCCCTGCTGCTGCAGGCACTTGCCTGCTTGAGCCCAGTGTTTCGAGTAGCACACCTGAGGTACAGCCACACCGTGCCAGCTCTGAGCACGCAGCTGCAGAAAAGAGGCAATCCCAGTGTGAGGAATAAAAACCTTGAAGGCAAAAGAAGGGATGTTCTTGACAAGGAGCTGTGCTTTGCCCCACATTGCAGCCCCGTCAGATTGCTGCAGCGAGAGCAGCCTTGCTGGTCTCGCTGGTGGGGGAAGGTAGAGGCTTCCCAAACCACTGCTCTGCCAAGGCATGGGCCCTGGTGAGGGTTTCCACCAAGGGCTGCTCAAACCAACACCAAGCACCCAGCTGGGAAGGGTAGCTGCTTTCTGGGTTTAGCAGTGGTTAAGGATCAGAGTTCTGCTAATTCTTTTCAATAAGTTACAACTCCCATTTTTGCTGTTTCACGGATGAGTGATTTTTACTGAGGCAACAAGCCCTCACAGAAGTCTAGAAATGAACAGTGGGGCAATCAGGGCTCCACATCATCTACCTCAATTAGTTCTTTCAGTGGTGCCTGCACAATACTTGTTAATTCATGCCCAGGGCAGCAGCCTGATTCTGTTCCTTTCACCCTAAGTCTTGCTATAAATACACAGCTCATAGAAAGCATCAGCCATGAGGAGCTTGGGCCCTTCATTTGAAACCAGATGCCTCCATGAAGCGAAAGAGAGCCACTCAATTGTAAGGTGGAAGGTGGTGCTAGAAATCATTCAGAAGGCTAAGCCTGAAATGATGCTTTTAACTTAACAGCACGAGATGCCTTTTGAAATTTCTGGTACACCACACTGGAGTGGCATCAGATGGAAATCGTCCACCTGCAGACTGTGGGATGGTTTTTTTGCAGTCATGGTTGGTGTAAGAAAAGGAGAGATCCAGATCACCTTTAGCCTGTGTTAACAAGGCTTTATTCCAGTTAGCAGTGATAGGAGTAAGGAGTTTCCAGCAGGAATTTGGAGTGATGCCTAATTTTCAAGCTAGATACTTGAAAATCATTGAATTTCAGTAAGCAGGCACAGCACAGTGTTAGAGACTCTCAAGGGATTTTTGATCCTAGTCTGAGGGGGCCGAAGTGGGTTGGATGTTGGAGAGTTCTCACAGCAGTGTGCTCATCCGCTCTGTGATGGCTTGGGTGTGCCAGCTGGGATGTGATGCAATCCCTTTTCAAAAGCACAGGCCACTGAACAAACCCACCACAGCCTGCAAAGGTTCAGTCCGTGTCATATGGGCAGGTTAAATAATTCCACCGTCAGCACCATCCGAATGGGAGCCGTGGGCCGAGCCAGTGCAGTAGCAGAGTGTGAGCGCAGTCACAGCACTTGGCAGGAGGTACCTGTTGTTCTTACTGCATTTAGAAGCTAAAATTTCCTTGCCTTGGCGATTTCAATGCCTATTGAAAGGCGAAAGGAGCATGTGACTGAATGAGATCATTGAGGGGAAAAAAAGCGCATTCATTCTGCTGGCGAAAAGCTGGACTCCAGCAGCAGCTGCCATTAATTAACTGGGGTTATTATTTATATGAGCCAGTTAATAGAGATGTTGTTTAAATCTACACTTCTTAACCAGTCAAGTTTTGAAGAGTTGTGATTAGAACCAGAAATATCAATAGTTGGGGGCTGGTGTCGGGAAAATAATTGCAGTAACTACACTGGGCACAGGGAAAATGTTGCTGAAAACTAATTGAACTTGCTTGCTTCCTGCAGGGAGACGTGGGCTTACCTGGTTTAACTGGGTTCCCTGGACCACCTGGTAGAAAGGTAAGAGTGTTCTTTTCTAGTCATTTAGATCAGTGTTTCTATTTTAACATTTTCTCCTGTACCTCTGCCCAAAAGATTTAATTAAGTCCCAGCACCCATCCAAAGAGTCTTATGCCTGTTTCACAGGTGTATAGCCTGGGAGATAGGCTGAAGTAACCATCTGAAGTTGTACTAGCAAGACTATGTAAGATATGAAATGAAATTCTGGATACAGATTCTGTTCCTTCTTTGTGTTCCACGACCCTCTGCATCCTGACACTGGGTCTTCCTCAGCAAGCTGAATTTAGTTCTGGTGCACCAATGCATTAACTAAATGGATCTACAAGTGGCAGCAATACTCAAAGGTTGGATTCAGGACAGGTTTAGCATTCCAAGGAAACCTTGACTGTTTATCCTGGTAAAGCACATTTCAAAAAAGTATCTGTATGCTTTCCCTCTCTGTTTTGCTTGGAGACTGACAGCACTAGTCAGGTTTTACTTTATTTGCTTCTGTATTGATGCTTCAACATCATTAACATCACGAACAACATACTTATGCCAAGAAAAGGGTATGTGGGGATAAAGCACAAGATCCATCCCTGTCTTGCTGAGGCAGCAGTGTGTGTGCCTGTATCCAGGCATTCAAAACTGCACAGCAATACCTCAGCAATTCATACCTGGAGCTCAGGTCTTTGGTGTATCAAGGGCATTTCAGTTGAGCTTCCAGTTCCAGGCTGTGTTGGTAGGCTGGTTTCTATTTTTTGGAAGCTGGACCTGCTACAGGGACCTGTTTGAGTGGGGCTCAGTGGACATGACTCCTCTTTTCAGTAAGCCAATATTGCCATAGCTAAGCTGAGCTGTTAAAATTAGCATCTTGTTTCAATCACTTCATCATTCAATGGGCCATTTATGATATACTGTTCCTCAGGCCAATTAGCTGCACACAAACACCTACTCAGGTATGTTTTAAGACTCTGGGGAGAGAAAGAAGGTGTGGAGGAGGCTGAAAGAAACCCTCCCTTTCCATGCTTATTTGTTGTATGCTTTATGTTTCTGATATAATTGCCAAGAGTAGGGGCTGAGTTTATTTTTGCACTCCAAGGCTGGTCATGCTTGGGGTGCTGTGTGGAGTGGGAGTAATAGAGTGATTAATTACCCATCTTTTGCTGTCACAAACAAGTTCTAACTAATAGGGTGCAAAGAATACCATTTTCCTGGTATAACAGCTCATAAAACAAAACCTTGTGGTTACGATCAGCAAAATGCAATGTCAGGAGTGCAAGGACTCAATAGTGGAAAAATGGAGAAGGAATAGGAGATTGAACAAACATTCCCAAGTCCACCACATGGCCTTCACATCTGATCTCAGCTCCCCCAGGACAGGGCAAAGGCAGGGGTATGCTTCTGTTTCTTCAAGTAATGAGCAAGTTGGAGGTTGAAATTTTTCCTTTGGTGCAGCTTGAAAACAACCACCTCCCAGTAGCACTAGTCTGGCAATGGTTTTGGTGTAACCTGGCTTTTATTAGCATCCTGCATTAAGGAAAAATTTACAGCTGTTGGAGAAATGTTTGGAAAAAAATCTTTTTTTGTTTTTTTATTTTAATCTGGATTCCCTGCTGACATTCTCCCAATAAAAATATGCTGGTGTTTGGCTGAAAGGGGGGGGGGGCAACATGTCTTGGCTACTGGAAAACAGCAACACCTTGGAAATGGACACCCCTCCTGCTCACTCCATGGAGGGACTGTGGAAAGTGCTCTCAGGGCTTTGATCTGAAAGCACCACGTAGAAACTTTGAAACAGGCAAAATATTTCACTAGGGGAAACAAAATACTTTTCCCACTAAATGAAACAACTGGCTAGTGCCTGCCTTGGCAATGCAGTGCCTGCCTTGGCAATGCAGTGCCTGCCTTGGGAATGCAGACAGAGCTGTACTCTGGAGGACTGGAGAGGTGGATCTCAGAGCACCCCCAACGTTGTTTTACCTGCACATGTCTATGAGTAGATGAAACTGCCTTTGAAGCAGCAGATGTAATTCTCATCCTCTCCAGGAGAGCAAGTGGTGCTTTTGCTGACATGGGAAGGGTGGCAGGACTTGGCTGTTCCCTCTGCCTGTCCCTCTGGTGCCTCTGAGGTGTTTGTGGGCTTTGGCTTTTGGTTGGGGGCTGCAGAGCACAGCTGCCTTGGAGATAATCTCAGCAGAGCAGCATCACTGCTCCAGAGGAGAAAACAGTTATAGCAAAGTACACAAGGAAAAGCTTCGTTAGAGTCACTCAGAGAGTAAAGACAGAGCTGGGAAGTGGTCAGTGCTCCAAAACATCCTGTTATGCAGGTCTCATTCACTGGCCTCTTTACTCCTCATGTTTCCTACCAAAGTGCAGGATGATCCCTTTTAGCTAGGAGAGAGTGGATTATAAATATCATCACAGATGAGTAAATCCTTCACTGGAGCACAATTTCCTTTCTAAATCACAGCCCTTTGTGCTGAGCACCCTGTAATCATCAGGAAGTGTTCGGATAGAAGAGCAAATGCACTTGTTTTCATACCCTCTGCCCTGTCATTTTAGCGCTATTTGAAGAGGATTTTAGCAGGTAAATAATCTCACGTTGCAGCCAACTTTAGTACACACGAGCTTTTCTGGTTTTTCCTCGCTATAATTAACCTGAGGCAGAAATAACTGTGGTGTAATATGAAGAAACACAGGTTTGAAGCTTCCCAAAGCTCAGTATATGTAGTGAGGAGGATATGTAGTAGGACACAACAGTGTCTACATATTTAACCTAAGTGCCATTCACTTCCTGTGACTGTAGGGATAGCAATGCAATGTTTGACTTCAGTTCAGGACCTGCTTTGAGCATCTCAAGGGATCATCAACCAACCAGCTGCTCTGGGTGGACATTGCAGGCTGGAAACACTTGTCCTGCAGGGACCCACTCGGAGCAGAATGGCTTGGAACAGCCGAGCCAGGCACTTCTTTCTTATCAGTGGAGCAAGTGAGACATGTCTAAGTGTTTGTATTCATGGGGCAGATTCCTGGAGAGGGGCAGGGAGTCCTGTCTGCTGGTCCCACACCAAGAGCTGCTGAGGCACTTCCAATTAGGAGCCCCTGGTTGAAGTGCTCCAGCAGCATTTGGAGAAAGGACCTTCGAGGTGATTCAAACAAGGGCCCGCCAGTAGCCAAATGGTCTTTCAGGTCAGCCACCACCTTGTCAGGAGGTGCAGCTCCATCCAAAGTGTGGACCACGGTATGTCAGCAAGATCAAGCAGGAGAGAACTGGTGAAAAGGGAATCAACATCTTTCCAGGCCAAAATGTCTGCAATAATAAGGAAGGAGGAATGCAGAGGGGAGCGGGCAGTGGCCAGCACGGCTGAGAGTGTTGCATACCACCGCCAGGGAAGGCTCGGGCTGCAGGTCTGGAATGGCCCATGGGAAGAATAAAAAAGCTGTTAAGCAGAGGTGTGGACCTGGAGGCAGAAACAGTTCCAGGTTCATCTGTTGAGTGGAGCAAAAGGCCAAGTGCTCAGTCACACCAGGTTCTGATGGTGATGGTTTCCAGAGCAGGGATGCTCCCCACGGGTTTCATGTGGCAGAGCCCTGGCTGGGACAGGGTGAGCAGCAGGGAAACTGAGTTACAATTAGTTGTAACCCATCCTGAAATCATTTTGTTATTTCTGTAGTATTTGTGCAAGGATTGTTCCTTGTTTATTTTTTCTCTACATTTGTTTCAAGTTAAATTTTCTGCTCTTTTTTTTTTTTTTTTTTTTTTTTTTTTTTTTTTTTAAAATCTTGCTGGTAGCCCAGTTAAACAGTCATCTTTGTAACTGAGTATAATCTTCTAATCTGCTCTGACCCGGCTCGATGGAAGTGAGTTTGTTTTAAATAGCTGAAGAAAGATAATAAAGAAGAGGGAAAAAAAATCTGTCGCTTGCAGAATTTACTCTGTGTTTGAAGAGACCTCTGGGTAAATCCAGGAGAAAGCAAATGCCCTTAGAAAACACAGTGCTCAGTCTGCAGTTAAACAGACTGCCCTTGTCCCTCTCTAGTGCCTGCATCCCCCCCAAAAAAAAGTACTGACAAACTGAAGCAGGTTTACAGAGGACCTGCGAGAATGATTTGAAGCCTGAAACACTTGCCAGCAAGCAAGCTGGATTGAAACTCATTCTAAGTAATTCAGCAGAGAGAGCAGGTTAAGAGGTAGCTCACTCACCATTGTCATCTCACCATGACAAGATGTGATCTTGTCATATCTTGTAATAATTAGATTAGAAAAACTGGATGCTAGAACAAGTTCAAGGTAGAAACAGAATTGAAGTTTCCTGTGACAGTAAATGGTTGTTTTGGTGTTTCCTGTGGCATTTCAGGCTCTAAAGTGAGAGTGAGTGCTCTGAAACACGAGTGACTCATGTTGGGTAGTCCCCAACGTGCCCAAAGCCAACATTTAATCCTATAGGCCTGTGGTTTCCTGAGGATTAAGGATAGCTTTGCTCAAGGTGTAGATTACAAATAGACAGATCTGAGCATAGAGACCACTCTAAATGTGTTCATGGAGCAATTCCTGCTGGAGTAAGCACCACCCCAGACCCCAGGGGGGCACACTGGCAGGTTTGGGCAATGCAAGCACAAAGCAGCACGTTAAAAGTTTGCTTGATTGTGTAATGCTACCCCATATCTAAAATCCTACTTCTCCTCAGAATTTTACTCCCACCTGCAAAGAGGAAACCAAAACAGATTATTTCATTATATTTTTGTTTCTTAATACTCATCTCTTCCATCCTATTTTGACAGGGATATAAAGGCTACCCTGGACCACCAGGTCACCCTGGAGACCAGGTGAGTTTTCCCAGTTCCCAACACTGAAACTTTAAGGAGGGATGGATATGCTGACTGGTGCTAGTTTGGCTCTGGTGCAGCCTGCTCAGTGTGAACAGCCAGCTCCTTCTAGGGAGCTCAGCATATTCTGGAATGTGCCGTGAGCTCCGGTGCTGCCACTAGACACTGACCCAGCATCAGCAGCGTGGTGGGAGGAGACTGCCTTGGACTTTGCAAATTTAATTTCTAATTTTTATTGCTCAACCATGTTAAGTTTACTTGGGGGAAGAAATACCAGGTTAATCTCCTCCCCCTTTATTTGTCTTTGTACATTAATTTCACCTGGAGTTTACCAACCACAACATGTTAAGTACTAACATGTAATTCCCTTCCTGAAGCCCATTCCCCTTCTCCCCATTTCTCCCCCCTCTTTATTTGGTTAAATCCGATGTTTGCAGTGCAGTAAAAAAAAAAAAAAAAGGCAATGAATAGCAGGCCCTGTTAGCAGCAATGTTAAAGGATATTATACATGAATCCATTTAGTTTTGAAGAATTTTGGCAGTGCTTCCCCAGCAGTAAAACGGTTCCATATGCCAGATATAGATGCAGCCTTACACCTTCTCTTAGCCTCCTTGTTTCAGACTATCTGCTGCTTTCCCTGCAGATGGAGGGGGAAGGAGAAAGCCATGCTTAGTGCATGGATCCTATTGACTTTGCTTCTCTGGGTTTCCCCCCCCTCACTAATTTATTCCACTATCTATCCTTAATATTTTTTTCCTCTCTGTAAATGTGCATCAGGTTAATTCATTCCACCTCCTTTTCCCCCAGCTCAAAGAATGGAGCAGCTAAAAATGCTTCCCAAGTGGGACATTCACCTGACCTTCTGTGCCTTTTCTTTTTTCTTTCCAAAGGGAGAACGAGGACCAGCTGGAAGTCCAGGTGCCAAAGGTTATCCTGGCAGGCAGGTGCAGTAAATCTCATCGTGCTGTGCACAGACTAGGGATTTGGGTGTGCAGGTAGCTAAATATATGCCCTGCTAAATTCATGCCCCGCTAAAGACAGTGCAGACCTCTAGAAAATGTCTGAGGATTTGAATATTTGACCTCTGAATATTTTCCTTCTTCCCTCCCCAAGTTGCTGTATCAATGATGTCGTCTTTCAAATCTGAAAAGTTGTTAGGAAATGTTTTGTGTCTATGATAGATAAAACTTGAATTTCTACAGCAAATTCTGACAAAATTTTGCTTCAGTGTAACAACAGGGAAAAAAACCCCACACCAGCAGAGCAAAGAAACACACCTGCAAGCTGCTAACCTGGGATGGAAAAAAGTGTATTGTCAAAGAAGAAGATTTAGATGAACTCTCACTAGTAAAATGCACTAACGTACACATATCTAAACACCTGTAAAATTAGGCATGGGCCATAAATATATAAATCACATTTGCAGACGCAGGAAGATAGTGAGAGTAAAGCGAGCCTTTGTTTGCATTCTGGAAAAGAAATTCACAAAGACAGCTACAGGAATGGAGGAGTGTGCACTGGAAAATGAATCAAGATTTGACACTTTGCTGTCTTACTGATCTAAGATGCTGAGTAGTAGAAAGGAAATAAAGAGAAAGAATTTGTAAGACCTTAAATGAAATCTGTTGGAGGCAAGAGATCCAGCTCTGTAACATTTTGTGGTGAAATGAGATTGTCATGGTTTTCTAAAATGAGCACTAAATGTTGGATCCTACCACATTTATCTTTAAGCTAAAAGACCAGGCAGATGTCAAAAAGCCCAAGGGCTCTGTCATGAGTCTTTCAGGCTTATCGTGAGTTCAGATGTGAGATTTTTACACAGATGTCTCCAGGTTATTGGATTAAATGTGAATTAGATCTGCAGAAGAAGTCTACATCCCCCTGCCTCAGACTGTCAATAATGTATGACCCATTTTAAATTGAAAATTGAATTGACACCTTGCTTAGCATGCTGGAGAGTGCAGATGGCAGAACTGGATGGGAGCTTTATGCACCTGACTAAATGCTCCATTCATACCCTGAAAGGCTCTTAGAGATGTCCATGCCAAAGAGTCTCCTAGGTGTGAGTGCATGTTAGATGACTAACAAGAAGAGGTCCAAGGTATTTTGGACAGACAAGGTTAATGAATGCTGTTCAGCAATTCAGCCCTTCAGATAAGCAGGATGAAATCTGTGCCTTGACATTCGAAGAACAGAAATACCTTCTTAAAATGTGGTTTGGGTCGGGAAAGTGACATTTTTTCTTTCTTTTTTTTTTTTTAAGGCAGCTTTTTTCAGCATATCTCAATGCTGTGTGTATCCAGCATCAGAGCTGTTTACTTTACTGAGATTTTACTACTTGTTACTCCTGTCAGCTGTGCTGGCTCTGCAGCCCTGGGAGAGAGTGCTTGGCTCGGGTTTGGTTTGTGCATCACAGGCAGGATTGTTAACTTCACCCTGATGCCTGAAATCTTTGGCAACAGTGCAGGGGCCAGGAAAGAGCTCAGCCCGATTTCACATCCCAAGCTGAGCCTGCAGTGCTGCCAACTGAAGAAAATATGGATTTAACCTTTTTTTTTTTTCTGTCCCAGAAAACCCCAACAACATTTGGAACTAGAAAAAAAAAAGTGATCTGGAAACTTGCTAGAAGATGATAAACATGAAAATTCATTTTGCATTTTTACAGTGTTGTTCTTCTGCAGTACTTTAAGTGAGCAGCAACAGGCATAGAAGTAGAATGGGAAATGTATTTTCAATTCTTTCCACGGCTGTTGGTGCTGCAAAGGGTCAGAGATATCACAGTGCCTGCACTGCTAAGTGACTTTCTAGGCTGCAGAAATTAGAGAGGCTTTCTCACTGCATCAGTGTTCCCTAAACAGGTATTGGAATACATTTGCTATGGATGTGTTTAGTTAGGCAGGAAAATGAAAGGAGGGCTGTTGAGCACAGAGCATCGCTGTGTGTCACATCCGAAATGTAATGCAACCTCTGGGCTCCCCACTGCCACAGCCCTTGTGGTCTTTATGACCAGAAATCTCTACTCCAGCCCCCGGGAAGGCTCACTACGTGCAGCAGTCTCAGATTCTGCCGGGTCCCAGCTCACCAACAATGGGAGATTTGTTATTTGTATCATTTTGTCCTTTTTTTCTCCTTTGTTGATGCACCTTGGACTCGGCACTTAAAGCAGAACCACACAGGGACGGTGCTGGGGGGTTGGCACTGCTCGTTATTTTAAGTTAAAGCTTGTCCACATTTGTCTTTGTTTTTTCCCTTCTGTTCTAGGGTTTACCTGGCCCCATAGGGGAACCTGGCCCAAAAGGCACTCGGGTAAGCAGCCTTTCATTTGCCTTTTCTCTGCTTGTTTTTTATCAAAGCCTCCTCAAGAAACTTTATACTTGATTTTGCAATCCTGAAACTGGTTGCTTTAAGTTGTTGGATTCAGGGGGTTTGAGCTGTGCACTGCTTGTTTATTGAAGCACTGCTAAATTTTTTGAATTAAACATGGAATCTACCGTGATCAAAGTTCCCCAGTAGAGTGCTGGTGATAAAGTCAGAGCTCACATTGCAGGAGGGGAAAGAACAGCTTACAAATTCCTACCAGAGCCTGCAAGCCCCATCTCCCCAAGGCCTCTTCAGTTACAGTAAGTGTGGTTCAGTGGTCTTGGACCACGCTGCACATGGGCTCATTTGGGTACAGTCCTGGTTTGGGAGTGATTTATATCATCATGCAGAACAGCAAGCCAGCATCTTGAAGCCATGTGCAAATACAAACAGTATCTCCTCCCTGCCTGCTTGTGCTCACCAAGTATAATTGCTGGGGGTTTATTCTTACTGCAAAGGATTTTTTTTTTATTACCACTTAAGGCTCTTGTTAATCACATTTTGTTCTTTTCCTGCAATTATAAATTCACTATGAGATTCAAAGCCAATAAAATCCCCCATTTCTCTAACATGTGATACTTTCTCTATATACAGTAAATTCAACCAGCTGGCTTTCATCACTAGGAAAACTGCAAGGAATAAACAAATGCTGACCCTGTAGCTAGCTGTATTCCTGAGCTGGGAAGGGAGATGGCACGTTCAGTGTCCTGCAGGAGAGAGGAAGATCCAAGAGCACAGATTGCTCACCTCATTACTGCAAGGGCTGAAGTTTTTCCTTGATGCATCTCTTTCACTGCCCTATCCAGGACCTTGTGTAATTATCATGTGTGAGATGTGCAGAATGTCAGACTTGGAAATTATTTTCCACTCTGCACCCCTGAGTGCTGAGGACTGAAATATTTGTAAATACCCAAGAAAGCTATTTCTCAGTTCAGCTGCAGTCAGTCGGAATTGGGTATTAGGGTGAGATGTGCACGTCTTGTGGATTAAGTAAGCCAGCTCTGGACTCTTCTCCATCCTCCACCTCTATTTTTTAATTCTGCAGGAAGAAGTTCAGGAGTAATGTAATTTGGTTTGGGATTCAGGAGACAAAGACAGACAGGATCATTTTAATGTAGCAGTATTTCCCAGCTAGGCATTATCCCTAAAGGAAACACAACCTGAAGGGAGTGATGGACTGGTGAAAAAGTTTGGTGGTGTTGGCAGTAAGAGATTTAGTGATGATGGAGAAAGAAAGATGAGAGAAGATCAGTGTTAGCACTTGGCTCTTGTATAACAGTGAGGTGCCCTGCTGAAATCCACTTCCTCTTGATTCGGCATGTTTGGCACAAATCAGTCCTTTGCAGGGGCCCAGCACACAAGGTAACTTTGTCCTGACTGCTGAGCAAAGGGATTAAACACAAGACTGCCATTGTGGCAAGGGAAGGGGAACGTGGCATGTTATGCAGCGTGTCTTGTCTGAGCAGGATCCCAAGGCCACAGAGAAATGTGTGGAAGGAGCAGGTTTTATGTGAAACACATTGGTGCAAAGGAGGTTTCCTCACAGCTGGGTGTCAGAGGGTCTGGATGCACAAGATATGCCTCACATATGGATCCAACGAGCCTGGAATGGCACATTCAGCCCCTCCCAGCCCAGGCAGAGCCCTCGGTGCTTTGGGGTTTGCACAAGGTCTTGGTGGTGTGACAGAGTGTGCGGGGACAGGCTTTGGGCAGAGCCAGGACTCGCTCCCCTCGGAGCCCTGGTGCCAGGAAAAGGAGTTTGCCTCAGAAGGGGCTGCATTGTGCGACCTCCAGGTGACAGAATACAAGCAGAAAGGGCTTGGTACAACAGGACAGCTGGAAATGAGTGCCAAAGGCAGGGAAAGAGCCCTTGGGGAGACAAAACGAGGTGTAGGCCTGTGGATTACTTTCGCTCTCACTCTTGCTAACCTTGAACCAAGCTCCATTTCCCTCAGGTACACTTAGAGCCAGCCCAGGTAAGGTCTCTTCTTGCTGGCCTCTTCCTGCCTGGAGTCCTCATGATCCCTGGTGTGAGGGTATGTGCCCTTGGACTACATCGTGGAAGCCAGCACCATGCAGTCCATGGGCATATACACTTGCCTCAAGGTTTATTTCATCACGGCTGCCATTGACCAACGCTGGAGGTTGCTCTGCTGTCCAGGAAAGACAGACTGACTGGAAGCTAATGGAGAAATGTATTTTGACTACTTGTTTCCTCTTTCCTTTAGGGGTATATTGGTCTCCCAGGATTGTTTGGGCTGCCAGGGGCTGATGGAGAACGAGTGAGTATTTTGTGAAGAAAACCTTGGTGTGTTGGTTGAATGCAGTTCTTCAGAGACTGATGTAACCTTCCCTATCCCTTGTTCCTGAGGAAAGATATGAGCACACCTCATGTTTAACTGTGCCTTCCTTAGCCTCTTCCTACCCTGTGTCCCTGTATAATGCTGACATTCAGCTCAGGAGAACCCAGGCTTCAGGCAGGGCCATCAGATCTCGCTGTTGACTAGAGAGGAGTTTTTCTATATTTTTCCTGCACTTAAAAGCTTGCCTTCCTCCTCCCACTGGCTAGTTCATCTTAGTGGGATGGGGTGGGGTGGGGAGAATGCACGTAGAAATTCCCTGCTCCCACAGGAGTGACATCCCAGCCACGCTGTCTCAGCATTTTGGATGTCCAACTGGGGATGTCTGAAAAGAGCCTGGCTCTTGGAAGGGAGAGTGTCTGGGGTTTTCTGTCAATGGCTTTCCTTCCAGTTGGATTGAGTTGGGGTGGGGGCAGGCAGCTGTGGCTGCTGTTCCCATGTGTCCTCCCTTCCTCCCATCCCTTCCCCAAACCCACGTGTTCAGAGCTTTGCAGGACCTCCCTTGCTTTTTTGTTCTTCGCCCCCACATCCCCCACCCACCTGCCCTCTTCCCATCCAAGGACCCAGCTCTTCCCACCACAAGAGCTCCTAAAGAATGTCGCTGGAAGACGAAGACTGTTCTATTCCAGCTTTTTCTCCCTCAAATGCAATCTCCAGAAACGAGAGGCCCCGGGAGCATGTGGGAGTTGAGCGTGTGTGTGCCTGCCTGGGAGGGGACTGCCCTGCTCTGTAGCGACGCTGATTTAATGCTTGTATAACTAAATAAGAAACACAAACACAAGTTCTGCAGCGACTGCCTCGGCGGTGGCCTTCACTCGGTTCCAGACCAGTAGCTTAATGACTGCTCCTGCTAAGCACAGCCCCAGCCTGCTGCCCTGGGTGGGGATGCTGCCTGCACGTGTCCTCAGGGAGGCCATAGTTAATGGGTGAAGGTTAATTGTCTTCTGCTCTCGCAGCTGACTGCGAGTAGCTGACATTTTGATTCCCGAACAATGCCGCAGTCATTAGCCTGTTTTGCATTCTCCTTTCTCCTCTTGATTTGTTTTGTATTGTTGGTTGGCCCTTTGCTTTCTCAACCAGACGTATTATTATTTTTTTTTCTCTGTGTTTTTTTTCCTTGCAGGGGATCCCTGGAGTTCCTGGGAAGAGGGGCAAGATGGGTAGGCCGGTAAAGTTTTTCCTCGTCTATTATGCAGACTTTGTTGAATGAAACTGGAAAGAAAACATCTGGCTTTTGGCTGGGTCCCTCCATGTCTTCTGATGGGAACTAAAGGGGAGATCAAACAAACCTTTCCCTGTCTTTCTTCTCAAGCAGGAAGAAAAGCGAAGATAGAGATACCATTATCTTCCTTTCTTCCACACTCTGCCCACTCCGTGTTCTTTTTCACACTTATCTCCATGCTCCCTTGGCTCTTACACTTCTCAGATTCTCTTCCACAATGTCTTCCCCCCTTGTCCTCCCTCTGGCCAGCCTCTTCCCTGGATGCACCTTTTAATTGCCAGCCATGATTGCAACATTCCAGGTGTCCGTACTCGCTCTGTTACATCTCCTGATCTGTACTCCCACCAGCCCCATCCCGTTTGCTTCTTCTTACTGTGACTCTCTCCAACCCTTGTCCCATCCTGCTTTGTGTAATGCAAGTGCAGTTTTGGATAGGAACCTTTTTGTCCTTGGTGCTGTGACAGATCAGGGGAAGACATGTTTGAGGAGCAAGGAAACCAGGTAGGTGTGAGAGCTTGGCCAGGAGGAGGAGGTGTTTGCAGGTAGGGCTGAAGACAAGGTGGGAGCTGTCAGAGCTGCATAGAAGAACGAGGAGGGTTGTTCTGACTGTATCAAAAAGCAAGAGCAGGTGGGGAAAATGCTGAAGTAAGCAAAGGAAACAAGGAAAGGACAGAAATAAAGCCTTTCCCCCATCAGCCTTCTTCCAAGCAGTTCTGCATGTCTCCTTTAGCAAACTGGATAAAGTTTTTTTCGCTTCAGGAATCAGTACAGAGATCAGACACGTTGGAGCTCTGTTCTATCTCATTGCCTTTGCACCTTGTCCTTCATGTTAATCTGAGTTTGTCTCGACCTCTGGACATCATTGTACTCACAGGCTTCCTGTAAAACGTCCACTCACCCACACACGGAAAAATCCAGTGCTTTCCCCTTGTCCCTCTTGCATGCAAAACATGCTTCCCGGGAGTCCCACGCCTACCACTTGCTGGTGCTCCCACTGAAAAAGCCATGCAAACATCCCGAGAGTGCCATGTCCATCCTGGCTGTTCTTCTCTGCCTGGGATGGGGACAGGTCAAGCAGATTCTTTTGGGGAGTAGTGGAAATCTGCACCAGATCTTATGGTTTTGCAAGGGGCTGGTTGCACCAGAAGCCCCCGTGATGAATAACTGCAGGGCCCGTGGATGTAACCATGACTCACTGGCCAGGGTAAAACAAACACAACAACTGTCGTTAGGTGCAGGGGCTCTGCTCTCTGCCTCAGTTCTGCACAGAGCACACTGCAGCGTTCCAGCTGTTGGCTGGCCAAGATTTGTAATCTTCCAGGCAAGGGTTTTTGTCTGGCGGTCACTGTTACAAGCAAGGGGCTCCCCTGAGATCAGCGGGGAACCTCTCAGTGTGGAGACATTTAGGCTGGGATCTAGAGAAGGGATTACATGGCTGAGCATGAGCTCCACTGTTCTGCTTAGCTCCTTCGGAGAGTTTGGGCTCCATCCCTGTTTTATGATATCAGGTTTAATAAGAAATCTTGAATGGACCAATGCTGCTGATTTGTACTTCCAAGCGTGAACAGAAAGATTAAGTGACATCCAGAGTTATTCAGGAAATCACTGGGAGAATGGAAAGCAGGAGCCAACTGACCTGGTTCCCTTCCCAACATTTATCTCCTGGCTGGTGCTGTCTCCCAGCTGGTTTAGGGTGTTTGTGAGCCTTCAGAGATTGTTCTGGTCTGTCCCATCTCTCCCATCCCCACGTTTGCTGGCGTGGCTGCTGTTCCTGTGCTATCTCAGTGTTGTCATTGCAGGGGAGAGCACTTGGAAGCCCTTATTAGGTGCCACCACAGCTGGTAAATGCTCTGGAGGGTAGGGAAGGAGTTGATATCACACATATTTCTCTACCTAGCTTTGTTTGGGGAGACCAGCGGTGGGTGAAATGCTGAGCTGAGGAGGAGCAGGGGGCTGGGGGAGTTTGCATGTGACACCGTGGGCCTCTGAGAATGATGTAAGAGGGAATGATTAAAATAGAAGAACTGGACATGAGTCAGACCTTGAAATCCTTCCAGGGAAGTTAAGTTTTGCAGAGCTGTGAGGGACATGGTGAGTCTGTCGCGGAAGCAGTTGACTCCACCTCCCTGCCCAGTATCAGCGATGCGGGAGGCGAGTGCATCCCAACATGCAGGCCCTGGAACTCTGGAGAGGGAGTGGGCTGGGGGAGAGCTGTGATTGAAGTCCAATGCACAAGGGAGGCTGGAATAACATCTCCAGATCTGAGTGGTTTAGGGGTGGGCTGGAGAGCTGGGTCTGAAGTGGCTGGTCGCTTAAACCTTCGGTGTTGCCAATGCAGTGGCTGATAAGAATGGCTTTTATGATGTTTTTATGGATTTTTATGGAGTTCAGTTGAGCAGCTGATAAAAAAAAAAAAAAAGAGGATAAAAAAGGGCCCATTGGTGTGAGGGCAGCAGGGCTGTGGTCAGCACCGTGCTGGGGGAAGGAGTGAGAGAAGCTGTTGTTACTCTGTCTTGCCATGCACAGACAATGTGTCAGTCCTGGTTCATCTTTAGGAAGGAGCTGAGCTGTCACTGAAGGAAATGACCCATGGGAAGAGCAGGAGATAGAGCTGCTTCAAGAAACATCAAGCTGCAAGTGCTGTGCTTTTCTTACATTGTGGGAGATGGGTAGCCACAATCAGAAATATCTGCACTGCAGATTGTATTAAACTTCAAATAGCATGGAATACTTTCAGAAGTTCCTAAGCCCTGCTAGAGGAAAAGACTTTAAAACAAAATTTCAGGAAATATATCCAAAGAGCTTTGAGCTCTTTTTTAGTTAATTTTCATTTTTAATGTGTACTTATATCTTTCTTCATCCAGAGAATATCAGTGCTGCACCAGCTGTGTGATTTTTGCTTACAGTCTCTTTTATTAGTAGTATTATTTTAAAAGAGATAGAAAGAAAGGAGTGAAGTTTAGTTCCAAGCCATACTTAGTAATTCTTGGGTTCATCTGAGGTCTGTTCACAAGTCAGTCAAATACAACTGAGGTTTCCTTATATTTTTATAAAAAACTGATGGTGCTGTTGATCCCGTGCCCGGAGCTCAGTTGAGTGCTCAGAGCCTCACTGTGTCAGGTACCACACAGACACCTTGTGAAAGAAAAGCCCTGGCCCAAAGGGTCCACAAACCAGCCCAGAGTCAAACCATCCCCAGGGCTAGAAGGTTTTGGTAACAGTAGCACGAGCAAGTCATTAATACCACAAGCAGATATCTCAGCTTCCCTGCCTGTCTCTGCTCATCATTACATTCATTCTTTTGTCCTCCTGTAGCTCATGTTTGTGAGTGATGCACCAGCTGTGTCCCACCAGCTGTCGGGTGCTGGGATGGGGTTTCCTGCTCACCTCAGGCAAGGGAGGGAGGCAAACAGCTCCTGGAAGCTCTGCCAACAGGCTTCACCCAGCCTTTGGCAAGTGCCAATGTGTTGCTGAAGAAACAGCTCGACAGGCAGAGTAGGTTGTGTGAGCAGCAGGCTCAGGGGGAGGATTTGCATGCAGGACACATGGCCAGGTAGACTGACACCTCCACCTGTGAGAATGGCTGGAGGATGCCAGGGCAAGGTGGGGAGATGCTTCGTTGCTCTCTGATCGCACAGGAGCGGGACGTGGGACCTGCATTCTGCCCTTGACATGCAGTGTCAGACAGGCCGTTTGGCTCTTCTTGGCTGTGTGCAACACAGGGGTAGCACACTCCCTTTGGAGAGCTCTCCTTTGAGCTCAGCAGCTGGAGCTCAGCATGGGAATGCCAAGGATTATGGCTCGTGCGTCGAGGAAGATGTGATATAAAGTGGCACGTGGATTTTAAGTATTAGGGACCAGCGGTGTAGGTGAGCCCAGAAGTCTCCCTTCCCTGTGCCTGGCAGCCCCAGCGTGCAGGCAGTGAGAGCCAGCAGTGATCTGGCAGCCACTGGGACGAAGCCTCAGTGTTTGTTGTGAGGATCAGCGTGGTGGCAAAGTGCCGGAGCTGGCACTGCTTCCCATGGGCTGACCACAGCCGGGATCCCCCTCGCCAGCTCTCAGCCTGGAACACGCCGGCTCCTTCTCGCCAGGCTGTTTGTCATGTCTGCTCTCCTCTCCCATGCTGACTTATAGTGTATTAACTCCTGCCCCCAGTGAACACATGGTCACAATGTATTGTTTTTTCTGTCAGAAGAGGGTGTGATACCCCTGCCCTCCCCACGGGGTGGATAGGCTCTTGCATCACAAGAAAAAGCATTGCCTTGTGGGAGGCTCTAGATAGCCAGAAGCAGGGCTGCCTCTGGGTTAGGAAGGTTTCATTTTACAGCCTCCCCCAACCTTCTGATGGATGGCTGAGATAGCTTTGTGGGGAATGTCAGAGCGTGGGGCTTTGCCAAGTTACACAGTCTCAGCTGTTGTCCGTGCAAACAATGGGGGGACATGCTTTGCCATGTGTCTGGGAAGGCTGGCATAACCACAAATTACTGAAAAAATAAATTTCGCTCCTCTCCATAGGGACTAAGACCATAAACAGCTCCTCTCTTGCTCCAATTTTTTCTCTGCTTTGGATGCAGCTGAGACCCTTCCCTGCATTTGGAGTGAACCAAGAGTCTCCTGCACCACATGAGCTGAGATTTGGGAAACTGGTAACAGCATTTTAAAGTACCTGTAGGTAGGTGTGTAGGAGCTGATGGACAGGACTTGGATAGCTCTGTTTTGTGCCAGTGCCCCAGCATAGCACCAAAATGTTTGGTGCCTTCTTCAGGAACTGATTGATTTAAGAAAAATAATACACTTCTAATCATTCTATTTGCATTAAAAGTTCAGTGGAGGTCCTGAAAACGTCTATTAATTAGAGAGATTTAGCCCATGGATTGGATTTCTCCTGTTAGCCATCCAAGTTAATTCTTTGCTGTATTTTTACTTTGCCAGCATAAATTTTTAAAATAGATTTAGTTTGAGCAATCAGTGACTTTTTTAATGCTTAAGAAGTTGGGCCCTGAAACTGGGAAGCTGGTCTCTCCACCCTCCTGAGCCTGGTTCACCACTCTGAAATGCAGCCATGAGCCCAGAGCAAATGTCACCATCTCTTTTTGGCCTGAGTTGCATTCCACATGTGTGGAGCTTCCCAAATCTCTGTGGTGAGGTGCTCACATGGTTACTTACCACATGCTCCTATGTTCATGATTACATCATCCAAATAACCTGGAAAGGTGGACGATATCAGCATGTATTTAATTTTTATAAGAATGGGCAAAACAGAGTACTGAAAACACAGGGAAAAGGGTTTGAAAAGTGCCAAGACTCGTAACTTCTACTGAAAGAAAAGAAATAATCCCAAAGATGGGTTTTTTTTCCTAAGAATGTCCCTAAGTGACTTGTCTGTCATCATTCAGAAATCTTGCGAGGAGTGGAACCAAGGTCTCCCAAGCACAAGATCATCTTTCATCCTTCAGAGAAATGCTCATTCATAAATCAAAGCTCAAAAATAATTATCTTTAGAAATTGTAAGGGAAAAATAATACAACTATCACTTTTGAGTCTGAAAGCATTTTGATCAGAAAGCTTGACTATGTTGAGTAGTAGGCTGCTTGATTTGGAAATCTTGGCCATAAATAAGGAGGAGCAGGTTCAGCGCTCTCTGGCATTAGGCCAGTGAATCTGTGCAATGGGAACTTGGTTAGAGCCCCACAGATGGGGAAGAGATGGTGTAGCAGCAGAAAAGGAACAGAGCAGGAGGGTGGAGGGGCTGGCATTTAACTTCAGTGATGTTTGGTTTAAGGGGCTGCAGGAGATTTCTGCTGGTGTTCTGGAGGGCTGTGCTTTGGCTGGAGGGAGAGTTATGTTTAAAAATGCCATGAAATCTTTATCCAAAGAGAAGGGGGCACGGAGCTGTGAAGTTTCCCAGGGAGAGAGAGCAAAGCTGCCTTTTGGGTGACAGAGGAGCGGAGCTGCAGCAGGACCGACAGTCCATACCCAGCCAGGGATGGGATCTCCCTCTTTGCAGGGGTCAAAACTGCCACAGCCCCTGGTCTAGACTCCTACATGGAGCTACAGCTGGAGAGCAGGCACACCAGGAGCACAGGGTCTGCCAGGCTCCCTTTGGGATGAGTCTCTCTGGGGCTGATCCAGCCCCTCGCCCACCTGCAGAGGAGACTCAGTCTGCTCTCCTCACCAAAAATGCTCTCAGAGGTGTAACCTGCCAACATAAGCTACACTTGTTTGTTTTATTCTCCTTCTTTTTTTTCCAGTGAATGCTTTCTCTCACTCTCTCAACCTCAGTCCTTTTTCTCCACCACCTTTTTTTTTCTCCTTCTTTTTTTTTTCCCCTTACTTAAATTGTTTGACTTGCAAGTTCCATCCCTGGAGAGACTCCTGGGCAGTGATTCACCTGGCTGGAGCCAACTGGCAAATAGTCTTTTGCAGACAAGACAGGAGGGCTGGTTGGTTTGAGCAACTTCACCTTCAGCCAACAGGAAAATAAAATCCTATTTTTGGAGAAGGATTCTGCTGGCGCGAAGACCTGCCAGGATTCCTCGGAGCAGCAGCTGCCAGACTGCCTCCCTTACTCCTTCAGGGAAAGTGTTTTAAACTGAATCAGATGTTGTATACATACAACACACCCACCCACATGTGAACACCTGAAAAGATTTTGGAGGAGCAGAGGACATGGTGTGTCTGACCAGTCCCTGCTTCCAGGGACAAGACACAAAAAGCAGTGGTGTCTGCTGGGACCAGGAGGAACCTTTGGCTGACAAGAGCCAGAAGAAAGGGCAGGCTGCTCCGTTTGCTTTAAGCAGAGAAAGAAAGGAATGGGAGGTGGAGGGGGATGTAATCCCCTGATGAAGGAGGAGCTGGTTCCAGTGTCTGTCTAGGTCTGGTTGTTCTCAGCAGGAGTCTCCTGGTGTGTGAAAGGATGCCCTTTGCAGGGAGAGGGGATGAAAAGGAATTAAAGCGCTATTGGAGCATCTCAAAGATAGAGGCTTTGTTACTGCTTCAGCTTCAGACTTCTTGGTGTAATCTGGGATAAATCACTTTGTGTCTCCCTGTGTCTCAGTTCACTGAGTGCAGCGAGGACAAACTGTGCAACCTCTGTAAAGCTCTGCTTGGGCTGGGACAGGGGAGCACAGGAGCACCAGGATCTTGCTTAGTGCAGAGCATCTGCTCGTGTGCTTTTCCTCCAAATCCCCTTCAAACTTCATCTTGCTTCTTTCATTGAACTTCTCCCTCAGACAATGTGAAATCCATTCAGCTGGACGTTTTCCCCCACCTCCTCTCTGTATTTCCCAGCTGTGAGGTAGAGCCAAAAGTTTTGTCATACCTGACTTGAGCGGCTGTGGAGGAGCACCCCGCAGGCTCTTGGCCAACACAACTTGTTAGTCGAGCGTTTTCCTCCCAGCTCTGCTGCCATTTGCCATTCCCTTCCCTGTCCTGGTCCTTCCCTGCATGCCCCCTCCCTCCCACAGAGCAGGCAGGACGCATGGCTCCATGTTTTTCACTGGGATGTTTTCCGTTGCCATCCCGATTCTTGAGCATAGTTTCCAGGGACCAGTTTTCCTGGAAAAACAGCTGCACCCTGAAAAACGATAGATTTTCTGTACCAAAAGCCCCTCTGCACTCACTTTGGGAAGGTCAGGAGACTCTGAATCTGTTGGGCTCTTTAATCTCTTTCACAAGTCTCCTGTAATGGGCTGCCAGTTGTGACCTGCCTGTCTGCCAGCACCATAAAATGAGCTTCCTGCCCCATGTGTTCTCCCTCAGTTTGGGCTCCTCAGGCTGCTGGAGCAGTGCATGGGAGAGGAGAGGTATTGCTGCTTACGGGAAAAAAACCCAATGGGATAACAAAGTCTGCTTGTAACTTTGAGGCTGCTTGTTTTGGTTGAATAGTGCTAGTTCTGTTCCTCAGGAACATCTCTCTTTTTTAGGCTCAGGCAGGAGAGGCACTGAAAAAATAGCTTTTACAGACGTGTGAGATCCAATAAATTAGGACACTGTGGTCACTGGAACTGTTATTGTGGTTTAAACTGCTACTGCTTACCCCATGGAAAGAAAGTGCTTTCTTTTTCATTAGGGGCTTAGAAGATTGATTGTTTCCTGCTGTGCAAGAGCTGTGCTGGGATAGCTTTCACGACCTGGTTTGGGTCTTTAGAGACTGCATGGATGCTGAAATATTCTCCTTCATGCCACAGCCACCAGCCTTAGCCTCATTTAATGTGCAAAAACCTGTTAATACTTGTGTGCTAAGCTCAACTGGTGGGCTGGGACTCCTGGGGTTAGTTGAATTAAAGCTGCTCTTTCCATTTGTCTCCTCCTCAGGGTTTGTTTTTTTACAGCTTGGGCCAAAAAGTGCCAGGGGACCACCCAGCAATGGGTGAGCTGTGGCTGGGGGCTGGTCATGCCAGCAGCCAGATGGTGTTAAGGACAATCAGGTGTTGTCAAGGACGGGGCTTTAGTGCTGAGTGTTGTCCTGTGCCTGGCTGGTTTACCAGTGATGCCAGCCCACACTGTTCTGGCTTTTCTTCTCAGTTCCCTTCCACTTTGACTCTTTCCCATCCAATGTTGAGGGTGGGCAGGACCCCGAGCTCTGAGGGCAGTCACGGTGTGCTGTGAATGCCAGATCTCTTATTTGCTGGGTAGCATTGGCCAAGTGAACTCAGGTGCTCAGCTTTGCATCAAAATACAGGAATAATCTGGTTTTCTAAATACATGGAGATCTAGTATTGGAAAGCTTGTGTAAAAGCTGGATTTTTATTAACTGTATTACCAAATGCCTCAAATCTCCTGTCTTTTAAGCAGCAAGGTAAGTGCTGGAAACGGAGGCATGAAAAGAAATCAGTGGGAAACATTTGAATTTAAATAGTTCCTTATCTGGACACTTTTATCCTGGCAGAGGAGCACATTGTTTAATGTCACGTTGCAAGAGTTTTAAGCCAAATTTAGAAAATGGTTTTAGTCTGGAGCAAGCATTCCCCTAGGTGGTATTATGCTGCTGTAGCAATATCGTTTTCATTGTGCCACTCGAAGTAGTGAAATCTCCCCACGCTGGCAAAGAGCTTCTCTTGACAGCAGACACCTCAGCAGCCCCAGGGCCAGAGTGCTGCTCAGCAGCATCCATGGGTCACTCTGTGCCCAGCTCTGCCCTCTGAGAAAGTAAAGATGCAGCTGAGGGAGTGCAGAAGGCTGTGACTGAAATCTGCAGCAGCCTAAGTACAGTATCAATCTATGCACACTCATATTTTCCTTGGCAAGCTGTATGACTGTAAACAGCAAAGTATTCCAAGGCAGTCTTTTTTTTTTTTCTTTCTCTTGACTGAGCAATGAGTTTTCCCTGCACATCTCTCGTCTGATCTGATTGATTCAGCATGTAGCAGAGTTATTTCCCCCCCTTTTTTCATTAAAGAAAATTGTAGGCCCCCTGCCTTCTCGTTATATTTGACGTCTTTGTCTCTAGATGGCAGAAGGCAGTTTCCAGTGGTTGCTTACCACAGCTTCTTGGCATGTGCACAGGCCTGAGGGATGTAGTGCCTAGCTGGAAAAAGGCAGACAACTTTCCCGTTCACAGGATTCCCATAAAATAGAAGTGCTGAATCCAAGCAAGCAATAGCTTGGGTTTATTCAGGAGTGTGCTCTGCATGCTGAAGGGAATTGGTACAGAAGAGGTGAAATGCTGGCTCTGAGCTCAGTGGCAAAATTTTGGTTGTTTTAAACAGCTCTCCCATCTCTCACCTTAGGTATGACCAAGTATCTTTTTACCCAGTTGTGTTGACCAGGACTTATAAACCCTTGAAGGCGAAGGAAAGCCTTGGATGACACCTTTGACTCCCAGAGTTTCCTGTTCTGTCTGCTGTGATCATTTCAATTTTCAGTATTGCTGATGGGTTTCCAGATTGTGTGTTGCTGTTGCATTTCACTTGCCTCAGGTTTGCTTTCCCCAACTAACCAGTGTTTGTAGTATACAGGGGATCAGGCAGGAGAGAGCATCCTTCTGGCTCAACAAGGACCATCCTCTCCCTGCCTGCTCCATCCCTGTCTCTTAAGCTCTCAGCTAGTCCAGAACATGGTTGTGTTGTTCTTTGTGTCTCTGGTGAGTTTTACCAGAACTCCCAATTTGAGTCAGAAGTAACACACCCAGTAGCAGTTGCAACTTGTTGATGTGTCCCTGGTGTAGCCTCAGCTAAGAAATGCTGCTTAGTCTCTAAAACTGCTCCATCCAAAACAAGAGGGAGCAGGGGTGGTTCCAAACTGAAGCACAGAGGTAGACGTTCTGGCTAAAAAGCCTT
Source organism: Lepidothrix coronata (assembly GCF_001604755.1). Taxonomy (NCBI): domain Eukaryota; kingdom Metazoa; phylum Chordata; class Aves; order Passeriformes; family Pipridae; genus Lepidothrix; species Lepidothrix coronata. The sequence goes on from NW_016690208.1 coordinate 1,017,475, forward strand.
TTATATGCAAATGTATTCCTTAATTTTCCATCTTGATGGCCACAGTCAGAATAGTGTGGAGAATAACGTGGGATTTCAGCCCTGGATGGATTAACCAAACCCAGGAGTCAAAGACTGGGGCTGGGCTCTGTGTACGCTCTGGCCATGGGGAGCTTCCCTGGCAGATGATTTTCCTTTTGGCTCAGAGTCAGAGGAGGTGGATGCTGTGTCATGTTTTATCTCACTCGATCTGAAGGATCATGCAAGGGAAAAGTGGAGAGTCACAGCCCTCTCCTGCCTCAGTGTCACAGCCTCCACTGCAGCTGAAGTTTGGAGTAGCCCTGAAGTGCTGATGTTTGAGCTGGTCCCTGATGGCTCTTGGCAGCCTCCTCCCTGCCAGTCCTGTGGTAAAGGAAGTTCAAGTTCAGGGGAAAATTAAGTCCAATCCATCTTAAACTCGACTGCTTCCTCCTTGTAAGTGTCAGTGGAGTGACTAAGAGGGTTTCCTAACCCCAGAGGTTGTGTGCCCCTGTCTACTGAGCACTTCCTGAGGGAGATAGAGCATGACAGGACAGGGAAGAGCAAGCTGCTGTGGGATTTATTTGTAGCAGGGAGTTAGGGGGACTTGGTGGGATAGCTCAGGATCTGTCTAAGAGTGTGTGAGAGAACGTGTCACACCACCATGTTCTGGCTCTGGCTCAGTACCTCCACTCCCTCCTCTATAATTGTCTGAAGTCTTCCAAATTTGTATCGGATATAATGAGATGATGAAGTTGTCTTTTGTGGTGACTTTTTCATGTAGTAAACATGGCCTTTCACAGCTCTGGGGTGTGGACTGTAATGAGTTTGGAACCGTTTGTTTCTCTGGCAAGCTGAAAGGGAGTGAATTCACCAGGAATCTTTGATCAGCTCCATTAAGCATCTGTATGGGCTCCAACAGGCATTAGACTGTCCAGCTATCCTGTGAGAAGGGGGTGCTGTTAAAATGACTGTGTTGGGAGATAGGATGAAATAATTCAGATTGGCAATCCATTTTTTAATATAGTCATTGCAGTGAGATTTATAAATTCTTCCAGGACATAAATGTGCTGACTTTTAAGGAAGTATCCTGTCAACAGGATATTCCTACCTGAAAGAGGCTAGAAAGCACTGTATCTTTAAACACAGAGCTTGATATTCCAAATGTGGGATTATCGTTTCACGTGTAAACTACACAGGATTGCACATTCCTTGTTGGATATACCAGAATATGTGGTTAAAGCAAATGAAGGACAGCAGCACTGATTTCCACCCTTTCTCCCTGCTATGCACACTCACATTGTCTTTCAAACCTCACTTGCCATGCCCAGGGCTGACAACTGGTGCTAAGAAAAGGCAAAGCTGGACAGAACCCGCAAGAGAAGGTGTGAACTAGTCAAGTCCAGCAGCTTCAGCACTGGGCAAGGAAAAAGCCTTCCCTGTCTTCTCACTGAGTCTCCCCCTCAAGGCTCCCGTTCGTGAATGTGCATTTCCCATCCGAGCTCATAAAAAGTCCTTCTGGTTACCCGTCATTGGCCCCAGGAGAGAGCAGTGAATCAGCTTTTGGCCTTATAGATCTCCTTGCTGAGCAGATGTGCTCATGGGGCAGGAATGGTTTGGATGAGGACACACAGGCTGGTTGTCCCACATGTCCCCGTGCCCTGCTGCTTTCCCAAGTGCTGCACTGGGTGCAGGGGAATGATTTTGTAACTGACTGTCTTTACACCAGGCAGCCTCAATAACTAACACTCGTGTTTGCCTCCTCTCCTCAGGGTTTTCCTGGTAATTTTGGGGAACGAGGACCTCCAGGCATCGATGGGAACCCTGTAAGTTGATAACTTTTTCCTTCCTTTCTTTCTATTACAGTAGATGCTGTACTGCATCATGCTTAGTTAGAGCTGAGTGAAGCTTTTGAGTTTGGTGTCAGCTGCTGGCTGGTTTTATCCCTCCTGAGAAACAAATGTACATCCCTGCCCTGCTCAAGCTGCCCTGCTGTGAATTCTTGTATTCAATTCCTGTAACTGCCAGCTCATCACTTGCCATTAGCTTTCTGTCTCTCTCTCTTGCCTTCCTTGCACCTCACTCTTGATAGTTGCTTTCTCATCCTGAGGATGTGACTAGAAGAAAATCAGGAGAGAATGGGCAGGGATGTTGCTCTGGCTGAGCAGGCAGTGGTTGGACCATGTTGCCCATACCACAGGGCACAAGAAGTGCCAGATTCCCCACTCAGTGTCTGGGAGCACTGAGGGACTCACTCCCCAGGCTGCTGCCCTGTCCCGTGCCTCAGGCTGCCCTGGAACTCCACAGAGAGAAGTCTCCAGTCTCCAGAGCTCTTGGCCTCCCTCTGGTCTTCATCTGACCCCTGCTGGCTTACTAAGAATGGGATGTGTCTCCTGGGAATTGGGTCAGAATGGTCACAGAGACCATTTAAGCAGCTGAGTGCTGATAAGGTTTAATTTGCTCTGCTCTTGTAGCACTTAACACCACACAGTTGGGGATGTGTTGTGTTTTCCTCTTCTCTCAGAACATGCCCTCGTGGATTGCAATAGTTCTCAGATGTATTAATTATTCTTAATTATTTTCTGAATGACTTTGTTGGTTCTCCCTCAATTAGCATGTGAGCAGCACTGATTCATCTTTGAAATTCCTGCTGTCTTGGTTATTCACACATAATCACCGTTGCTGCTCTGGTGTTTGACGGGATGATTTGTGTGAAGTAACCCACTCCACATGTGTCTGCAAGTTCCCATTTTTCATATATGCAGCCTAAAAGTTATTTTCACAACCTACTCCAATCACCAAGCCAAGTTCAGCTACACTCCATCTTTTGTGGGAATTCAGCACAAGAGTCATAAACGCAGTGAACTGAAAGAATTTGATTCCCAAGGAATACTTCTGCAGGACTTTTCCCATCCTTCAGTCAGCTTAAGCCATGGGCCAGAGTGGAATCAGTAGTCCCAAAGTAGAAGCCTTTCTGATTGTATTGCTATTTCCAGCCAGCCCACCAGGAAGAGCAAGAATCCTGGAGGTCAGGATTTTTTTTTTTCCAAATAATTTATTTTTTCTTTTAAACATGCAAGTTGTCTAAGCCCCATTCAGAAGATGTGCTCAGTGCCATGAATGGCCGTTCCCAGAGCAGCAAATGTCCCTTCCCTTAATTCACCCAGAACCATCGCTCTTCTTTCATCTTATCAACGGCTTTTAAATATTAATGTGCCTCGGAGGTTGCAGAATGAAAACAGCCTGTTTTCGGCTGACTTAAAGGGAGGTTCACAGGGTCACGAGCGGAGTCACAGACGCAGAAAAATGCCAGAAAGTCTGTTTGTGGAGCACACAAATATGCCGGGTTCGGTAGGTGGGGGGTGCGGCTGAGCTGCCGGCAGGCGGGAGGGCTGCCACGGTCCGGGGCTGCCACATCCTCTGTTTGATCCGCTGCTCTCGAGGGGATGGCTGAAGCCGACAGTCTGTGATCTGCTTTCCGTCCCCTCCAGGCAGAGCACAGGCTCTTCCAACCCCGGGGGCCTTCTTCCGTCCTACCAGCTCGCTGAGAAATGTTGAGCCATCGCATTCCAGATCCCCGTTCCCGGAGTGCTTAGCCACTCCAATTAGGCTCTTAATCACAGGAATTAGACATGGGAAAGGGCTGTTGATTCATCTCCTTCTCTCTTGTCCCAGTGCCCGGTTCATGCACTGAAGAAAGGAGAATAGAGCCTGATTTCCCTCACAGGTCAGGGACCAGCGTGCCATTACTGAGGGCTAGGAAAGACCACTTGTAAATCCTTCATTTCCCAGGGCAGAGAATGGCTCCAATTAACAACTAGTCTGTCCACATCTCTCAGGGGAGTCCACCCCCTCCTCTTCCAAGAGGAAATCCTCTTCCGTTAGCCATGAGGTCATGCATTTCAACATATATCCTTTCTCTTGAGGAATATCCACATGACATAACTCAGACATATGGGAAGTCCCTCTTGAAACTTGTGGCACCAAGAGCTGACCATCCACCCAGTCCACAGTCCAGCCACCCTGGGAGCCTTCAGAGCTTCCTGGGAAACCCAGGCCACCATGCAGCTCCTGTGCTCAGCATTCCTGGGATACTCCCTCTTCTTGCTGAGCCTAGTAATGCCAGGCCTTGACTATAAGCTTGAAGCCAACCTTATAACAGTAGCTCTGAGGACACAGCAATCCCACCCATGAGGAACAATTGCTCCCCAGATGTCCCAAGTATGCAGGAAAGGAACCGGCCATAAAAAAGCAATTTTAGGCTGGTTGAGATTATGAAACGCTTTTTGTGTGTGCTTGCCCAATAGTCCTTTACTCCACTTCCCATAAAATAAACACACGTAACCCTTTACCCAAGGAGCCTGAGCACACTGAGTCACGTTGCGTCCCCTTCTCTTTCCTTCTTCCACTAGGCAAATCTTTCCATAAAAGGGGAGCTTTATTGCACTGGAGGGGACTCCACCAGATGTGCACCATAAACTGAGCTGGGCTGTCAAAGAAAGTAGCCAGCGTGATCCAGAGCAGGGGTAGGGCTGTCTGAGCCAAGGGGAAGTTCAGCATTTCCAGTGCACTTGTTTTGGGAGGCCCCATTGGAGATGGAGGTGTGTAAGAGCAGGTCGTTGCCCTGACAACCAACCCACTGTCAGCATGGCCAGGGAGGTCACCGAGGGAGACACAGGACAGGCTGAGCACCCCATGGTTGCTGAAGCACTTAGAGACCTGGATAGATGAGCTGTGGGGGTTTGACACAGATTCTCTGCTGCACTTCAGCTGGAGGTGCCATCAGGTACCTGCTGGTGCTCCTGGCACCTGCAGGTCTTTGGAAAGATCACACAGAGGGAGTTTGTGGTGAAGCTGAGAAGCCAAACCAGCTCCACAAGCCCCAACAGCAGTCTGTCCCTCAGAATGACAAATTCCAAGGTGCTCTTGGAAAGCTTCTAAGAGGATCTGATGCTTTTCAAAATGTTCCAGCTTGGGAGTGGTTTGTGAGAGATGGCAGATGAGCACAGAGCCCAAGAGGAAATCTCTGCAGTCCGTCTCCTGCTCTCTGCAGGGAGATTAAAAGGGACTCATCCTTTAAGCAAGTGCTGGGATCCCTGCAGAGAGCTCCCTGCTCCAGGGACAGAGGGGCTGAGCCAGCTCCCTCCAGACCAGCTGCTGTTTGAAGGCCAAGGCTTTTCCTGAAAATTAAAGAAATGGCTAGTTGATGGTCTGGACAGAAGCCCGGGTGGATAAGGCGGAGGATGCTGCTGATTCCCCACCTTCAACCAGCTCTTGGATAGAGAGGAAGCAGCCTCAGAGTGTCCTGTGTGACAGTGACAATCCCAGGACCCATTGGCCAGGATCAGAAGCTGCCATACCCTCTCCCCAAATTACCTGGTTTCATTTTCATGCAGATCTTCCTTTTATTATGAGATTTTTGTTACTCAGCCACTCCCAAAAAACTCACCTTTCCCAATGCTAAGCAGCAGCTTTCCTCTCCTTCCCACCTTGCCGTCCCCATTCTCCCTCCCCACTCCAGTCCCTCTCTCTGCCCATGGCAGGATCTCACCTGGGACAGGGTCCCACCTCTCCCCTGCCTGCACAGTCAAATGCTCCTTTCATCCAGCCTGCTCCTGGGAGGGAAGGCAGCCCTGGGAATAACTGGCCAACAACAAGCAGCCCTGTGTCTGCCAAGGATGTGCTCGCAAGAGCGCTCCTGGAGATGGAAGTTCTGGATCACTTTGGCTGAGGAAGGGCCTGGGGGGGGGAGGGAGGTATGGAGGGAGGAGGGATGGTCTTTTCCCTTCCTTCAAGCTCTTGAAACACTGAACTGCCTTTCAGCCTCTCCTTCTCTATAAAGTGTCCATAACCGAGTGGGTTTGTGTTTCCTTTTAGGGAGAATTGGGAGCCCCAGGTCCTCCTGGAGTCCTTGGACTCATTGTAAGTACAAAAACAAATGGAGATCTGGCTTCTCGGGCTTTAACCCTTCCAACCTGCATAACTACACACAGATTTCCCTCTTCCTGTGGCAGGGCAGGGAGCAGGATGACTGTTTGCATGGGGGAGGCATGACATCTGGGGAGAGAGGGGGTTTCCTGGTGGAATGGGAGGTGAAGGAGGGCAAACCCTTTCCAAGCAAAAGGAAACAGATTAAAGGTTTGCTGTTAGATCCTTTTTACGTGATAACTTGCCCTTTTGATAACATTTGCCAGGGTATTTCTTCAAAGATGCAACATTCATTCCACACCAGGATCTGTTGCCTCTTAAAAAGCAAGTCCCTGTAAACAGTGACCTCAGGGACACACAGTTCTTGTTCACTGGAGAAACTGTGGGCAGGAACAGTCTGTCCTCTGGGAGTGCAGGAATTTTATGTGCACCCTCACCATCCCATCACTAATCCAGGTAATTATGTACACAGCCAAATTCCACTCTTCATTACACTCTTCTCCAGCAGGAGACAAATGGCTGTAAGGATGGGTGACAACTCCTCCTCTGGCAGCTGTGCTGGGGGTTAGTGAATGCCCAGCTGAACATATTAGGGTTTATTTTTAGGTCTCAGTACTTGTTTCAGGTCATTCCCTTCCATGCACAAAAAGGGGTTGGCTCTGTTAGTACTACAGCATTCTTTCAAGATGATTCCTCCTCAGCTATGATAATCCATGGAAACTCAACTTGCAATGAATGGTTAAAAACCTTTCCCCTTCTGCCTTTCCATATCTTAAATTATGGGAGTGTGTATGTCAGCTGAGATCAAGGCCTTGATTGCACTAGACAGTGCACAAACACAGAGCACCAAACCCAAAAATCTTATATTCCTTGAAGGAAAACCAGGAAATATGGTGGAACACCCATCTCAGAGATGGGGGATTGGGGCAGAGGTGGATTAAGGCTTCAGAAAGTTTTCCACGGAGCCCAGAATTAGGTCTGTGTTTCGTCTCATTGGAGGAGATGAAAGAAGCTGCTTTAGCTATAGAAGCAGAAAGGATGTGCTCCTGACAAAGAGCTGGAAGAGGAAGATTGCTGTTTAAAATAATACCATTGAAGGTATGGTCCAAATTGGATCATATTTCTCCTTGCTTTTGGAAAAATTTCTCTTTACCTGGTTGCCATTATCTCACAGTTATTTGTTTGTTAGAAAGTGAAAAGTTAGACATGGCAATTGTGATTATGATCCTTCCAGAGATGATGGAATCAGAGGCTGTCTGTCCTCCCCTCCATGACCTCCTCCACCCTCCTAGGGAGAAGGGGACACATCCATCCTGCCTTCTCCTCCCTGTGGGACATCTCCAGCCTCCTTCCCTGGGGTCTGCACATGGGACTCACACTGCAGGGCATGGAGAAGGTGACAGATGGGTGTTAGATGCAAGCTGGGCCCCCTTCAGTCCCTTCCTCCTTCCCACCTACAGCCACCCCAGGAATCAGCCAGGCTCCCGGTTGCCTCACGCACCACGCAGGGGTTTGGTGACTGAAGAGCAGAATTAGATGTAACTAAAGCTTCTTGCTCTTCTAATTAACCATGTGGGCAAAGCCTTAAGCAAACTTGTTCCTACAAGCAGCCTTTATGCCGGGAGGTATGAAAAGGGCTCTGTTGGGGTGGCTGCAGCCCGGCACTCCCCACGTGGCCACGGGCCCGGGGCTGCAGCCGGAGAAACGCTCCTTCAGGGAGCTGCCCTGTTTATTTACACACTGAGGCCAGACTGGTGCACCCTGTCACTGACTCTCTTCACGGGCAGAAAGCAGCCAGAGCCCATTTAAATGCCGGCACTGAAGGGTTTCTGTTGTACAGCACACGTGGGGACAAGGGCAGCCGTGAGCCCCGCTGTCCTCCTGCGCTGCAGTGAGTCCCAACACACGATGCCACGCTGACTTCCCACTGCAGCACCTCCGTGTTTCATACCTCCTGTTTCTCCCCTCTCCTCCCCGTATCACTTTTATATATCAGAGCTCAGTAGTCACCCAAATTTCCTGACTTGCCTTTTTTTGCTGTGTGGGTCTGTGTCCTTTTTAACACACCCTCAGACTCTTTCTGGAGAACTCAGGAATGTTGTGGTAGTTTCTTTCTGAGAACAGTAATAACTTCACCAAGAATAAATACATCCTAGGATTGTCTTAAACCAGCTCAATATTTTGATTTTTCAAATAGTGGAAGAGGGAAATTTAACCATACAAAAGTTAAGAAGAACGTTAAAAAAGAAAATTCTTAGATCCTACCACGGTTGCATATTTCAAGGTGGTTCCTTAATTAATTTTCTATTATTTTGCCATCAATTTACCAGCCTGAATTCCTGATCTACTTTTTAAGAGGCTGTATACACATTGTAAGTCTCTTGACTCGTGCCAGGATGATTCTGCTGAGGTCAGTGGTGCAATTCTTCAGGGATACTGAGACCAGGTAGCAGAGGAATATCACCCCACGTGCAGTGATTTGTTCATTTTGCACCTAATGACTTGGGTCACTTTCTTTCTCCTACTAGGGTGACATGGGCCCTGTGGGACCGATCGGCTATCCAGGACCAAAAGGATTAAAGGTGAGAGAGTAGCTGAGCTGTGTGAGCTCTCATCCCTCCACAGGGGGGCTGAAGGTTTCTCTGTTCCTCCCTCGGGCCGTGGTGACTGTCCTGAGAGAAAGGACGGGCAGCAGTGATGAGTGTCCACTGTCCCAGGCACACAACTGTTGAACACAACATCCCACTGATGGTCTGCAGTAGGTGTGAGTTAGTGGAGAATTCCAGAAGCATTTTCCCTGTGTGCCTCCAGCCCACAAAGGGTGTTTAAAGAACGTGTGATGGAGCACACCTTGGGAGCAGTCTGGCATTTGGCCTTCAGGCTGTGCCAGGCCAATGCTGTGCATCTGAGGCACCAACCCCATCAGTGTCACAGGCCTGAGCAACTCTCCACTGTGGCTCAGCCTCACTCTGAACTTTGTTTTGTTTCAGGGGCTGATGGGAAACCCTGGAGAACATGGACTGAAAGGTGATAAGGTGATCTGAATACTCCCTTATTGCACTGTGTTTTAATTTTGCATGTGAAATCCCCTTTCTAGTTTCTCTTTCTTATTCAGCACCACAGTACTGGTTCCACTCTGGCTGTCTCTGCCCCCATCCTGCCTCCATTCCTGACACTCCAGTCTTAATTTTAATTCCTTTGATGGTATCTGCCCCATCCCCTTTTCCATGGAGTTCTAGTATAGATCAGTTATGCTCAGATCCTCTTTGGAGCTCCCAGCTCCCACTGATGATGACAGTAACTGCATGATTATCTGGTGTTTGACTGTTTTTATGCTTTTATGTTGGTTACATGATGTGATAGGGAAGAGGATGAACATCTAACACTGACCATAAATAAATTTATATAAATGCATTTAGGGGAAACGTGATGTGACAAAGCAGCACTGGATCAAACAAACCAGGTGGATCGCCTGGAAAAACTGTTCTGTGTTAGATACCTCTGCTCCTGTTCGGAGACACTCACCTCAGTTTGGCCTCCTGCTGAGAGGAAAGTGCCTTGCCCCAAACTGATATAAATCACTTGAGAAAGAGCAAAATGTAGAGAAGCCTTGACTGCAGTGATTTAGTGGTGCTGGCACAAAAGCACTCAGCTTGAGCTGGATCAGCATGAAGCTGTGTGTGTAAATGTCTCACTGTCACGAGCACCATCCTCCTGCAGATATTGGACCGTAGGATTTATTTAGTCTGAAAGAGTGGGAGGTGCAATCATTTATTGCTGCCTCTGATTGTTCAGGAGGGCAGTGGAAAATGACCATTAAATGTATTATCCTCCTCCCGTTGGAGGTTTTATTCTCTCGTTAGATGTTTGCTTTTAGAAGATGATTTAGCAGCCCAAAACTGCACAGGGGGGAATAGTGTCAAGCCAGTTGATTCAACTCTCCTTATATTATAGCAGCTCTTTGCCAGGGCTCCTGTGTCTGCAGTTTCCATTTCTCTCCTGCACTGCCTTTTCTCTTCTGTAGAGAGGAAGAAAGGGCAAGAGAAAGATTTTTTTCTTTAGGACAAGCTTAAGACACTGTAGCTGGTTTCTTGTCTCAACACCAGTTCCTAGAGCCCATAGACTCTTCTGTCTGCTCCTTAGAATAAATAGTTTACTATATTAAGAATCACCAAGATTTAAATCATTGTTTAGCAAAATTAGCCTTCCTGGACATTAATCTCCATCACTTTACACAAACTGCTCTGTTTATCTCCAGTATTTCCCCAGCCACTGCTGTTGCAGTAAACCAGATGGTTTGCAGCTCTTCCTGGAGTCATCCAGAATTTAATGATGTATTTTACGGCTTCGGTCTCCCCACAGGATGGGTCACCCTTCTGTTTCCATTTCTGTGTTTTCACGGAGGCAAGGAGAGGGGGCAGAGAGGGTTGTGCTGCTCTTACAGGAAGAAGTGAAATTACTGCATAACCCTGAAATAAAGAGTGGCCTTGAGAAGACCACGGGGAGTGATGAGTGCAGGGGAAAGGTGGAGGAAGCAGAGGAAATCCCAGCTACTTGTTCACATGAAGGATTTTTATGAGTCAGGACATCTGTAACTTGTGAAGGACATGGCTCAGGCAAATACCTCTGGAGTTGTGCAGTGTTAGCTGCCTTTGTGCTGAGCACAAAGGGGGAAGAGATGCCCAGCTGAGGGCAAAATGAGGAGGGTTTTTTGCACAGTGACCTCCTCTGCATCCCACAGACAGGAAATATATCCCACAGACAGCAAACACATCCCACAGACAGCGAACACCCCTCGTAGCCGTGGGTTGGTCCCTTCCCTCGTATCCCCTTTCTGTTCGTGTTGGGTTACGAAGGGCCTCGGGGTTTCTGCTGCTGCATTTCTTTTTATAGGTGAAACATGAAACACAGGCAACATCCCATGGGCAGAGCCTGTTTGTAATTTCAGATTCTACATTCCTTTTCCTCCCCCATAAGCAAAGTCCTTGCAGACCCATTTCGTCATCTCGGCATCCCAGTTTTTAATAATAAACATGCCTGACCTCTTTCCTCCATATTTCTTCCCTCACTTTAAGGACACAGACCCCGAGTCAAGGCAGGTGAAAAGCAATGCCCTGGTCCTCAGTTCTAGTTTTCAGATATTAACAGCCAGAGATGGATCATTCATGCCATGACATTTTGCTGTGCTATCTCAATAACACATGAACATCTTGTGGTCAAGTCCAGCTCAAGATAAAAGATGTGTTTTGTCTTCCCTGCTTCCTTCTTACCCTCTCCAATGCCCATTTCTCAGAGTTGTTTGAAAGCTGGTTTTCCTGTCAGGCTGCCACTATCCCATTTTTCCTGAAGGTCAGAGATAAAGATTTGTTCCTGCCTTTTGCTGTGCTCAGGAAACTCTTTTCTTACAGTAGTCATTTTTTAATGTCCAAGTATTTCTTCCAAAACGGTATTTAAATGGCCATTTACTGACTGGGTAGAAAACTGCTTAATGAAAAAAAGTAATCTTTCTTTTTTGACCCTCAGAATAGATGATAAAGACAAACCTCAGAGCCAACCTCTCACTTTCCAGAAAAACTGTTTTCGTGCTGTCTTCTGTCGGGAGCCAGAATTAAGTAGATTTCAGTGGCTTAAGCTTTGGACTAAATAAAAAAAGTAGAAAATTCAGAGAAGATGAGAGAAATCTGGAAATGAGCTGGGTCATACAGTAGTTTTTTTGCCATCTTTATTGTATCTAATACACGGGGTTCATCTGAACTGAAACTGTGTAAAGAGCTGATTGTTTCCATTTTGCATTGCCAAAAAAAAAAACTAGATGGAAAATAGTTTAGATGAAGCAAAATGTTGGTTATTTGAGTCAAATTAAAATATTTTAGGTTAAAAAACAAATGAGTTAAATCAATTTAACTTTTTTTTTTTAGGAGCAACATTTTAATTTCGCTATATAAAAGATTTGTTTTGAAGATGGTTCAGTGAAATGTTCCGGGAACATTTACCAAAACATTCAAGCAAATTTAGCATGAATCCATGAAGTGTTTCCATCATTGAATCTGCATAGTTCTTAATTATTCTTCTTCCGAAAAAGTTGCCTTTGAAAAGTCTTTCCCAAATCCAGCTTTAACCGTCCACAATTTCATTATCCCCTGCATGTTACCATAGTAGTTACAATTATTTCAGCTCTCTGGTAGCGGGTGGTTTTTCTGGAGTGAAGGAGACTTCCTCTGTCATCTCTCTGTAGACTTTGGCTCTGTTGCAGGACTCCATATGTCTTCCATGTGGACCATGTTTAAATGTATAGCTCTGTGCTCTGGTGTGGCTCGTTCCCTTGCTGGGAAGCCAAGTTCAGAGGCGTGTGCTGTGCATGGGACAGAGTTCCTCTAACAGCTATTTTTGTTGGGTCTTGTCATGGTACGGAGTTATTATAGTCATTCCTCCTTTGACTTCCCAAGTAGAATTTTCCTTTCTCTGCCCCATCATTGACTCATCCTTTGTTTAAGTAAATCACTAAATAAATGAGTTTGGAAGGGGCATCAGGAGGTCATCTGGTCCAGCAAGCTGCTCACAGCGGGGCTAAGAGCCAATGCAAGGTAATCCACTGCTCCTTGGAAAACCTTCAGGGATACTTATTTTCTGCCCAAGGAGTCAGAATTTGTTATGATGGTCCAAAGAGGGGAAAGACAGCTTGGTTAGGAAATATTGTCAGGGATGGGCTCCCCATCCCAATGAACACCAGCCTACCCCTCCCAGGGAATCTCAGCCCAGATATTGGCAGTGAGATGGTACTAAAGCGTTACTAGAAGTTACTTTTGTTTTCTTCTGGAAGAGGATTGATGGTTGATGCCAGCACTAGGATATGCTCACAGAAACTCTGAGGATTGTTTTCTTTTCTATAGAGCCCTGTGAGAGAAAAGGTCCATTCATTGCAAACTAAAGTCTTCTGTTCAGCTGAATTTAACACTTCACCACCTTCACTGCCGCTGTCAGACAGAGGAATGCAGTCTCCCCCTTTTCAGCTTCTACAGATACACAATGCTCGGGAAATCATAGTTTTCTCTCTCCTGCAGTTTCTTTTATCACTTTAGAATCAGGTTGGGAAATGCACACTTTGTTCAGGGCTGTTGTTGCCCTCAGCATGATCTGCAGCTTGCCAGCAGTTCAGTTCTGAGTGGAGCTGGTGCTGAGACTTTCACTGTACAAGAGCATCGACCTGGGCGTTTTGGCTGTTGCTGTTGCCTATTTTAACTCTCTGGTGATGTGTACCCAGGGTGATCAGGGAAGAGCAGGTGTTCCGGGAGATATCGGCTTCCAAGGAGACAAGGTAATTGTTTTTCTTTCCCCCACCATTCTTTTCCCCTTACACAGCAGTATGTGTGGCCACCAGCTTTCTCAGCTCCTCTTAATCCACCAGGAGCTGGAATTAGCTGCATCCTGCTGTCAGGTTCCCCTGCTCGGATAGTTCCCATTTGGGGTATGCTGTGCCTTTCTTAAAATTCGTGTCAGTATACGGATTTTGTTGTTAGAGCAAAAGCAGTTCTGCTGGGGGGTTTCTGTACAAAGGGCCACGTCTTCTCGCAGAAATTGGAAGTGATGGGGCTGATGGGGATGGGTGTGAATGTGTGTGGTCCAGTGGCTGCAGGCTGGGAGTTTTTGTCTGCTCAGTGCAGCAACCTAAACCCTGACCCAGGGAAGCACTTAATGCCCTGGGTAACTTCTGAGCAAATGACTTCTCCCCTGTGACTATGATATGATACTGACTGTGGCTGACAAATGTACAAAACACTGCACTGGAGGCTGCGTGGCTCTGAGCCACAGCCAACTGCAGCAGTTCGTGTGTTCTTTGGGGCTAAATTCAGCCCCATCTTCAGCAGAAACATCTCACTGACATTAGTGCAGCTGTGCCAGCTCCATGCAGGGCTGAGTTCAGCCCTAAAGAGACGTTCCTCTCTCTTCAGCAGTGGAGCTGGAGCCCAGGGAACTGGTATTTTTTTGGTGCTTCATTGTGTTCTGAAAAAAATGTGTCTCTCTCAGGGCAGCCAGGGTTTGCCTGGGGTCCCTGGGGCACGAGGGAAAGCAGGCCCCCTGGTAAGTAACCAAGCATCTTCTGCTTCCTGCTCTCCCTTTCTGAAAGTTCCATGCCCAGCTGCAAAGACAGCTTGGCAGGGGTGTGCTCTTCTAAACAGGAAAGCCAATAGCCAGGAGCCAGCTCACTTTTCTCCATATTTTTCTGATTTCTGCAGGGAAAAGTTGGTGACAAAGGTCCAGTCGGGTTTCCAGGACCACCTGGCCCTGAGGTATGTCCCACCACTTCCTTCTTACATCCCTCCTTTCTTTGGTAACTTGTGCCACACCCAGTCTTCAGCAAACCCAGACGTGTCTCCCATTGCATCTCTTTCCACTTACCCCTCTCTTTCCAGCCTAGGGCTTCACTTCTCTACTAGGGTATGACGGTACATTGAGTGATGATGAGATAGGAAGGATCAAGATGGGTCCATGACCTATTCTACATCTCATGGTTTCCTGGTTTTTCCTTCCACTTTTTGTCATAGGTATCATGGAGGGATTTTTTCCATTCTTCCCCCACGAAATACCATTTGAAGTAGAAAAAAAATTATTGTCCTTGTCAAAAAACACCTTAAACTTAGGATGAGCTTCCTCCAGCATATTGTCATTTTTTTCCTTCCTAAGGAACCAGGCAATGTGTGTAAGATGCTGCTGGAGAGCCACTTCCAGCACAACTGGTGGTCTGCTTTCCCCTCATCAGTGTTCTGGTATTTTGCAGGGTCTGGAAGGTCTGAGTGCTGCCACTTAGCAATCCTTCCCCTTTGTTGCCATTGGAAATAACCACAGATTCCTTTGTTTCCTCTGTGAAGGGCTGGTGGGTGGAAAGGAGCCACATCTTGGCGGCAGCTAATGAGTGTGTCAACACCTTTCCTAATTCCTCGCCTGCTCCCCTTTGTCGCCGAGGCTGCAGCTCCTCCTCAGAGCACTGAGATTATGCCCTGACTCATAAAGATTAATTAAAATCCAAATTGCCATTCTTAGCTGTGTGATGACAGGGAGGCCCTCGCTGCAATAAATCTTGTAAGAAGATGGACCTAAAGGGAGCTGCTGGGAAAGGCAGCTCTTCCATCAAACCCACAGCACTGCTCCGTGTCCCATTGTCCCCCAAAGCCATGCCATGGCCCACACATGGACACTGCCAGCATGGAACATGTCTTGTCCCTTAGCTTTGAATTAACACTCTCACAGAGGGTGACACTTATTCCACCTGTGCATCCTGACTGTTCCTCGTTTTCTTCAGGGCTTTCCAGGTGACATTGGCCCACCAGGAGAAAACGGTCCTGAAGGTCTGAAGGTGAGTGGAGCAGAGACTTCAGCACTGTGTGGGGTTGGAAGCAGCCAGGGAAAACAAAGTAGTGGGAAGGGGGAAAGAGAGAAAACCCTGGAGGTTCCTGAAGATTGTCCTGGCCAGCATTTCAGCTTGGTCTGTTTGGTTTGAGGTCCCTCCAAGTGCAGTGTTTTCTTTTTTTCAAATCTTTTTTTTCTGTAACAAAATTGACATTGGAAAATGTCCCGTGGCTGTGAAAGAGACTTTCTCATTTTAATTGCCCTTCTGAGCTTATGTTTCTATTTTCTGAGTATCTTTTCCTTTGGCTCTTTCTCAGGGAAAGCCAGGAGCACGAGGTTTACCTGGGCCAAGAGGACTGCCTGGACAAGAGGTGAGTGTCCTCAGCCCAAAGGCAGATTGGATTTAAAGAACAAGGTTGAATTTTGTAGATTAATGCATGCTGAAATGTGTCTGCAGCTTGAAATCCTCTGGTCCCTCTGAAACTGGAAGCAAGTGCTTGTATTGAGTGATGAGAGACACGCAGAAGAGAAGCTTCCCCTAAGCTGTGTGATCCCCAGGTCCTGTCATCTTTGCTTCCAGTCACTGCTGGCACCTGCTGATCCTAAACCCTGCACTGCCCTTGCTTTTAAAGCCTGTCCCTCCACCCCCAGATGGGTATTAGTGCCCTTTTCCCTGCACATCCCCTTGCACAGACATGCCCTGACCTGGCTTTTGCTTTCTGCTCCTTTTAAGTGCATTTTCTTTCAACTATGAGACCTGCAGCCTCCACTTTTTCATACACAGCGACATCCCTCTGTAACAAGAGTGCAAAAATGGGAATTGCTGTTCTGCAGAGATACATCAGAGCTTGCAGCTTTCACTCATCACATCAGAACTTGAAGCTTCATTCCACTTGCAGCCATTAAGAAGGGACAATTGACCTTGATTTAATTGTCCTGAAGCTGCAAATATATTTTAGCAGCAGCAGAGAAGGTCCAAGTGCTCTGTTTATCCTGTTGTAACTCCAGTGATTTCAGTGTAGTTTCCCCTCACTTAGGCCAGTGTAAGCTGTTTGTCAGGAGTCATGAGACGTTGTGTAAATAATACTGAGCACACGCATGGGCAGGAGCTCGTTTTAATAGCACTAATAATTCTTAACTTTTTCTGGGAACTCTTCTGCTTGTTCTCTAAACGGGATTAATGCAAATGAGCTCATTTATTTGCACTGAAATAGGGAAAAAAATTATTCTAGGCAATTTACAAAGGGAACCGAAGCCCTGCATTCCAGGTTCAGGCAGGCATGACCAAGCTGCCTTCAATTTACTCTAGTTAGTGAGTGTAAGAGTAAGACCAAAGACATGGACATGGAGTTCGACACGAGCTGTGCCGAAGGACTGTGAGTGTGCACCAGAGCACAGCACTGTGCCCTTACTGCTGAGGTTACCCAGGTACTAGGTCAGGGCTCTGGATGACATCAGGTTGGAAATGTGGCGTGTTGTGGGTGGCTTGTTGGGGTTCCTGACTCCCAGTCCCATCCTCATCCCGCCAGTGCCCCTTTATTATGGCTGGCCACTGAAATGAGAGCAGCCAGACCGTGGCTGCCAGGGGCACTTTTAATTTCTCTCTTGGCACTTGGTTTTAGACACTTGAGATAATTTTTGTGAAGCTTAATTGAAGGTCTCTTAGAAGCTGTAGGTCTGATCCTATCGCATTAGAAATTGGTGTAGAGCCAAAGGAGAGGACCGAGTCCAATTGCTGTGTGAGATTTTGTGATAGCTCCATCCTGCAGCATGTGGAGTCCCATTTGAAAGCAAAAGGGAAACCTTCATACAGTTGCCAAATGATTCTGTGGGAAATTTTGCAACACCCTTTTTTTTTATTTCAGGGAGGGGGAGGATTGGGGGAAGAGAGAAAAAGAGTGGAGAGCTCTACAGCATTCGCATCCCTGCCAAATCAAATGAAGCAGTCATGTCAGAATGTCCAGGGCACCCTACAGGCCAAATCCAGCCTGGTGTTTCCTTGGTCAAATTTTGGATGGCCTTCACTGGCAGGACTTGACTTTAAATCTTTTTTTTCTTGAGATGGGGAAGGGAGATGAGAAACCTCAGAGGTGCTGAGCTGCCTGCTCTGAGCTACAGAAGGACTCAGTTGTTAAAGTGTGACAGCTGAGCACACAGCTTGTGTTTAGCTGCTGCTCATACTGCAGACATCTCATTTTAGCTGCCTGTTGAGTCCAAATTACTATTTTGTCTTTTATTTTAATTTTTTTCCACCTCAGGGAGATGAAGGACCCTTAGGACCACCAGGAGTCCCTGGCCCAGAGGTAGGTTTTGGTCATTTACTCAGTTATTACCAGCTCTGATAACCCTGCAATGGAATTGTAGTTAAATTAACATAAGGCTTCAAGCCTCCTGGTTTGGGAAGTAAACTGCCCTGCTATGAAATATTGTCATGTCAAGGGCTCTGTCCAAGTGCTTGATCCAGGATGACTGGAAGTCCAGGAAATATCTTGCACAGAGTGTTGAGTTTATAACTTGCTTAAAGTCTCAGACCTTGAAAAACTCTCTAACGTTTAAATAGTTCATCCTCAAGATGAAGCACATGGACCGGAAACCATCTCTGATGTTTCTTCCTTGATTTATAGTATTTTTCAATAGTTAGAAGGAAAAGCTGGACAGTCAGAGAGAATCTTTTTGACCTCTGTTATGTATCACACAAGCACAGTTAGAAGAAGCAAAAAGAATATTATCATATCTGTGAGTTTGCCAGCTCAGGATTTTGTAATGGGTCTGTACATAACTGTCATTGCAGGAGAGTAAAACATC
The DNA here is from genome assembly GCF_001604755.1 of Lepidothrix coronata. Taxonomy (NCBI): domain Eukaryota; kingdom Metazoa; phylum Chordata; class Aves; order Passeriformes; family Pipridae; genus Lepidothrix; species Lepidothrix coronata. The sequence continues at coordinate 1,035,550 of NW_016690208.1, forward strand.
CTGAAAATTGGTAATAGGTGGATCAGAAAATAAACGTTTAATCTTTATTTTTTTTATCTTGCAATCATACAAGCTGCACCATATAAGTTCACAGACACTGCTGTGACCAAGCCTGCTGCAAGCTTTTGATGTTCATGGTTTTTCTATGTGTTTCAGGGTCGATCTGGCAGGAAGGGATTTCCTGGAACACCTGGTCCCAGTGGTTCAAAGGTGAGGAAAGAGTTCATTTATGATCAGGAAAAACAGTGGGTAGAAAGGAGGAAAGGAAGAGGGAAATATCTTTTCTGACCATTACCATTCTTCGAGTGTTCATTCTAGAGAGTACAAGGGAACTGAGGGTTTCTCTTTTTCTCAGAATTCTGGGGTCTCAGTTTCTGCTTGTTTCTTCAGCAAAAAGAATGATGGAGCATTTTTTAAGCCATGTCCTTTATTATAAACAAGTGTGTTCTTCCTTTGATATTAACCAACTCCCCCCTCCATCATCTCCTCTCATTTTCCATTGCTCCTCCACGTTTTTGTTCTAAAACAATGCACATCATTCCTATCTTTGCTGCCTAATTAGCAGCAGGAGCCATCCCAGGGCAGTGCGCTCCGCAAACCCACACTCAAAAGGAAAGAGAAAACCCAACAAAAACAACCTCTTCAAACAGTAAATAGCAAAAATGTGGTCTGGCAGCACATCTGGAGTATCTGCCTACTGAGAAAATACAGCTGCTGTTCCGGAGACAATACTGATCCATGGTGAGCCTGGCCTCTGGATGGCCCATCCAGGGGCACTCCAACCACCTCTGCGTGCTGCCATGGCTGCCCTTATCCCTGGTGGGTTGGAAATTCACCTCCTCCTGCTTTTTTCACGTTATTCTCGTGCTCTGAACTCCTTTATCCTGCAATGTGATTTAACTCACGTGAGTTCTTGCTCTGGTTTCATTTGGATGCTCCATGTGACAGTAGTTGTCCCTGTTTGAGATTTTCCAAGAGCAGAATCAGGGTTCAGCATTGCCTGGGAAAATTTAAGTCTTTTATTACTGTGACTCTTTCACTAGCAAGTGAATTTTCTTGGATTCCTTCTCCTCTGTTGTTCAGGAACACCACCTGCCTGTGGGATCTGCGCTCTTGCTTTCCTTAGATCCTCAAACCCTCTGGTTAATCAGAGGCCATTCCTACTCTTTTCCTTCTGCTGGTGTGTTTCTGTCTTCATCTGTGTTTTACTCAGTCATTCAGATTGAGATATTATAGGTCAGACACCCCCCAACTTCAGGAACATCCCTGATGGGAACTCATGCCTTATTAAACATTGGGATAAAGCAACCAGGACTAGGCTATGCCACAGGACAGTAGACAGCTTATGTTTCAATGTGGTTCTCTGAAGGTTATTTTACTACAGCAGGACCAGCTGCTTTGGGGGCATTTCCCTCCAGAACAACAAGTGTTTGCTCCATGTTTGTGTCAGCTGTGTTTCTTGCTTTGAATTATCTTTCAAGTCACAGTTGGTTTTGCAAGAATGTTTCTCACAGATTGTCCACGATTCACACACAGCAGCCCAAATCATGGGTGTACAAAGATTCATGTTATACTGAGGGCGTGAGTGGCAGCACCAAGTAACCCATGTGTCCTGTCTCCTTGTCCTGCAGGGTGAGCCAGGAAACCGTGGCCGACCAGGGAAAGTTGGTGAGCAGGTAAACTCCTTATTTTCTTTGTCTGTTTGGCAAACTCCTGTGTACAGTGTCTCCTGAATGTCCAGAGCAGAGGCAGAATACGGTGGGCAGGGGCTTCTGGCCACCTCAAAGCTGTCCATAGCTCCTGTGCTCCAGCTGGGTGCTCTGAGGGGAAGAGAGGCACTGAGCTGCATTTCATTGTACTTCCATAGAGAACGTTCAGCTGGGGCAGCCCAGGACATGCATCATCCCTGAAGGCTTCAGGGGAACCACAGGCATCAAGGAAAAAGAAACAATTTTTCCCATGTCTCTGTGATTGAAACCAACCAACTTGTCCACCAACAACCCTGAAATTGCAGCCACGGAGCCTCCAACATGTTCTGTGCGTTCCCACATGACCACACCAAGCTGGCTGTGGCAGCCGGCCCTGGCAAAGCGGGTGTTGCATCTCACCACAAATGTCCTTCCCAACACTTTCCCTGCTGGATGGTCAGCCAGTTGGGTTTGGTTTAGCTTGCCAGCCTCTCTAGCTGTCCTTTCTCCTGTCTGCAACAGCTGGGGATCGCTTCTTCCATGGTTTTCTGACCAAGCAAGTTTAAGAAGCCAAGGTAGACCTTTTTCAGTACCAGCAACCTGATGAGTCTCAGTATATATCAAGAGTGATTATTTCTATTTGGAAATTAGAGACATTTCTGTGTTATTGTTGTTAATTTGCTCATGAAGAGCAACTACTGAAGGAGCAAAGTTGTTCCCCATGTCTGAGTTCTAGGTGCAGTTTTATCAGATTGTCCATTATCCCAGGCAACACCTTCCAGTCCTCTGTTCCTCAGTTTCCTCTTTTATGGAAGGTGTGAGACAGCCCTGAACAGTGCTTAGCCCAGTGCCTCCTGTTCTCAGGCACCTGTGGATGCTGTTAAAAATGAATAAGTGCTTTGAGATCCTTAACAAGATGTTGTCCTTGAAGGACAAAGCATCATTAGGATTATTATTCTTTAACATCCCTCAGGACTGACCTTGGATGAGAACTGTAGGCACTGTTCATTGAAAAGAAAACACAGCTGGCCTCTGCTGACACTGAAACCAGCACAGTGGTAGGAAAACTGCCTGTGTTATTCTTAGTCAATTAGTCTCTGTCTAGAAATATCACCCAGAAAGAGTTTCCATTTCCGAACCAGTCAAGTCACTAGAACAAAAACGTCTCACCAGATTAATGAGAAATAACATCCTTTCCCATCACACCTCTGCTGAATGATGCTGGAGTATCAGGGTTTCATTCTTCCTTCCACTTAAACTTCAGCAGTTGGTGTTGGGACTGAGTTTGTTTTTTCCAGAGCTCTGAGAGGTTGAGCTACCCAGGTCACCTGGCATTAAAAGACACCATCACCTCACCTTGTTATCTCTCATGGATACCTTGGTGTTTTCTGTTCCACAATAGGAGTGGTCACTCTTTTCAGTCCTCCTGCTCTGCCCACCATATGGGTTCTCTCAGAGTGGAAACCCTTGGCTTAACAACACGAGATCAGCCATCCATCTCATTGGAGCTTTCTTCCCTTTCTCAGGGACATATGTCTAGGAAGACATGGGAGTTTCAGTAAGGTTTTCAGTGATCCTTGAACTTTCATTGAAAAATGAGGTTTTAAGCCACAGGGCAGTCCCTGATGCACTGTTTTTCCATTGCAAGGACACAGACTCGGGAAGTTCATTCATGAGATGCTTGTTGTCTTCATGTGCTGGAAGGGTTCCAGCTGCTGGGTGCCCCAGTACCCTGGAAATGTGTGGGTTAACCCTTCCTTGCCTGTAGATGGAGTCAGAAGAATATGAAGAGGAATACGGGGCCTCTGGCCAAGGCCACCAGCCTTCCTGTCCCAGCGCTGGGAATGCACAGCAGGAGGATGTCACCGAAGTGTCCATGCTGAAGGTCAGACAGCCCTGTGGGAGAAGCAACACCCTGCAGCAGACAGGATGGCAAACTGGAGAAGGGGGCTACCCAAGGACCCCCTCCTCAGCACTAGAGACTGGAAATACCATGAAGAGTTGTGCCCATGAAGAATACCCATGAAGAGAGTACCCATGAAGAGCTGAAAGAGGCTTCATTTGACTAACATCCTTTATGGAAATGAGGAGGTCCTGTCACAGCAGGAGCAGCTGTTTGAGTCACTCCCCCTGCACAAGAAGTGACAGCCCTGCTCACTCGCAGGGCAGTGTCAGGGTCAGCCACGCACCCATCTCACTGTGCTGGGAAGGGCAGTCACCCCATGGCCCCTTGGGGGTCTCTCATCCTTTGAGAGGGAAGCATCTTGTCCCAATACCAATATTCTAAAATAATTTGTCAAAGGACACCAGCGCCATCAGTTATCTCCTTAATGTGTTTTCCCTTCCAAAGGAGGAGGGGGAGATACCTGTTGACTTGGCCAAGGTCAAGTGGGTTACCAAGAACCGAGCAGGGAATTGCGATGGCCTTTCCCACATCTTAGAGCTGCGCCTTTCCCACCACATTTACCTTCCCCTCTGGAGTGTCTCTGACCTCTAGGCCTCTCCTTCAGGGATTTATGGGCACTGTGGTGTTCACGGCCCCTTTGATGGGACACGGTGTTTTGACAGCGTGTCTCCACCTTCCCTTCCCTCGCGGCGGGAGCCCCACGCGGCCCCAGGGCACGGCTGAACCCGGAGCACAGGGGGTTAAACCACATGGCTGTTCTTTGCGGGTCAGAGCGTCCTCCCTTAAACTGTGATATTTACTGTTTTACTTTCCCTTTCTTTCATCTGAATGGGAGGATTGTACATTTACTCCCTCCCGTCCTTTGTCCCTGGTTTGTTTTGTTTTGAGTTCTAGCGAACCAGTAAAACAGAAAGGCCGTGATCGGTTCCCGCTGGGAGCGACTGGCGGTCCCGTCCCTGGGAGACCCTGCTCACGCTGGGCTCGCCGGTCGGTTGTTTCTCTCAAATGGGCTATGATTTATTCAAGGCTTCATTGCTGACTTGCTCTCTGTTGATGGAGCCAAGAAGGGGGGCTTAATTATGACAGGGCTGGACAATAAATGGGGAAAGCGAGACAGGAGTTAGGAATTACAACCCACCAGTCCCCCCCTTTCCTTCCCCTCAAGCCCCCAGCAACTTTTTAACAATCTCCATCCCTTTTCCGCCATGCCCTTGGCTGGGGAATACAGCAGACTGAATCACGAGTGACATGCTGAACTCCCCGTCTAATATAAATGTTTTACATTCTTTCCTGTATACTGTGGGCCTTTATCCAGGCAGCCACCGCTGCTGGGACTTCACGTGCATCATTACACACACTGCCTGGAGTCGTGTTCGATGCAGGCCCTCTTTTCAACCCTGGGAACCTGGGAAAAATATGTTGCGCCGGAGCCATTTCAGTGTAATGGCCACAATTCATGTCTGCTCCGATTAAACGTTTGCCGTCGGTGGCTTTTCTAGTTCTTAAAACCTAAATGTTTTTGTGTTAAAACCTAAATCTCCTTGTGTTCCCTTTAGTGTCTATATCCCATTTTGGCCGGCGAAGAACGTCATTACCCAATCTCCCCCAGTTGTTTCATATACTCCCAATAATTTACTGAGATTTATTTGGCCTAGACATATCTATCTCGATTTGTGTCTGCTCACAGACACAGCAAGGTTAGTTAATTTAGCCCAGTGCAGACAGTGCTGGCTGCAAACACTGCAGAGCTACTGTGCTGGAAGCCTGGCCATGCTGCAGGGTCCCTGCTCTGCTGTGGGATGCTCCTCTTGCTGGGCACACAGGGAGCAGGGACATCTTCCCTCAAGCAGAAACATGATGCACCAGCACGACAGAATTTTCCCTGGTTTTGGAGTGAAAACCAGAAATGTTGGCTGTGCTCTCCTTCCACCCTGATGTTTATCCATGCAGCAGGTTCATGTTTCTGCACAAGCTGCCATAACAAACAGCAGATCTGTGACAGCAAGAGGGGTCTCAGGAGTTTGTTGGGGCTGGGGGGCTCTTGGCTTGCTGCAATCCCTGCAAACCCATCTGCAGAGCACCAGCAGACTGCCTTGGGAAGCACCACCAGTACATCTCGCTCCATGACCCAGATTCCTTAGAGACTTTTCAGGGTGGAAGCTGATGCTGCCATGGACAGTGTGTCAGAAGATTGGCCTTCAAGCCTGACCTTGGATATGGAGGGCCCCTCAGAAGGGCTTTTGAAACAGTCTTGTTCTGAATGGTACCAACACTTGCTGCAGAGCAGGGATCTACTTTATTCTGCTGGGACTGACCTGAGCAACCAGAAATATCTTAAAGAGCATCTTCCCAGGAGAGACAATTCTGCAGTTTTCTGAGAAATTGGAAATGAAGCAACAGATCTATTCTTTCTTGCCGTATTGTCTATTTTTGCCTAGCAATGCATTTCCTGTGGCATCTCATTTCTTTGCCTTAATGTTTGCCTTCTTCATGGCCTTGAGCTGCAGGAAAATTTCAGTAACTGGATGCAGTTGATTGTCTGCACTTGTGTCTAATCGAAAGGATCATTGATCCAGCAGCCTTCAGCGATGCCACCCGGTGGCAACCTCGCATAGGCAGATGTTGCAAATTTTCCTGCTCTTCCTTTGGTTCCTGTGTCTTGTCCATGCAACCTGGCTGTGATGGCACCCTTGTGCTCTGAGACAGCCTCAGCTTCAGACACAAGGACTGATTCAAGTAAAGACTGTTTCAGCGTTGATGTCAAAAGGGTTGGTGACAATCAATCCCTGGATATTTCCATTATGGTGCAGTGGCACACCAGTCCCCCAGACACCATCTCTGCGTGAATTTCCAACGCAAGCATCTAACTCCAGGCTCTGATGTCCCCACTGAGCTCTTTGCCTTCTCTCGTGAGTTTTTCCAAATACTTTTCACCTGGATGTTGCTCCCATGCCAGAGTGACAAGTGCAAACTCAGAGCAGAGTGTGTGGCTGCTCCCTGCAAGAGGTGAAGCCAGCTGCGTGTCTGTGAGCAATGCCTTTGTTGAGCCCCTCAGCATGTCTCAGCGAGGAGCTCCTGTCTCCAGAGATGCTCAAAGGATGGCTTTTAATTGCACCACATGAGGAATGTTAATGCATGAAGCTTCTCAGTGTTCAGAGTCATCATCAGACACTGTTCTCTCTAAAAGTCATCCGAGAGTGACCCATATTGTGTCTTCTGTCTCAGAAGGGGTCTGCTGAGCCTCACGTATGTGGGAGAATGATGAGGCTGGTTATTTTGTGCTGTATCTCTGCATTGTGAATGTAACTTCATGGCGAGGGAGAGGCTTTTGGTGGCAGGAGTTGCACAGCCTGTGAGCAGCTGCTCTGGGCGCTGGGTGCTCCTCTGTACCTGGGCAGTATCAGCTCACCCTGTCACTGCACGGGTGCAGACAGACCCACAATGATGCATAGGCTGCAGAGAGCTTGTCTACAAACTGCACACATGTCAGGCCAGCTGGGAATAGGGAAAGCAATGCAGCAGGAGTACAGAGAGGAAACTTTTCCTTCTTTTCTCACTGTTTCCCTCAGAAAGGAGACAGCGGGGCGAAAAGCTCACCCTCTTCTGACATCAAATTCCGGAAGTTGCCTTGCTGGTGAAGCTTTTCTCCCGTTGTGTTTGTTCTTGCATAGAGGAACTTCACAATTTATCTTGAAGATTTCAAATTATTCTAAAAAAAAAAGAAAAGAGGAAGAGCAGGATGGTACCACTGGAGAATCCATCTCCTGGCTCTGACTTGCTCAGCAACCACCCACCAGCACCGATCAGACTGTTGCCTAAAATCAAACAAGCTGGGGCACGGCTTCATTTGACAGCACCCATGCCAAGTGTGGGCAGGTTATGAAGTGTTTCAACAGGAGGTGAATCCCTTTAAGTTACAGACTCACTGGAGGAGCTAAATATAGATCTCTGTCTCCCAGTGACCCTTGCTGGGGCTCAGGACAAGGCCATGAGAACCGTGTAGTGAGAGCGAGCGCCTGTGGTGACAGAGGGGACGGTCCCTTGCATCTCCAGAGCCAGAAACCGCTGGAGCTGGTAGGGAGGCTGCTGTATTTTAATTCTCAGGAATCCTAGCTTGAGATTGTATCTGTTTCCATCTTCCTAATTAAAAGCAGTTCTGTTTGCTTCTTCGTTATCCCGAACGTTTTTAAATCCCAAGTTTAGGCTGGAGTTTTTTTCCAAGATAGTTTCTGAGCAGTGTGCTGGATCTGCTGCCCTGCTGGCCCCTGTGGCTGAGGAGACCTTTATTTCCTACTGGCATCCCAGCAGCGTGACACTATCCAGGGCAAAATTACTCTGCACAAAGGGCTCGGATTAACCCAGAGGAAGTCTTACCCAGTCCAGCAGCTAAAATGATGGCAAGTCTCTGTCTCTGTGCTGCCCAGGAGCTCCCGCTATCGATGCTCTTGGAGAGGCTGCGCTGGTGTCTCAGGAAGAGCTCGCAAAACAAAGCCACACTATGGACTCGCCCTTCCTACAGAACATGCTTAACTCATCCCCTATACTGTGTGTTGTGGTTCTTGCAGATCCTAGTGCTGCCGTTCCAGCTGGTGCCTAAAGCAGAACCAGCTGTGGAGTTAGACATTCCCATGGCCGGGAGCAACTCCGTCCGCTCTGGTAGCCAGTAGGAATTACTGAGCATTATATGAGGGATGCTGTGCTATTGCAACCAGCAAGGTGGACCAAAGGAACTGTTTACTTTCTCAGCGAGTAAACCCAAAAATTAATTGTGCTTTTCTCTTTCCCCAGGGTCTAATGGGTTTCATTGGTCCGGTAGGGGAGCCTGGAATAGCGGGAGAAAAGGTAAGATTGCCTGCAATGAAATGGTTGTTGTAACTTATGCAGGATGAGGGAGACTGGGGCAGGAAAAATGTTGTGGAGATTTAAGTTTTCGTGTCAGTGCAACACCCAGCTGGGAATGCAGCACGTCCAGGGTGTCTGAGCTAGTCGTGGGCCAGGCCAAAATCATCCACGTCTCATTTAGGAATTAATATGCGCTGCCCTCCAAGGAGATGCCGTCAAATATCCTCTGAAAATTTTACTTTCCTCATTCATAATGTGCCAGACAGCTTGTGTTTAACAGTCAGTTCTGTTTTTTATGAGAATGAGGGACCCATCAGCCCTGTGTTCCTGGTAAGGGGAGGAGTCCACGGGGCTGAGGTTACAGATCTGTGCAGAGATGTGCTCACAAGCTCATGCTGAGTTGCCAGTGGGGTCGAACAAGACCAGGGCTGAGGCTGCATTGAACAAGAGGTCTCAGCAATCTCCCAGGTGCAGAGAAAGTGCAAGAGTGCAGCCACCCATCTGAGCAAAGGCTGGTTCAAATATTTCCCTTTTTATTGGATGAGGACCATTCCATCCATCTGGCCCTGGTTGCATTGGGCACACTAAGGGCTGGTGCCCTCTTGTGTACAGTACAGATATATGTTTCTTCTGGGTGGAAAAATGGCTTTATTTTCTATAAAACTGTGAATGGACATTAATTTGTTTTCCATTAGAGTGTAAAATTTTATTCAGAAGTATCTTCCAAAGACAAATAATTTATGTCACTCATCCTATCTCACTTGTAGGCTGCTGGTTTTCATTGGTGGTTTAATTATTCACAGTCCAGCTGTAAAGATAGTAAAGAGCATAAAATGATGCATTCCACACATCAGTGCTTTCTTTCACTTTTATTACTTCAAGCCCTGTCCTCTGGGTAATGATGTAAAGACTCTGTGACAGTTATACTGTGTTTGCTGCAGATGCATTGTACTGTCTGTCTGTAGCAGCCTTTGAAAAGGCCATTCCACACTGTGGACTCTGGTGGGGCAAGAGCAGAAGTTGCCTCAGCCCAAGCTGTCAAGGCACAGGAGAAATTACACTACATGGGCTGCGTTTTAAAGAAGGAAAATAGAGGAATAAAGAGCCTGTGATGTGTCCAGGGTGGTTACAGAGAAAATTGGTGCCTGATTGAGCTGTCTCAATGGCAGCTGCAGCCCTTAATTGAATGAGGAATAAGGGGTTTGCCATGCAGGAGACATGGGAAGATCTTTTTTCCCACTCCATTAAATTCACATCTGTCCCTATGACTTCCATGCCAAAGCCTTGACCACGTGAGCCATTCTCATCTTCCAGATCAACTCTGTAACACGATGATATGACATTGGTGTCAAGGCAAACTCAGGCTGTCCTTTGAAAATCTGCCCTCGGAGATGCTCAGCACAGCTGTGATTTCTATCAGACTTCTCACCGGGACAAACTTAGGGATGACAGAAATAACTATCATCAAATCAAAACCTCAACCAGGCCTCCAGTTGGCATAGTATCCTACAGCTTACTATGCTCTTGTGAGCTAAATGAAGTGGGAAATATGCTTTCATTAGACATAGCTGAGTCAGCAATCTCCATCCTGAGAGCTGCAAGACTTAAGACTGAAGCCAGTAGAATCCAAAGATTATCAAAGCGAACAATACAGTTAATACATCCTTAATAAAATCCATCCATTCAGGGAGAAAAGAATCTGTACGTTGGTTTACAAGGGCCAACTGGTGACAACACAAACTCGGGGGTTTGTTTTTAATAAGCTCCTCCAAGCCCAGCAAATATTTCCCCTTACACTTTAGCTGTTGGAAGGTAGGTCAGATTTTGGGCGTAACCTACTTGGCAGCACTTGCTAAATCCTCCTTTCTCGTCCCCCTTGAGCACGTGAACGTAACACACCTAATTCCCAGTGCATCACTGGGGCTGGAGGGAGGGCACAGGCAGCTGTGGTGGGAATCGCCACCATCTCCCTCAGGAGTTTTCAGTGTCCCATTCCTAGAGCCGTGCCTTCATGTCAGCCTCACGTCAGTGGGTCACAGTGGTGCTTGTGGGGACTTACATCTTGTCTCCTTTCCTTGGGTCCAGGATGCACTCAGGCGAAGTCAGATGGCCTGCATGGGGGGATAAGTAAGACTTCTGGGATTAATGAGTGATTTTTGGGTGCATTAAGTTTTTTAACGCCAAATGATGGCTTGTTTCAGAAGGAATGGTATCTTCAGGGTGGGTTGTAGAGTCATCTGCCTCTGAGCCCCTCATAAACACAGGCCTGCAGGTCATTGTTGACCTCCAGGTCTCAGTATGAGCCATAGGACAGGGAGTTCCCCCACAACACCTACAGTCTCCTCTGAAAGCACCAGGCTCTGGTGTTTGACAGCTTGACCCCCTGCTCTCAGCAAGGCCCCATAACAACAGTTTTCAAATCCATGGCTCTGAAAATGCCAGCACATGAAGGGATTATGATGCTGCAGAACAGGGATGACATGCCTGGGGTGGGAAGGGCTGGAAATCTCCTGGGGTTCAATCCTAGCACTGTTTGGAATTGAAGGGGGTCTTCAGTGCATGGCCTGTTTCCTTCAAACCTTGGTGGTTTGATGGCAAGAGTAAAATCCCTTCACTTTGGATATGGAGGATTAGTTAATTCTTCTTTTAGTCCTTTAACTACTCTGATGATGGATAGAAAGATAGTGATGATCATTCTGTGCTGGAAGCCTTTCTGGTAGAAAGCTGGTGGCAGAGACATGAATTTGTGGATTTTTAAATTGTTTCATTGCTCTGGATCACCCTTTCCTATGCACCTGTCTCTCTCCTAGGGTGACCGTGGCCCAGTGGGACCCCCAGGCCCTCCAGGAGTCAAGGGGTCGATGGTAAGGAGTAAGTCTGCATTCTCTCGCTCTTGCTGCTCCCTCTCTGTCTCTGTCCTGGCCAAGGGTGCAGCTTCTCCTGGTCCTTTAGTTACATGACAACAGCTGCAAGCTCCTCCTCTCTCTGTGGGAGTGGGAATGGCCATCTGACTGACTGGATATCGAGGTGTAGCCTCTCCCCAGCAGTTGTGTCCTGCAGTCTCCCCTTCAGAGAAACACTGGGTTTGGAGGCGTGTTCTGCAGCTCCATCAGCTGAGGACCTGCTGTGTCAAGTGGAGACAGCCAGGAACTCAAGGATTGCCTGTTCCCAAGCATCCTGGCTCCTGAACAGACAGAGTCTGGGAACAGGGCTCTGTGTGCACATCCCAAGTTGCCTGAGCAGCTGGAGGTGCAGGGTGCTTGGGCAGCACTCTCAGTGTCCTGCTGTGCTCTGCCATTCAGGGAGCCCCATTTATGAGTTTAACAGAGGGAACATCAGCAGGACCTTGTCTTGCTCTGACACTTATTTCATATCTACCATAGTGCAAGACCCAAAGGCAGATTTTCCTATTAGTTCAGCCCATTCTCTTCTGGGCTGTTCAGAAAATCTCACTTCTGATATCAGTGGCCAGGTTGGAGCTGGGCTATCGACAGCCTGGCCATCTCTATCAGCCCCTGAAACATTTTACCCTGACTAATATCAGACCTGCCTGACTTTGCAACCAGCCAACAATGGTTTTTTTCCTGTTTTCCCATTTGAAGGATGCAGGGCTGAGCAGATTCTGGGCATTCACACCAGGCATGTTCTTCTTCCTTCCCTTTTAGGGGCACCCTGGGACGCCAGGAGGAGTGGGTTTTCCCGGGATCCCTGGACCAACAGTAAGTAAAGGCTATCATCACCTTGTAATACCATATCCTAGACACCTGCAGGCTAAGTCAAGCAACTGGATCCCAGTTTACTTAAGCTTGATGTGAACAACAGATATAGGGAAAGGAATGGGGCATGGGTGTGAGCAACATGGAAGAAGATGCTAAAAAAAAAAAAAAAAAAGCAGTGCTTAATTCAACCAACTGGATCCCAGTTTACTTAAGCTTGATGTGAACAACAGATATAGGGAAAGGAATGGGGCATGGGTGTGAGCAACATGGAAGAAGATGCTAAAAAAAAAAAAAAAAAAGCAGTGCTTAATTCAACCTTTTATAGCCCATTTCCCTAATTGGGGATGCAAAAATCACAATCCAGCCTCAGTCTTTTGGAAGGACACAGGCTCACTAGCTCTAGGTATTCCAGGCTGGGAATTGCTGGCAGTGTGGTGATCACATCATGCAGTGACCCCGCCGTGCGCGGTCAGAGCCCTCACTGGCGTGAGAGGAGCAGCAGAGCAGCTGCCCCAGATGGACCCTCCATCTGGATGGGCTCATCTGGCACATGTGCAGCTGTGGCTGGAGCGTGCAATTGCTGTGGAGGCAGATTTGAGCCCAGCTCCAGTTTCCCACAGCCGTTGTTTAGACGGAGCTCGGGCTCTCCCAGCAGCACAAGTGCCGCTGTGTGCTGTTCGCTGGAGCCAACAGAAAGGCAGCTCTGGGCGGGTGCAGGGAATGGATTTTGCTCAGTGTGTGAATTCCCACAGTGCTGTTAATTAGGAGGAAGATCACAGTAGTAAAATGCCTGGGCAGTGCCAAAGGCTTGACCTCCAGATCCAGGGTCAGCTGTGCCCTGTGCGGGGAGCTCGGGGATGCTCCGGGTGCACCGGCTGCAGGCAGCTGCTGCCTGGGCACGGATTGCACAGTTGCAAGTCAGTGGAGGTGAGGGAAAGAGAAGGTCTGAGGTCAAACAGCACCTCGAGCTGACCCATCTCTGCTTTAAAAGCAGAAATATGGCACCCGCCAGGACCTTACAGTAAAAAAGTAGGATGATGCTGCCGGCAGCCGCCAGCACTGAGCTGCTCTGTGGCCCCTCGTGGCAGCACTTGCTGTTGACAGAAGCCTAGGAGGCAGCTGGATATCTCTAAATATCCCATTTTTAGCAACTTTCCCCATCAGATTAGCTGCTGCATGTCTTGGGGATAGCTGGAGCATTAGGCAGGCTCCCACCAGCTCTGTACCTGCGATCGCCCTTGGCCCAGGCAGGTTCTGTGCTGACCCTGTGGCAGAAAGCTCCTGAACACCGTCCAGTGCACCACTAATGGCACCTTTAGTTGAGGCTGAGTTTTGTCTGACTTCACTGGGGCATAATAACACTACGAGTTGAGGCATCAGCTCTGAGTAGAGATGTCAAAACCTCTCAGCAGAGCTCTGGGAGCTGAGACCGTCCCCAGGTCCTTCCGCTTCCTTGAGTTCCCTCTTCTCCTGCAGGCAAATAACAAGTTCATCCAAGCAAAATATTTCCTCCAAGACTGCATTTTAAAAAGTCATAATTCAATAAGTCAAACTTCCCCACAAAGCCAGTAAATCAAATAATCCCCTAATATCAAATCCCTGCTCATTAATTCCAGCTGTTTCTCCACCAAACGTTCCTTATTTTCTTTTCAAGCCAGACCTGAGGCATGCTGTTGTTGTTTGTCCTGAGCTGTTAAAACCTTTGAGATTAAGCTCTCCAGTGAGACTTACAGCAGTCTGATGGCTGACTAATTCAATGGAGTTTAATTGGGAATGGGAAGCAAAAGTATAGTCAATGGTAGGAAACTTTGCCATTAGCCTCAGCTCACTGGGACCTGTGAATTCCTTCTCCCTCTCCTTGCTCACCATCATGGTGCTAATCTTCTGTGTTAATATACGTTTTTTAAAATTACATATATATATATATATATATAGGCATATTAACAGTCACTTATCTTCTCACAAACAGTTCCTTGAAATTCCCAGCGTGGTATCTAGTTGTTCCCTCAACATTTTACCATCACAACAAGTGCTTCTCTACTTGTGTTTTCGTAAGCTGTTTCAGTTAGGCTGAGACTTCCAGGAGGATATTCCAAATGCCAACAAAGAATTTCATTTCAGTATGTGTTTATCATAAAAGTCTCTATAAAACAGGCATCTGACACATGTACTGCCTGTCTGTGCCAGTCACTACTGACCTCACTACCAAAACTGAGATTTACTGTGATCGCAAATACAGTTACAGTCAACTGACTTTTCCATCTTGAGTGGGAACAGCTAAGCATTTGTGTTCTCAACATCTCCGTTCCAAAAGCAGAACCTTTATTAGTGGCAGTGGTATGAGCAGTAGGCAGATCACAGCCCAATTTTGTTCTGATCCTTAGCGGAGTGTGCTGGCTTGACAGTTGGTAAAAGCTCTTATTATATAAATAGCCAAATTTGATGTGGAATGTTTGAGAGAGTAAGGATGGAATGTGTCATTTTGAGGTTTTCTTTTCTGACAGCAGGAAGGCACTAATTTTAAATATGCGGTTTCAGAGTTATAATACAGAAGTAAGTCCTGTTAATTGAACATATCCTTTATTTTTTTGACACTGACAAATATTTTAGCAGAAAAAAACCCTCCTGGTTTTCTGCATTTTCTGTATGCACATCAAGTGTGTACAAATCCAGGTGAAAAGAAAACCTGAAATCTTTCTGTAAATGTAAGAAGAACAGGATCATCCACAGCACCAACAGTCCAAATGAAATTAGCATCTGTCTGCCAGTATCAATATTTATGCAACACTAACAGGGCAACAATCACTTGAAGATAAAAATCAGTATTTGGCTGAAAAGATCAAACTTGGATACCCAAGATGAGGTGTCTGATTTTTTTATTTGGACAACTCAAAACCAGATCCTGGTTATTATTATTATTTTTGAACAGATGCTGAGCAACAGCTGCTTTTAATAGCTTTGGAGGGGATTCTGGATGTTTGACTTCACATCACACCACTGACACAGATAACAGGCTGCAGGTCATTAAGCATACAAACCTCAGCCAGGATCCTTGGCCTAAATGTTCATAATCCAAAGACCATCGGTGATTTTAAAAAAAGAAAGACCATTTACAGAGAAGTAAATGCGGTAATGTGTCTGGCAAGAGTCTAATGAACCAACCTGCTGGTCAAGGGACTTCACTTGAGGCCCCTGCAGATCACGTAGGAACATAGGATCTTACCAACAGCTGCTGTCTTCCTCCTCCTCCATCTTCATTTTGTTTCCCTTTTCCCCTTCCAGGGTCCAGCAGGAGCCCGTGGTGCGCCAGGGGTAAGAGGGATGAAAGGCCGCAGGGTAAGCGCTTTCCAGGAGCTTTTATCCTTCTCCTCTTTCAGCCATTGGAAAAGCAATCTGGTGGATTAGCCTGGGGGTGTGAAGATGAGCAGAAGCTGGGCAGCACTGCCACAGCCATGTTGCTGCTGTGCATAAAACATGAGGGCTTCGAAGGAAGTCTTACCAGGGATGTGAATACAAGTGATGTGTATGGGCAGAGGGGTGTCCAGTGTGGAGGTTAGCATGCAAGTGATCCAGTTTGTCTTTTCCAACTATTTGCAGTGTCAAAACACTGTTTACAGATGCTTCTTGTGAGAATGGTGTAGATTTAATCATCTGGAGACGTATCTGAGTCGGGAAAAGGGTACAGGTAGAAGACCAGAAAAGGTGCCTCTGTTGCCCAGGGAGAGAGAGCAGCTGAGATGTGAAATGCTATGATTAAACAGAGGCAGATAAAAGGGGAAATGTTATGTCATGACATGGAATTAAGAGACAAGGTCAGCAGAAATGGTGCTGACGGATCTGAGCAGCCTGCTCTTCCCATGTCTCCCTTTCCAGTCTCACAGGATCAATAACTTCCAGCAGGGTTCTGCAGGGCTGTGAGGAAGGTGTGCTTTGCACTGTCAGCAGATCAAATTATAAGCACATCCTATGTCTTTCTATGGGTTTTTCCAGCCCATAACACAAGGCCCTGGTTTTATCTGGACGTAGCTCAACTGTCCCACACTGTAAGCATGTGTGTCTCCTGCCTGGAAAGGGCACCCCCAGCCTAGTGCTGGGTGATGGTACCAACTGGCATCACTGCTGGTGCTACAAGTCCATGTTACACCGATAAATACCTCCCAGGCACTCTGAGTCAGCTCTTGTGTGGTGCTTCCTGCTCTGTTTGGGTGACAGCCGACAGCAGAATGACCTCTGGACCTGCCAAAGCTGCTTGTTTTCCTGCCTGTGACATCCAACCCACATCCCACTGAGCTCTTCAATCTTTCTTCTCCAACTGGATATTTATTGCAGGAGCATCCCTGCTTTGGGTTGTTTTTCCCTGTCCAGCTGATTTACAAAGTATTAATAGCAAGCGCACATGGGTTCTTGCTGAAGGCCCCAACAACAACATATTTTGCATTTCTCCCTCCAAGGATCTGTTTCCATGTTTCATTTTAAAAGAGACACACTGGAGTAAACTATACATTTTACCTACCTCCAGTCTCTGCTTCTACTGCAAGTCCTGCTTAGGGAATTTGGGACAGCCAAGGATTGCATATGTTTCCCTATGCCAGAGTGAATACTCTCTTCAAATAGCTGTAACCAGCAAAAGGAAATGAAATAACCAATTAGGAAGCTTTATGACCACAGAGTTATGTACCCTGGAAGTGCTCTAAGCTTTAAAATCACATCTAGAAGGACACCAGTAACATCCAAGCTCAGCAGATGCATATCAGGGTTCAGCTTTTAACTTGTGACTGGGAAGAACAGCTTCCATGCCTCTGTTCTCCTTGGTGGGGAGGCCCATGGAGTTCACTCCCCAGCTTCACTCTCAGAGGTGCCCCTGGGGAGTGAGGTTCCAGGACATCCATGATCCTGACAGATGAGAAACTGGAGGCATTCCCTCATGGGAGGCTCTGAATGGATGGTGGAAAATACATCAAGGTAAAACTACAGCATGGAGTTGAACAGAAAACACCTTTTGGATGAATCCAGGCTGCAAATATGTGGACTCTTGGAGAAGTGGGTCCTCCAAGGGGATCAGATGCTTCTGCCAGTGCTTTTAATGTTCGCAGTGACAGAGGAGTCCCAAGCACTGCCTCGTCCCCACTGCCAGCCAGGAATGCCAACCACATCCCTGGCACTGAGCTTCTCCTTAAGGCAGGCATCCCTGGGCAACTGCAGTGTTTGGCTCTTGGGCTGTGCAAGATTCCCTCACATAAACCTTCTTTGGCTTCTTACATCTGCCTTGGCCTCAAGTCCTCAGCCCTCCAGGAAAGCAAAGCCAACCAGGCTGTTTCCAGTTCCACTCCTACTGCCAGGAATGACAAAGGGAAGTATCTGTTATCATCACACAAGGTAAAACCAAGAGCAAAGCTGAATTCAGCTCCTAGGAAAGGAATCTGGCTGGCACAGCAGGTACCTGCCGTTGGGTGTAGCTGGATCCAGAGTGCCAAACCCTCTGGAGAAATCCTGCAGGACCACAGCTGAACTGCTGTCAGCACTGTCCATCCTCAAAATGACATACCACGTAACAGAGACCTTCAGCTTCATGGCCTGGGTTTACATTTCCTCTCCAGGTATTCAGTCCAGCAGACCCTGTGCCAGTCGCTCCCTCTGGACATTCCCCCACCAGGGAACCCAGACTTCAAAGCACATCTCAGCCCTGCAAACCAGAAATGCAGTGGTGGAGATCTGGTGTGTCTGAGCACTGCAGTGATATAATCAATACAGGATTTCTGGGACAGACAGGCATCCTTTCTAAGATTCCCAGCAGAGAGGAGGAACTTGGCCTTTGCTCTGAAATCCTACAGATTTCAAAGAATATGATGCAGGGAAGTCACTATTGTAAGGACCAGCAGATCTCCTGCCTGGAGAATTTCTGGTTTGTATCTCTCTTGCTCATGTTTTCTTTTTCTTCATACTCTCCAAAGATATTCCAGGCACATAGTATTCTATGTTTGCTTACTTGGTCCTGTGACTCCAGCTCTTGGTTTTCTCAGGATGGGGAAATGATCCCCCAATTGTAATTTCAGACATTAGCCTCTGTCTATCCCAGCTTACAAAAGGGATGTAATTCAATTCAGAGTGGAAACATGAATGTAGCCCCTGCCAGATGTTTATGAATTCCATGAGCTCTGTTTATGGATGCTTCATTAAAGCAAATTTGCTTTTGAAGGAAATGTAAATAGCAAATATGGTTTTGATTGTGAAGAACAATGGAGACTTTTAGGGGTCTGCATTTATGATGTGATAGCTTTTGTACTGTCAAGATATGTATATTTTAAAAAGAAAATTCTTTAAAAATTGTAACCTCCTTTTTAGTCCTGACAGAGCTGTTATTCCTTCACAAGTCTTTGTTTAGTCCACCAAACTGATATTGAACAATCTTCCTCAAATGTGGTTTTCCCTCTGCTCTTCCCTAAGGACAAGAAACTTGGACACGTGAGCCCAGGCTCATTTTCCTTCATCTGTACTCAGTGTAGCACTTGAACATGTGCTTAACATTCAGCTAGTGACAGCTATGTACATGCTTAAAACTAATTATTTAACCAAATCAAGGTTTAAATTTGGGGGCAGCTGATTCAGCAACTCTCACCCTATCTCACTTAAATCCTAAAGCACGTTTCTTCTAATCAGCTCCTCGCAGCAGGAAAATGCGTGGTCTGCAGCATGTTCTCCTGAGGAAAATGTCACCAAAAAGACTGGGAATCTCTGCAAAAGGTTAAATATCAGCCAGGACTTGGCAACTCATATCATAAAGCTGCACCTGAAATCCTGCTTTAAGTGCCTTACCTTGCCCTATTCTCCTGGCCAAGGTGCCTGTCAGTATTTCTGGAATGTTGTCCTCTCGCTGCTGGGTTCTGGCTCAGGTGATACAAGAGAAGCTTTTCAAATCCCAAATCATATTTCTCTTTTCCACCACTCATCCAGCTCCTGCATTAACTGCTGCCCAGGTGAAGCCTGCAAAGCTGAGATAAGGGGAGAACACAAGCCCTTTGCTGCTCTGTGCCAGAGGGGAGGGACCACTGCCCTCTGCCACGTGGACCCAGCGCTTCCCAGCATCACCAACTGCAGACATTTGTAAATGCCAGAGATTTGTAAAGTGGTGTTATCTAAGCCAACCTGAAAATAGTTGCTTTCTTCCAGGCCCAGCTGAGTTTTTTTCATGGAGAAGAGGCAGGGGTGTATTGTTTTGCTTCCAGGGATCTTTCTAGTTGACTGAGAAAGCACTGGAAGTGTTTGAGGACAGGTTCGCTCCAGATCCATGGCCAGTGATGTCTCCCTTTGGCTTCACTCAAGGCATCTGCTGGCTTTTTATTTGGCCAGACTGTGATAGTGAAGTATCAGTATTTGGATAAAGGGGTAAGGAAGAAGCTTTGGGTTTCTGGAAAGGAGCTACTGACTGCTCCTTCGTGCTGCAGTTCACAGGCTTGTCACTGTCTCTCTTGGAGCTCTGAGTAGCTGTTTGAACAGGGGGAAATGCAGTGCTGCTCTGCAGGAGCACCTTGTTGAGTATTTAGTTCTGCAGGAACCTTGTCTGCTCTAGCAGCAGCATGTATCCCTGTTGCCTCACCTGGACTAGCAATAAACCTGAGTTGCAAAGCCTGGAGCTGAGTTCCAATGGATTTGTGAGCTGACACTGTTCACACCTGGCCAACATTTTAGCACCTTGTTTAGTCTGGGGGTTGCTGGTAGAGCTGCACATCTCAGGGAAATTCCGTCCTGGCATGTGCACCCACTGACCAAGGGGCACTGAGGCTGCAAGGGCAGCCCAGGGGCTGTGCTCAGCCCTGCCTGCAAGGCCAGGCTGCCAGGTCTGTGGTGGGAAGGCACCGTGCTGTGCCTTGCAGCATTTGGCATTGGGATCTCCCTGGAGAGCTGCCAGGACCTCACTCGCTCATCTCTGACCAGCGGTTGTCAGTAATAGAGAGTTTTGAAGATTTAACTAATTGACTAAATGTAGCCTTCCCTGTCAGGGTGGATTAGGGAAAGCCTTTGCCCCAGGTTTCAACCCAGGAGGCTGGAGAAGATGAAGTTTGCCACGTGCATCTGCGAACAGAGGGTCACCTTCTCCTTCCTTAGGTCAAATGCTGATGAGTTGTGTTGCGATGGGATTAGGCAGGTGACTGCTGTGAAGTGAGATTGCCCTGGCAGATCCTGCCATGCTGGTGACAGGGCTCTGCTGGAAGAGACAAGGATACTGTAAACACTCCCCCAGCCAGCCAGCCCTGCTGAGTTGGACCACTGAGAACCACAGCCCTCACTGCTGTACTGAGGGCACCCAACAACCTCCACCCAGTTCTAGAGAAGCCCAGAAGTGGCAAAGGGGCTGGACAGGGCAGGACAGGCTACAGAAGATGGGTCTGGAAGGGCCAGACACATCCCAGTTTCCTTCCTGACAGGATCTATCTCAGAGGAGAAACCTCTAACCTGGGTCATCACTGTCATTTCCACGTCCCGCTTGCTTCTGATCCCTGCTCCCTCTTCCAGGCCTGAGCTATGGACTCCTCCCTGTCTGCACATCCTTCCCCCTGCTTCACACGCAGGTCACCACATCAGCTTGGATAGTAAAGGTGTAATTGCACAAAGTATTCTGAGTGGCTGCCCAAAGAGAAGGGGAACAGTTTGTTTTCCAGGGAGGATGAGCAGTTGGGTAGCAGGGTGCTTTCCTAGAGTGCCAGCATCATAACCGTGCTGACACCTTCCCATCCTATGGGCAGGTCTGTGTATTTGCTGGGTGTCCCAGTCACCCCACACAGCCCCAAGATGCCTCCAAGCCCTGCTTTCCCACCACCCAAACTTACAGGGCTGTCTGACTCGAGCTGTCAGTAGCCCTGCTTTTAAATGACCTTCTGGTTTATGTCATTGTGCTTTGAGGTTTATAGGGACATGGATTAATAAAACTTTTGGCCTTTACTGCTCTCTGATCTAGGAGCCAGCATGAACCACAGCACTTGGGGTGTTGGGCTGGTGAGAGCTGCCTGACGTCAGTGCAGCAAAGCCCCAACCTGTGAAACACCCCCTTTGGTTGTGGGGTTCCCATCTGGGGCACAGTCCTTCTCTGTCCATCTGTCCTGGAGACCAGGCTGAGCATTCTTTAGAGCTGTGCCTTACTGGCAATGCAAGACAGGCTCTTGGTTATTTAATCTCAGCTCTGCTCAGCAGCACAGAGCTTTGCCAAGTGCAGTAGAAGTTTTTGCATTATTTTATATTGACAGTGTTTGTCTGCTGTAATAATTTGGCTGAGGTTCCTATACATTTCTGCTGTACAGTGCCTTTCTTTGTGAGTCTCTCTCTTTGCCTGTCATCCTGGAGTTGCTTTTCTAAGGCATTGGCTCCCTAGCCCTGTTATTACTTTTGGCACTGGGTTTGCATCCCGATTAAGCACATTGGCTCCTGTTTTCTCTCTTTCTGTGTTGGCCAGCTCTCAGAATTCCTCTTACCACTACATTCTAACACCACTCTGTGTTTTTATTTATTATTTGTATTGCAGTAGCGCCTAAGAGTCCCAACTGAGCTAATGACCTGATTATGAACATGAAGCCCATTAATAGTCTCTTGATATGCCCTTTTTAACTGTTTTATTTTCTCTCACTGTGGCTCTTTATTCTCTGTCAGTGTGACACACTGGTTTCTGGGGCTCAAATGGTGCAGAAGGTTGTGTGTTCAACTCTCCTGAAATTAGTGTGAGAGCTAAATGGTCTTTAAGGTCCCTTCCAACTCAAACCATTGATTCTATTCACAATCTTCCCCCCTTCCCAAGGCTCCCCTTGCTTAGAACTCTGGAGGAACAAGGACACCCCTTCCTCAACAACACTCGAGCTGAGCCATGAACTGTTCATTTGTAGCTAATCCCACCTGCTCATTTGCAGCAGGGGGCATGTCCTGTACACCTCCTGAGCTCCTCGTGCCTTCCACACACTCGCACATCCAGGAGGAGATGCCAGACATGGGACCAGACCTGCAGAAGCAGGCACAGCAAGCTGAACTCCTCCCTACCTGCATATGCATGAGCACCTGCCTGGACCCTAACAGCAGCCAAATCTTTAAATAGCAAGTAGCTGTAGCTGAAGGCTTGGAGTTCAGCTGCCAGCAAATATACCCTGCTCTTTTTGAGGAATTTGGGGCCCAGGACAATCTGAAAGTACTGTATGTTGAGGGCTTGTGTGCCTCTATATTTTGTAGATTTATTGCCCTGATTGTGATGATGAGATTGTGTGGTATGCCAAGTGTTAAGGGCAGAGGCAGTTGGAAAAACAAGGTTTCTAGGAATGCAGAGGTTTGCTATCAATAAGGCTGGAACTACAAGTCTCTGCCTTGCAAAACTGTTGTCTTGTAACTGTTGTCTGAAAATAAGGTTGTTCCTGGCCTGCTTTTCTCCTCTGGCTTTGCTTTGTGGCTGGTAGTTGGTTTAATAGGAATAAAAAGTTCTGTGTGCTGGTAACGGTGAGAAATGAAGCAACAAAACACAGAAAGAATCTTTTGAGTCCTGGGCTCTGAACTGCTGTGCTCAACACAAGCAGGTACAGGTTGGCTTAGCCAGGACTGATCTCATGGACTGTCCTGGTGGCCAAGGCTAGAGTGACAGCTGGATTTTCCAGTGAGACATAGCCTCCGTGTTCTTATTTTTGCCTCTCTTTTACCTTTTTCCAGGGTGCCAGAGGGCCTGATGGACCAGTAGGCGAGCCGGGGTCACGAGGTGTCAAGGTGAGTGCCAAGGCTGCTCTGAGCTGTGCTGTGAAATGCTCTGGGCAGGATCGAGGTCTCATCCTCCTCCTCCAGGGCGTGTTCAATTGCTCCATGAGGAGCAACCAGCAAGGATGAGCCTGTCTTGCCACCAGAGTAAAATCTATCCAGTGTTGGCATCGGGGCCCTTGCTCACACTCCCTGCTGGTTGGGGTGTTCCTTGGGGCAGGATGGTGGGCATTTGTCCTCTCAAAAGCTGCAGGGAACTGGAGGGGATATTTGCTGGAAAATGTGCAGGAGCAGATGGGCTGGGGCAGAAGAGTATCACCAACAGTCTGTGCTCCTGGTGACGTGACTTTGTCTTTTTGCTTTCCAGGGCCGACCAGGGGAGCCAGGCAGGCCGGGGCCAGATGGGCTGCAGGTATGTCCTCTGTGAGAGCCAGAGCCTGCCAAGCCTGGCACGGTGTCAGTCCTCTCTGTGGGGGCACTCCCACGTTCCCAGTGCCCAGGGAACAGCAGCTTCTCCTGGCCAAAGTGCCGCAGGTGTGTCAGCACATTCCTGGCTGCTGATTGCTGTAACTGTGTGTTCACAGGGCAAGATGGGGGAGACTGGGGAGGCTGGAGCACGCGGCTTCCCGGTAAGTGTCCGTCCCTTGTGCTTCCTTCCGTAACCTCAGGTTCACTCAAGTCTGTAAGTTTTGGGTCCTGGTTCAGGAGGGAGAATTTGGACAGTGTCTCACACTTAAAAGGGCACCTCCCCCCCTCCTTTTACTGGAGCGTTTATGAGATGCATGTTACTGCTGAAAGCCATGAAGGATTCTATGGGGTTGGAGCTGACCCTGGTGTTTTTAATTTTTCCAGGGTATCCAAGGACCTTCCGGACCTCCAGGAGCAAAAGGGGCTCCAGGCGACCCGGCAAGTGTCTTATCACTCTCTCTTTCCTAGCACACACACAGACACTTCATTTCTTTCTCTGTCTGTCTTTTCCCCACCACTTATCCCATTCCCAGCCTCTCTGTCCTTGCCAACTCCAGCGTGGTCAGAGATGTGAAGGACTTGGCTAGAGTCCTAGGAACCATAAGGAAAGACAAGGTCAGACCCCTGAAAAGCAAAAGGGGGCCATGGATCAGCCAGGGAGAGCGTAGGATACAGGCTGGGGTGGATTTTTGAAGGGAGAAAAGAAGGGCAAGATTGGGGCTGGGGCAGGGTCAGATGTAACAGGAGGAGCTGGAGTGGGCTGGTAGGTTGAGTGGAAGGGGGACCAGGAGGGAGGCTGATGGTGTCAGAACTGAGCCTACAGCTTGGGAAGAGGCACTGGGAGGTGACAGGGGAAGACACAGACCTCAAGTAGGGCCAACAGGACCACCAAAGCAAGAAGAGGGATCTCTTCCTGCTCTCTCTCTCTGTGGGGACCATCCTGGACTGTGAAGGGAGTGGGTAAACCAGGCACTTCCAGGTTGCCAACTGCAGTTATTTTGGATGGGAGCCAGAAAGATGAAAGGCCTTCTGAGCTCTTTGCCTGCTAAGGTGCCTCAGCACACCCATTGCTTGCCTCTCCATCTCCAGCTCTTGCACAGTGCATAACTCCTCTGAGGTGTAGGGGGGAGCTGGTGTTTTATCTTACAGACCACAGAAGTGATGGCCCTTCAGAAATGAAGACATGTATGAAAGGAGTCTTGTATGTCTGTTTTTCAGGGTCCACAGGGACCACAGGGGCCACCTGGGCCTTTGGGAGAAATTGGGCATAAGGTAGGTATGATCTTTGCTCCCGTTTGTTTTCCCTTTGCATCGAGAGTGGCAGGACTGAGGGAGGAGTAAATGTGCAGGGGCACATCCTTCCACACCTGGAGGTGTGGAACGAGCAGGAAGGATTTCCCTAAAGTCTGAAAGTCAGCTTCCAAAGCGAACAGTGGAAATCAGGAATTTGAGCATCACTTCAGTCGCAGGCCACAGACACCCAGCTGGGGGATGTGCAGACCCATCTTCACACCAAGAGAAACCTTTTAAGGGTGACCGCACCACGGACCAACTTATTGCACCAGGGTACAGAGTCAGGGACCCAGCACAATAACAATTCAAACTGAGCACTGGCCTTTCCCCACTCCCTGGTGCTGCTGTTGACGTGACACAGGTTTGCCAGCCTGCCCAGATTGCCATGGCAGCCCCAGCACAGTGGAGGAAGCTCAGAGACGCCTTTGCTGCTGACGGTGCTGTTGGGCTGCCGTTGCCATGAAGCAGTGGCACAAACACACCACAACCAAGCAGCAGCTGCCAAACAGTGCCCTGATGGGAGTGCAGGGAGATGCCTCCATGATTTCCCCCTACCTCCTCAGCAGTTTTGGCTCCATTTCACTCCCACTGAGTGTCACACTCTTGGCTCTTTATACCAAGTGTGCCAGTCCCCCTTTGGTAGCTCCTCTCCATAGGTCCTGAGCTGTAACACAGACACGATGTTTCACTCAGTCGTGAAAACAGCAGCAAAGGTGGCTTTTAATGCAGTCTATGCAAAGGGTGTGAGTCATGAAAGTTTCCATTCTCATGGCTGCTAGACTGGATGGAGCGAGCTCTCAGCGTGGTAAACCACACTGGGGAGCTGGAAAGCTGCTACCCAGCCACTCTGGATGTTGCCAACCAAGAAAGTACAGAGCTTCATTCAAATCTGTGACTCTTCCAGGAGCCTTTCTCTGCACTGGCACCTCTGGAGAAACCAAAGCAGGATTTTTGCTTTCATTGGAGCTTGAATTTTCTCATTGCGTGACTTGACCATTTGTTCACAAACCCAACATACACCCTGCTCCCTCCTCTGCTTGAATCCATTTCAGTAAGCCAGGAACTGGCTTTATTCCCTGGGCAGCTCCCTTGACTATGTGCTCTTTTTTCCTTTATTCCCAACTGTAAAGAGAAGGGAGATTGTTGTCCGGAATGCAAATATCATAAGTAAATAAACCACTCAAATCCTTTAAAGAGAAGCTTTACTGTCCCATCTTTGAGCTTGTTTTGCTCATTCCCCACGCTTCCCAGAGGTAAGAGAAAAATGTACAAAGATTAAAGCTCCCAGTAGGTCTCAATACTAAACATAGCAAACGACCATGACCCGGCTGTCACGGGGCTGCACATGGCACTGGACACTGAGGGAGTACAGTTTGCAAGGTCATTCTCCCATCTTCCTATCTTGCTTCCCATCATTTCCCAGGTCAAGCACTCATTTTTGGCTCTCCGAGGGATGCCAAGCTCCTCTCAGAGCAACGAGACACTTTCCCTCTGCTACTCCAGCCTGATTTCTGGTCTGATCCCAGCCATTGGTATTCCATGTTTTATGGCCCAGTACAGCCAGAGACAGTGGGTGAGGGTTGTCAAGGCTAACCTGGACAAAATTTGTGCTGGAGGATTCAGTGTAACCTTGCTGCTCTTGGCTCCCTTTAGCTGCCAGCACCATCATGCCCCTGGCTCTCTGGGAATAGGGGGCAAAGGCTCAGCCTGAAGCTGTGGAGTCTGGGGCAGATTAACCCTCAACAAAACAAGACACGTGGTGCAGAAAATGTGCTCACACCAGTGCTAATGGAGAAGTGGAGCTGCTGGGAATCAGGGAGCAAGAGCACAGCCAAGCATTTTTGTTACCCACTGTTAACAGCCAGTCTGGACCCTGGTAAAGGGCTTTCAAGTCTGATTCTGGACCTTTCCCCCTCTTTCCCAGCTAGTTCCAGTGTGGTTACCTACCTTAGAAAGCAGAGGGGCTGGAAGGGGGTAGGGAAAGGGGCTTGGCAGAGGAGGCTGGGGAGAGGAGAAGGTGTGAGAGTTGATCAGAGCCCTCCCAGAAAGCAGGCACGAGGGGTCCTGGGCCTCTTTGATGCTGCGAACCCCGAGCCAGCTCCAGGGAGGTAATTGCATTGCAACCAGGGCTCAGCTGTCCCAGGAGGGCTCTGCTAAAGGAATTATGTCTTTGATCTTGCTTTCTACTTAGTTACAATGGCTTTTTCATCGTCTTGGATTTATTTTTTTTCCCAGGGACCGCCTGGCTCAATGGGACAACCTGGCCTTGCAGGTGAACCTGGCATGAAGGTAAGAAAAACCCCTTACTGCAATTCCTCTATCAGACTGGGGAGATAATAGCGACTTGTGTTCCTGCAGGACTGAGTGACATTGCAGGTTTGCCCTCCAGCAGCTAAAGCAGAAAGTGCTTTCAACAAAAGATAAAGTTTAAAATATAAAATCCAGTTAACTTCAGCATTTGGTTGCGAATTCCTGAGCCCCAACCTGAGGGGGAGGCCATCAGTGCTGGGGAGAAGCACCGTCCCAGGGATCTTGTGCCTCAAGAACTGTGAAGGGCCTTGGAAATGAAGCTCAGCTCTCTGCAGATCCAAAATCTGAATGGAGAAAGGAGTCCTCTAGACTCAGAGATCCAGGCAGCTTCTAATTTGAAACCAGAAGTGTCTCAGGAAGGTCCCAAACTTAAAAATACCTTCAGTTTCCAAGCCTCAGCTCTGTGGGGACTGAGCTCCTCTGATGGTTACAGGGAAAGGGTGCCCTGCTCCAGACTATGAATTCTCCTTCTTGTCCTCATGGAAAGGCCTATAAAAGCCATCTCTTTGTTTGAATAAGATCCCTGTGCTGAGCAGCTCAGAGGAGTTTTTATTTCATCCTAGCCCCCTTGGTTTGAAGGTTCATTCCTGCGAGCAGAGCTTTTGAACAGACTCTGTGTGGGGATTAAATGCAGTTTCCTCTGTGCTGCTCTTCACCCTCACCCCCAGCCCCATCCTTTGCCATGTTTTCCTTGGCAAATCTTCTGACACTTCACTGGAGCTACTGTGCCTTTGGCATCCTGATACTGCTCAAGTGTTTTCAGCTCCTGTGCTCCTGGCTGCCCTCCTGGGGAGCAGGACACGATGGTTTCCACAGACACCCCTTTACCCACTGTCAGTGCAACAGGTCCTTGTGGGAAGTCGGGGAGGGAGAGTCCTGTCCTGCTCCTTCTGGAGCTTCCAACCTGGAAGGAGCTGAACCAAGGCTGGTCTGGGCAGTCATCACTTGCAGACCAGTTTTCTGGTTCTCTCCTTTTGGTGCCATCAAAGATTCAGATTTTTCTCCAGGGGCTGGGGCTCAAAGAGCTGTTGGATCTCTTCTCCCTCGCTCTGGTCATGTCTGCCACCACACCACACTGCACCCAGCATTGCTGCTTGTCTGGGAAGGACCATGCCCAGGGAATACCTGCAGGCAGCACAGACCACTCCTTGACCCCTGTCCTGTCAAGCTTTATTGCAACACAGCCTGCCAGAGGTGTCCCTGTGTGCTCTCCCTATGCTGGGCCTTTGGACCCCCTTGAAAACTGAAGGTGTTTGTGTGGGAGAAGGAAAGAAAAAGTCAAAATGAGGAGTGCAATGGGACGTGCTTCATGTTCACTCACCATCAGCAAACAGCTTGTCTCCATGTCTGAGTTTCCTTCTTTTTAGGGTGATCCTGGCCAGCTGGGAGTCCCTGGAGAGCAAGGTCTCATTGGCCAAAGGGTGAGTATGGCCACCTTTTCGTGGGGCTTCTGTGCCTTGACAGTTCCCCAGAGGGTCTGTCCCTGCTCAAACACAGCTGGGCAGGCAGACCCTGCCCTGGGCATCCCGTAACCCTCATGGCCCCTGTTCCTTCTCTGGGAGGTGGAAGCCCCTTCCCCACAGAGTCTGTCAGCCTGAGTTCACCAGCCTTCATGAGCCTCTGGGGTACCACAGTGACGCTGTGACACCCTCTCGTGTGAAAGGGGCAGTGTGGGAACAGATGTGGGAACAGACCCCTCCTGTTTGCCAGGGGCTGTGTCCACACGGGGCAGGGGATGCTGGAGCAGAAGGAGGCATTAACAGGGAAACACTGGCTACACTGTGCACGTGTGGGAGGGAGCTGGGGTGGGATGAATGCATGGATTGAGGTTTCCAGGGTCTGTGTCCCTTCTCAGGACTGAGGTCGGTTGTTGGAGCAGGATGGGGAAGCCCCAAGTTACATGAATACAGACTGAGCCCCTTTTCACACAGGGAAGGAGGTCTTCCCACAGGCCAGCAGCAGGTCCGTGGAGGAGAAACTGTGGCTCAGAATAAAGCAAGAGGCTGAATTCTTGCTATTGCTCCGGAGGAAGCTTGTTCAGCATTAGGGTATGGGATAGGACACATGTCAAAGTGCAGGGTTGGGCTTCCATTGCTGCAGCCCCACTGCTACCACAAGTCAGCTGCAGAAAGCAAAGGGAAAAGCATGTTTAGGCATGGCCTCATGGTGCTTCCTTCTGTCTGCAGGGAGAATCCGGGCTGGAAGGAGACAGCGGGCTGCCTGGGCCAGATGGGATCAAGGTAAACCTCAGTCTCGTGGAGTGTCAGCTCTCACACACATCTCTGTGCACTCAGATCCCTGTGATCCCTAGGGCCAGCATGAAGCCAAGGGGGTTACTGTGCAATCAGCCTCTGCCCTGCTCTCTCCAAGGACTTTTTTTCTGCAAGCACACATAACAAACTCCTCCTGTTTCACTCCTCTACCCACATTTTTGGCATCTGATCAGATCTCCAAAAAGGTCAAGTTCTTAAAAATCTGGTTTCCAACAATTTGTCTGTTTTATTTGAGTCTTTACAGAACAAATTTCCAACTAATCAGGAATTCCTGGGCCTGGCAAGAGGAATCAAGAATTGCCCATCCCTCTCCCATGCACCACTGACCAGAACAATGTTAGCAAGTAAAGAAACCAGATCCCTCTCCCCTTGGCAGAGCCCCAGGTACTCACTCAGGGCTCATTCTGTATCTAACTGCTGTGAGTTTGCTACCTTGCCTTTGGAACAGGACTCTGATTCCTGTCCCTGCACAGCCAGCCTTTCCAAACAGGCCAACAATTTTGTTCCATGGAAAGAAAGAGCAGCCGATCCCACAACAATGCAGTTTATTTCTTCATTCTAGTTAAGCTATTTGCCATGTGTCTTTATTTCTACTTATCTCTGAATGTTGGACCAAAAAACCTCTTCCTTAAGGACAGTTAAGGCTTCTGTATTCTCTGACTGTCCCCAGGAGCTCTTGAACCAAATCAGCTCTTTCCACCCCAAATGTGTCTCTGGACAGTTAACCAGATGTGTCTCTGCTCCTTAACCAGATAAGATGTTGCTGAGCTCTCACCATGCAGGTGCAAGAGGAAAATGACTCAATAAAGGCTGGTTGGCTCCAAAAATGCAGGTGCTGATCCCAGTATAGAACTGGAGTGGTAGTACTGAATAATGCGAAATACTGACAATATTTTATTTGACTTGATAGAAGAAAAACAGCTCCAAACTTACTTCTTCTTACACTTCTGTGATTGTATTTCTTGTCTGCATTCCAGTTGGTTGTCATTGATCCATACTGAAGTTTCATTATCTGCCGGATTTTTTCCTAAATTTCCAAGACTGGTTTCACCAGGGAAGGTTTAAGTTAGACATTAGGAAAAATTTCTTCACAGAAAGGGCAGTCAGGCATTGGAATAAGCTACCCCAGAAAGTGGTGGAGTCACTATCCCTGGAAGTGGCAGCTGGGGACATGGTTTAGTGGTGGGCTTGACAGTGCTGGGTTAATAGTTGGACACACTGATCTTAAAGGTCTTTTCCAACCCAAATGATTCTATGATTCTGTAACTATAAGAACAGTGATTTGACAGGGCACCTACTGCTCAGAACATAAATCCTTCACAGGGCACGGTCACACTGTTTTCCAGAGCGTTTGTTTGAGCCCTGGACTGATTCCTATTTGGCAGTGAGAGCCAAGCAGCCACTCCAGACAAACCCATCCTATTAAAAGTCTTCCAACATCCCAAGCTCAGGGCTTCTGGGTGAGGCGAGGCAGGCTTTCAGATCTTGTCTGCCTGCCTCATTCACGTGGGAGGTTCAGGCCTTATTGCAGAAGAAGCAAAGGGGTTCAGGTTACCCTGTGTAATGGGGGAGTTCCTTCTCCTCTAGCCAAGAGATTTTAAAGAAAAGAAACCTGGTTTTGCTCCTTTTTTAAATGTCAAGTGTATTATGACTCATCCTCATTCATCCTTTTGCTTGCAGGCTCTTTTCCTCTCAGACTCCTGAAATATTAATTATGTGGTGGGTTTTTCCTTGCAAGAGGCAATGCACAGTGACCCATGTGTTGTGTGGGCATGAAAACCTCCCACTTCTCCTCTCTTCCACAGGGGGACAAAGGAGAGCAAGGCCTGGAAGGAGAGAAAGGAGAAAAAGGCAATGAAGGACTGAAGGGAAAAGAAGGACCTCCTGGATATCCCGGAATCACAGGTGTCCGAGTGAGTCTGCGAATCCAGCCCATGGGCGATCCATGGGTTCCCTATGGTGATGAGTGTGTGAACCAGGACACTGCTTAGGGCAGGAGGCCATCTGAGATGTCACTTGTTGCAAATGCTGTCGTAAAATATGTCATTTTTGTGAAAAACTGCATCTGGGGGTTGGTTTGGTCTTCCAGTCAGGACATACTTGAGATGTGGATCGCTCCTCTGGTCTGCCATAGGCTTTGGGACAGTGCCTCCCTCCTGCACATGTAAGATGGATTTGGCAGGATGTTAGAGAGGGAGGTACAGAGGGCTGTGAGGGGCTGAGTTTCCCCTGGCTGCCACAGCTGGCTTGGCCTGGAGCCTGGAAACGACCAACCTTGAGCCTTCTCTGATGATTACTTACTTGCTTCTGGTCTTCCCTTTAGTATTTTATATTTAATTTTATATTATCTAGATATATATTTCTATATATTTTATATATAATTCTATATTTAAGGCTCCCCCTTAAATATAGAAAACGAAGAGGTGAAATTAGCAGGAAATTATTCCTGAACCTTCAGTGAATACCAGGGGCATGTGTGGTTTGCTTGGACGTCTGATCTTGGTGCCATAGAAAGGAAAAGTGTGACTCTGGCCCTGACACGAGAGCAGTGGGAGCCAGGCAGGGTCTGGCTGGGGCTCATTCGGTGGTGGCAGGTGGAGGATGGCTCTGCCCAGTGCCCCTGTGGGCTGCTCTAAAAGTCAGGCCCTTCTGGTTGAAATGTAGGGTTTATCAGCTTAATGGTGTGGTTTATTCGTTGTCATTGTTGTCATGGATGTAAGTTTTCAGAGGCATGGGTCTTGTCCTGCAAAGGGATGGCCCAGCTGTGAGTGGGATGCAGCCACCCTGACTGGAGGCCATGCCTGCCTGCAGCACAAGTCTCATCCCTTGTGCAGCTGCAGAACATCCCAGCTCCCACCCCACACATCTGTGGGAAAGAAATGAGCAGCCCATGTTTGGTGGCTGCTCTGAAATCCCAGCCTGGGATGAGAGGGAGGCAGCAGAGCAGGCAGGTACCGCCGAGCGCTGGGTGGATGCTCGGTGGTGAAGCATGTTGATTTTCCTTTTGGTGACGTTGTGGCTGGCTAAAAAGAGCAGGGAGAAGGGTGTGAGGGGATGGAAGCAAAAAAGGAGATGGATTCATGTTATTTTTGGGCTGAGGTAGGGATTTGAACACTGACTCAACCAGAAAGTGGAAACATTGGCTTAAAGCTGTGGTGCAGCACCATAAATGTGCAGAATAAGCCTGTAGTCCTGTCCCAAATAAGGCCAGTCTTGGCCACAGCCCCCCGTATCCACAGGGAACCCTTTCAGGATTGGGATCACACCATGGGGTGGTCCCCAGTACCTCAGCTCCCTCCCAGCTGCAGGCTGGCACAGCTGGACAGTCGCCCTTCATGTGCTGTACTTCTGGCTGGTTCACATGTTTATATTGTGCATGTTTTAAGAACCAATAAAAATATTAAAATCATGCAAATGCCATATTAAGTTATAAAATATAAAATATAGATTCTCTCAGACTCAATCCCTGCTGTTTGCCAGCATGTCCCTGGGAACATGATGCTGTTTTCTGTTTTATTTTTAAAAAAAAATTGAGTCAATGAGCCAAGATTCCTGCTCATAATCACTCCCTTTTGTTTTTTTTACTGCAGAGTGCTATATTTCCATCTACTATTTTAATATGCTTCTTTGTATATCCTTATGCCTAAACTCAAGCAGCCTTTCAGACCTGCACAGGCTCCAGATACTGTTGCCTCCCCTGCCAAACTCCGTTACTAATACACAGGCTGGTGTTCCTGTGCTCACTCTGAGGTCATTCGAATCTGGAAGTCTTCTGACAGAAGTAGAAATAATTTTTCTCTTCCCATTTTTTTCTTTTTGAGACTTCCATTCTACCTTCTCATGGAAAGTGCAAATACTAGCGTGATCTCCCTTAGATAAGGTTTGCAGAAATGCAAACAGCTAGAGATAACTTCAACCTCATCCTTTTCAGCTGAGCAATGGCAGCTGGAATATCCAGCCAAGCCATGCTCTGGAAGACATGCCACAAAAGGCACCACAAACTGCACAGTGCAAAGGAGGCTTTAAGGCTGCTGAACAAAGAAAGCAAAAAATCTTGTCATGGAAAAGTTGTGAAGGTGTTCACCCAAGGGCAAATGTCAAGGTGACAAACTCCCGTGCAGGATTTGTACGGTGGCTCAGAAGTTGCTTGGGGAAGGGTGTTGGAGGTGCTTGGACTGTGGGGAGGAGGCATGTTGGGTTTGGGTGTGCTGCAGATACTGTGTGATTACACATCACACATGTTGCATATGGTTTTAATACTTGTGATGTGATAGTGTTGTGCTGTCCAATACTCAGTTCAAATGGTTCAAAGGTTCTTCGTCTTTAGCTATTACATCTTCATTTGGTCTCTCCTGGCATGACACCCAGGAGTCCTTACATCTGTGCTTCACCACATTCCTGCCTGGATCCACTGACGTTTTCCTGGGCTAGAGATGTTGCCTCTGCTCCAGTATTGGGATAGCCTGCTCAGCTACAAAGGGGACAGGGGAGATGTCGATGCTTCTGTGCTGTTCCTGGGAGACACACACACCAGGATCTGTGCAGTCACATGTGACAACAAACTGACCTCCATCTGGGAGTTCTAGCTCATCTGCTTCTGGAAGAGATTCATGTTAACTTGAGGAAGCTGATGCCCGTCTGCAGTCATGGACACAGAGAAAAGCTTTTACTATGCCTTGGCTTGGCCCTGTTGTACTGGAGGGAACCCACAGAGACGTGCCCTGCATGGACAGCAACAGCCTCTGGAAAAACCCTTTTCATCACAAGTCCCTGCAGTAACATCACGTCTTGAAGATTTGTCCTTAACGCCAAGGACATGTTTAGTCTTAATCTTTATTTTGCTTATGTCTACAGGAATGTGGCACTTCACTCTCAAGTGTCCTCCTGACAGATGTAGGAAATGAGGCCCCTGATGGCTCTGAAATGATGTGACTTCACTGCTGGTACATTTTCAGCCCGTTTTGTATATTCTGGCCTGGGGCAGAGTCTCAGTGCAGCCACAGAACAGGTAGGAGCTGGGGAACTTGGCGGGACTCGTACCAGCTCACACGCCATGTGGCAAGGGGCCAGCACAACTGAGGGAAGGAGATTGGTTCCTGGGCCTGCACAGTCCTGGAGCTCCCTGGATCTGGCAGAGGAAGGGATGTAATGGAGCACCCTCAAAAACTGGAGAAAGCTCAGAGGGTCTGTTCAGCCCTTCTGGGTCACGCAGAAGAGAGACATTCACCCAGCAATCAATGGGATCAGCAGGGACACGTCTGGCTTTGCTGGGCAAGGCTTCATTTTCCAGAAAGCCATCCCAATGCTGACACAACGCCTGAGCACAACCAAACTTCCCTCTGCACTCAGGAAACGTTTTTCAGGGATCGTTAGCTTTAATTTCGTTCAGCCATTTCCAATATTAACATATCTGAAAACCGTTTTCCGCTGTGGTTTTGAATCTCAAACAAAAAGCATCAGGGAGGCCCCATCCGAGTCTCCAGGGGCAGTTTGTACGTGTCTCAAAGCCAGTGGATTTCAGCAAACAGACCTGGCAGCTGAGATGGTCCATGAGTCTCACAGCTGTGGCTGGCAGGGCTCGAGGCAGCTGGAGCTGAGATAAGTGAGTATCCTCTATCTTTTGGTCACTTTGTCCAGGTTCACACTGCTCCGTTCAGCTCCAGTTCCTGCTCGGTGGAGGAATGGGCCAGTTGCCCCCTGGTCATAAGAGAGAGATCAGAGCACAAGCGCAAGATCCAGTTGAAATTTCCAAACTTACGTCGGAGATGTGCACCTTTCCTGAGCTGCTGGCTCATGTTACCTCCTCCCAGTGGCTTCTATCTTCTTCTAATCCTAACTTGTTGCCTTCACTTGCCTTTGATTCTCTTCTGAACGTGGCTCTTTGTCCTCTGGTGGCTCCTCGGAGCAGCAAAGAGCTGAAAATCCCTTCCTCTTGTAGAGCACCAGGGGCTGTTTGGGTATCTGCATTCAGAGAGACTGGCTGGAGAAAAACCTCGGGGTCAACAGTGCAGGGAGCAGGAGTCGTGCACTGGAGATGCAGGTTTTCTCTGTGGGCAAGGCAAGACAAGGATATGTCTCCTCAGTATGTGAAGAGACTGAAAGGTACAACAGCCTGGTGAACCCTGGCAAGGCACCCATCAGCAATGCAAGTGTCACAGTGTGGTTGGCCAAAATAAGAAGATGATTTGTCTGCCAACCTGTAAGGCTATGAGGGGATGGTCCACAGAACCTGAGAACATTGCTAAAGGGGACCATGCATTCACAAAGGATCTGGCTGCCCATCAGTGCTGCTCGTGGCAACAGAGGATGGTAAGAGCCAGAGGTTGGAGTCACTGGTGTGGAACCAGCAACCTGCTCACAGGCAAGTGGGCCCTGAGAACAACCCTTACGCCCAAAAAGTGCTCCCCCCCACTGCTTCTCCTCTCCACCGATGGAAAATTTGGCATTTCAGCCCTTTCCTGGGAGGACAAGGGATCCAGCAGTGGCTGAGGAAGGCCCAAGCCATTTGGCAGCAGGGAGGTGGTGGGTTTCCAGCTGCGCTCCGTGGCTCTGCACTGTGGTTTTCATAATGTGCTGGTTGTCATACATGGCAGACATCTGATAGCAAGGGTTTTACAGTTCCAGGAAAGCAACTGGAGAGCCTGGAAGTACTGAAATGCAACATGCTCCGAAACAAGAAAATCCCTCATTGTTCAGCAAAACTGGGAGTCGAGTTCTTTCCACTTCCTTTCTAACCTGAAATCCTATCTGCAGTGTCATTCAAGCCACGTCAGGACTCAGAAAGCTTTGAGCCAGACGCTCCAATGGCCTAAATTGCCATAAACAATTACATCAGAGAAGGTCTGGCTGCATGTGCCGGCCCTGCTGTGTGGTGCAGATGTGCACCATCAGCCCAAAAGAGCTCAAAGGGCCATAAATCCTTTTGCTCTGGTGCAACAAGATCCAAAGTCCTTTCGTTTGCTCTTCAGGAGGGTAGAGTGACAGAGCTGGGCTGGGGTGGAGATCTGAGAAGGCTTTTTGAGGGAACTTGCAGTGCTTTGAAAAGGATCAAGCCACTCTCCAGCCCAGTACAGAGCACAGAGTGAACTCTTGGCTCCAGCACTGTGGTCGCAGACCCATCACTCCCCGCACACAGCGCTGGATGGTGCCCTAAGGATCCTTCCCGTCATGTTCTCATCTCTGCCTCATCTACAAACTACAATCCTGAAGTGGAAGGAGGACTTACTGGCCAGGATGGACCTTTTTCTCTGAGCTAGCAGAGCTGTTCCAGCAATGGCACACTGTTGTCCCAGCTGAGATGATGCTGGCTTTTGGGCAGAGCAGGAGCCCCTTCTCACCTGACACATTGCTCTAGTACAAAGTTGTCCAAACATCACTTTCAGCAGAATTTGTCCCAGAGTGGTTTTTGCTCTTTGTTCTTTTCTGTTTCCTGCCACTGAAAACATGATTCAAAGGTTTTTTGCAACAAAGCTCCTCGCTCTGCTGTCGCTGAATCCAGCCATTCACTCTGCACACATGAGCTCAGCGACAGCTGGCAGCACCACATCAGTTCCATGGCATTCAGCTCCCTGAAAACACTGAGGCTGCTGAAGGACAATCCTGGAGTCACTGCTGGTTTTAATCTCTGCTCTCCACGCAGGAATTTATGCTCTTTTTTTTTTTTTTTTTTTTTTTTTGATAATGTGCTGAGCTGTTGTTTCCTGGAAAAGCTGTTTTTCGTGCCCTGGACCATGGGCTGTCTGTGGAGCTCTTACTTAAAAGAAGTTTCTTGAACTCCCTCAGCTGGAGGGTGTGGGGTCACCCACTGACTGAGCAGGGGAAGGAATGGAGAACACTGGACTCGGTGTGGGCTGTGACAGCCCTGCAGGGTGTCAGTGGTA
Source organism: Lepidothrix coronata (assembly GCF_001604755.1). Taxonomy (NCBI): domain Eukaryota; kingdom Metazoa; phylum Chordata; class Aves; order Passeriformes; family Pipridae; genus Lepidothrix; species Lepidothrix coronata. The sequence continues at coordinate 1,072,645 of NW_016690208.1, forward strand.
ACTGAGCTCCTCACACCCTTAATCTTAGCAAACGAGTAGTGTTACTCCTAATCTTGCCCTTGATTAACGTGTTAGGAGTAGGTGCACAAGGTAGTAAAGTGACTTGCCCAGGGTCATACTTGTCCTGCCCTACAGCCTGTCCTTTCCTGCTACATCAGCAGGGCCAGATCCTCTACTGGAGCCATTTCCAGGGCTGAAGGTGCTTGCACTTGGCCATGGTGTGTCCTTGTGTCACAGCCTTGGGGTATCATTGCTTGTGCCCACCAATATCCAGCAAAGCCATAGGCAGGTATTTGTCTTGCATCCAGAATCAAAGGTGAATCAAGGTTCTCAGGAATGCAGTCAAATGTGCTTTGAAGAGGATGAGACCAAGGGTCAGGGTGATGCCTCTCCAGGGAGCTGCAGTCTCAGGTCTCTCTCCTTCCCCTTTTAGAAGCAACATGGTCATTCCCTGGGCACCTCTGCCCTGCAATCAGCTTCTCCCCATGCTTCAATAACCAGTGCATTGCAGGTGGCCTCAGGCTCAGCCTTTTCTGGGAGTCTAAACATCCCATTTTATGGAGAGGTGCATGCTGGATTTTGTTGTTTGGGAGATTTTATTGTGGAGGACTTTTTTTCCCCCCTTTTCAGCTATTCTGCTCTCTGTGACTCAGTCCACCAAATCCACTGAAGCCTTTGGAGTGGATGTGAGTTGCCTTTGAGCCCTGTGAACCCTACAGGGAATCACAGAGCTCTCCCAGTCCCCAGGGAACCGCTGCTTGCAGCAACCCAGGCTGCTCTCCAGCAGCTGAGGGGCCGTTTCGCCCTCACAGCGAAGCTCTGCTGCTGGGGAAGGCAGGCTGATCCCAGCTGGTCTTCGTTTAGAGTTAATAGGAGTCAAAATGAGCCAGAATTTGAAATAAATCCCATAGACTTGGCATGGTTTCTTTCCTGACTCAGAGTAAGGAGATGCACTTTTTGGGCAGTTACTCCAAGATTCCCCTCCTTATTGCAAGAGAGGATTTCATTCCCCTCCTCTTCCACAACCCCAGGGCATCTGTGTCCTTCAAAAGGAAGATATTAACCCTTAGTATTTGGGAGAGTGTAAATCAGCATTGTGCTGCCCAGGTGCTCTCTCTATTTCTTTCTTCCCCATTGTCAGCTTCCAACACTGGCTAATTTTTTGGAGCATTTTGGTGTCATGTGTGAAAGCTTCACAGCTCGGTGGGGATGAGGCCTTACGCTTTTCCTGCACTTCCCACTCATCCATCAAGCCTTTTAGTGGCACTTTTGTCTCTTATGCTTCTTTAGAGATGAGGAAACACAGGCAAAGAGAGGGGGAAGAAAAGGGATTTTCCCAGAAACAATAAATTAGTGGCAATTCAGGGCTATCAGACCAAACTAGACCAGCTCAGAGCACAGAGCACTGCTCTGTACATGATTCTCCTTGCTGCCTTACACTGTGACTGCTTAGGAAAACCAGGTTAAACAGACCTCCTCCTCCACAAAACCAAAAGCAGCAAATTTCAGAGCAACAGCTGCATGCAGATAAGAATTTGCACTAAAGCAGAGAGTTTGGGATACAAGATTTTGGGGTCAGATTCCCATTTTAAGTCGAAGAGCTCAGCTGAAAGGAAAGTCGAAGTGAGTCTGGCTGTAGTCTTTTCCAGCCCAGACCTTTTCATAGGATTTCCCCAATTTGCTGTTCCTTTGAATGCAGCCAGCCAGCTCTACCTGCGCTCCCCACTCGGGTTTCCACAAGCAGGCCAAGAGCCCATTACTTCCCAGTGATCCCAGTGAAACCCTCTGAACCTCACAGTACAATCAGGTCTTTCTTCTCGAGAACAGTTGAGTCTTTCTTCTTTCCCCATACTCATTCAGGAGCTGCTGCCCTGTCTCCTCCCCTTCCAAACTACTGCTAGGCAGAGTGATTATGAAATGTGTTTTTTATAAATCCAAAACATTTATGTCTTCAAATGCCCGGCCCCAATAATCCCACTAATTTCCTGAGTGCTTGTGAACTGTCCTCCATGGGGGGAGGCTTCTCTCGATCAAAGTTTATTAAGTGGAGGTTCTCATATGGAGACATTGCTGAGCGGTAGGAAATTATATGGGGCTTTTTCATTTCCCTTTAAATGAGCTCACTGGCTGGGCCTGGACAATATGGGCATGGTCATCCTATGGTTCATGCTTCCTACCTTTGTTCCTGCTTTAGTTTTCCTGCCCTTTCTACATCCACTGTCTCAAACTAGCACTTTTTTTTTCCCCTGTCACAATAGCCACTTTTTTTTCTTTACTCAGTAGCTGTGTCCTGGTTCTTCTGTTTCTTCCTGCCTCATTTTTGGTTGGGAGGAGTGACCTCAGACCTTCATTCAGTGACACCCAAAAAAAAAATACACTTCTGCTCCACAGCAATCCTGAGCAATCCTGAGTCTGTCTGAGACAGGCTTTGGGAAGTTCTCCCATCAGTTCTGTTCCCCTGAGAGCTTCCCTCATGGGCTGTGTTGTAAGGCTGCAAAGAAAGCAGGAACACATCTACCCTCTGGAATGCCAAGAGCCACAGTTCCCCTGAGCCAAACCAGGATGGTGAGTCACATCTCTTCCCCGGACCCAGTGCCTGTAGCAGAGCATCACTGGGTGTGGGGAAGTTTGGGTCAGGATTTTTCCCTGTTTGTTGTTTGGCTCCATTCGGGCCATATCTCTCTGCAGTTCATTCAACTTCCTCATTTTGTTTTTCTGGATGTTGTTGTCGGAACACAGATTTCAACTGTTGATGTCTTGAGAATTTAAAGCTGAGCTGCTCATCTCTTTGCTCCCAGTAAATGTTACTGCTGTGCTCTGCAAGAGACCTGACTTTGCTGTCAAGGCCATAAGCAGCTGAAAGCCTCTTTTTTTTTCTTTCAAAATAAACTAATTTGCATTAAAAAATAAACCACCCAGCTTTCCCTTAGGGGAAAGCCATAAGGGCCATACTAAAAAAAACCTTTATAAATCCGAGTCCTTAGCGAAGATGGCAATAAAATTCCAAATGTGCTAGACCTCAGATTATAATTTTTTTGCTTCCTTTGGATATTTTGGCATAGCTGAAGGCATGTGACTTCGTAAAACCGCTGGTTTCCACTGTCCCTGGTCACAAATACCTTCATCATCTGGAGGCACTGATATGCTTCTCTAGTGAAGAATGCAGCATAAAAAGAGAAATCACCATTTAAAAATAGTTCTGCTCAAGGAAGAAGCTTGGAAAGAGGATTTGTTTTCTCAGCAAACCAGTAACCCAAAGCATACAACAAAATGTGTACAAACCCCGAGAATAAAAGCATCGAGTGTTCAGTGCCTTGGCACACTAACCCAACTGATGTGAGTCCAGCAAAGAGAACTTGCATTTAATTATTTTGATGTGTAGGCTTTTGTACATCATCTCCCATCATTGCTATCTCTGCTCAAGAGAGTAGGAACCCTAGGAACCTTGGGAACCTCACATTGCAGGGAAGGAGGTACCAAATGGTGCTACATTCCTGATGTGCTGTGGAGACCTTGGATAAAGACACAACCTCATTTGATTTTTTTATTTTTATTTTTTTACCCCCTTATCTTTCTATCCCTGGACAGATGAGTCAGAAGAACGGAGAGGAAAAGGATTTGACTTTTTTTGAAGGCTACCAGAGTTGTTGCTGGGCTTGTTATTCCCTGTATAGTGTGTGGTAGTGCAGTGATTTCTGGGAACTGTGCAAACCCCTGCGTATGTGCCCTGAGAGCATTGGGAATTGCAACAGCAACCACATCTGGATTATCACAAATAGAGATATCGCATATCTGGGAACCCCAGACAAGTGTTGAGCTGCCTCTGAATTCATCTGGGCAGAATTCCTGCGCTGTTGGAGAAAGCACATCCAGGAAAATCAGACACATGGTAGGCTTCCCACTCACCAGCAGAGCTCGCTGGCCAAAGTCCTAGAAAGCGTGCTGGGAGAGCACAGAAATATCCCTCCCTGACAGAGCCGATTCCGCTCGAGGAGGTGACTCAGGCTGCGAGATCCGAGCCATGTCCCTGCCCGTGGTGTCACCAGCGTGGTTTGACCCATTTATTTCTGCCAGCAAAGCTTTTAACCAGCAGACAGGAGTTAAGGGAGGCTCGAAGGAAGGTCTCCAGGGCTCACTGTGAGTGACAACTCATCCCACAATCGCTGACAGGAGTTGGAGATGCTCCAATGTTTTTTCCTGCGGCGATGGAGAAGGAGCCACACCCCAGCTGGAGGACCCAGGAGAGCCTTCTGGAGAAGATGAACATCCCAGCTCCACGAGGCTGATGCGTCATCAGGGGAAAAGCCAGTACATGGAGTTTATCAGAGCCCATATCTGTGCTCAGGCTCCACCAACAGGGAAAGACAAGCTGAAGGAACCCAGAGAGAGTGAAAAGCTGTTTGAACGTGGCACAGTCTTCTGTAAATCAAGTTTATTTTTGGGTGCAGGACTTGAACTGTCAAAGCTGGGGCTGTGTTTTGTTTTTTACCCTCTCCCATGTGACTCCAGTCCTATATCTGTACTCCATGATTTCGGGTACAAGCAAGAACTTGAATGCTGGCAGATTTTAGGAGCAGTGTGGAAATTTTGTTTCTCAGATGGGAAGATTTAAGGCCTGAGCTTGTCCTCTCAAAAAGCAAGGACATCTCCCAGTGCAGGGTAGAAGCAAGTTTCAGCCATGGGACTTCCATGGGAGATGTATCCAGGTGAAGGGAGACAGGCTGTACTTCAAACTCTTCTGAAGCAGCAGTGAGATCCCCGTGACCTCCCTGTGAGTGGGATCCACCTGCCTTGCACAACAATAAAGGATATGTTTCATCAACACACTGGAGTCTGAATCTTTTACAGACAGTGTAACACACCCTCAACCTGGGGATGGAGCCATAACATGGAAGTCTTTGTTTCAAGAAGTGACACAGCACAGCAACTCAGGAGCACATCTGAGTGTGCAAAACTACTCTGCTGGAGAAGATCAAGGGCTTGGCCACCACCGGGTCAGGAACAGATTTAACTTAAAGCAGGCTTTCTCCCATTTGCAAGAAACATCTACTGCCTGTGCTTCCAAAAGCTCTTGGAGCACAGTCCAGGGAGACTGATGGAAAAACACTATGCAACTAATTGGAAACCCCAGTTGTGTATTTATTCGCTCACATCTTGTTTGGACAGTGAAGTTTTGTGATTGATTCCACTACTCACTCTCCAAATTCTCAAGCCACTAAGCTCTACAGCAGGACCTGTGGGAGTTACTGCTGCTTCAGACCCACACCACAACCCAGGAGTGGGTCTGCTCAGGGCCCTGGTACCAGCTCTCAGAGTGAGATGGGGGTGGCCATCCTGCTGTAGAGCTGGATGGGGGTGGCCATTTCTCAGGCTGATGCTTTCATTAGTGAGGATTTCTCTGTACTCCTGTCAAAAGTGTAGATCGTGTGGGTGACGCTGGAGGCTTGGCACCCATTGTCTGCTGCGCCTGCTCAGCATCTGTGGGAAAGTAATTCCAAAAGTGATCTCTTGGAAAGTGGCAGCGAAAAATAGCAAACAGAAACCCTGAGCAGTATGGAAGAGACACAGAGCGGGGCTCAGCAGGGACCTGTCCTTTGTGAAGTCTAATATTGTTGGCAAGGTGGGCTCCTGAAATGTTTGACTTAGGTAAAATGGAGCTATTCCCTTTGGGAAAGGGAACTGGCACAATTCTTTAGGGCTATAAGGAGTCTGAATTGCTCCTTTGTGTTCAGAGCAGGCACTTCTAAGGCCTGTGTTTCAGATCAGAGTGAAAACCCCCTGATACATCTCCCTTTATAAGTTGCTTTCATTCATCTGAGACTGCAACATCAACCATGATGAAAATTATACCTTCTTAACTGGGAGGAGGGGGACCGGGGGGAGAGATGCTGGGCTGATGTGGAGATGCTGTTGAAAAGTTTGTCACAATTGCCAAAAAGTATGATTTATTTTCTTCAGTGATACTTCTGCTTCTTTCTGTCCAATCCAAAATATTCTGTCTGCCTTGCAGCCAACAGGGTCAAACACTGAAAAAAATGAGCTCCCTGGGCTTCCTGAGGAGAGGCTGCTATATTTAGCTGCTCATCACAGATTAATTCTGTGGTGTGGGTGCAAGGAGGGGCAGCAGGTTCTGCACCCACACTGGGTGCTGAAAGCAGCCCAGCATTCCTGCCTCTGCTTGCCATGGCTCCCACCTGGAGTTTTGCATCCCACTCCATTTCTAGATGCCCAGTCAGTATATTGTGGTTTCTGTGTGTGGCAGTAACAACAATACAAATAGAGGGAAGGGGTTTCCAACCTGAGCAGAAAGTTGTGCATGGTAGGTGGATAGAGAATGAAACCACTGCCTGTTTTCACAAGGGAAAAATAAGGTTAATTACTGTGGAGGCAATGGCTCTATTGACAGCAGCCTAAAACCATATAAGAAGTGTCACTTTTCAACTGTGTTGCCCAGTAGTCAGCTGAGCACAGAGATCTTTACACCTTTAAGAAATGAGGTTTCCTTCTCCTCCACATGTTGGAGCATCTCAAAACCAAACTCAGCCATACCCCAGCTGTAGGACCTGTGAATTGCAGTCTTAACTGCATGACTTCCTGGCCTCCTTGATGGCTTCCATGGGAATAGGATAGGGTGGGTGAGGATGCTTTCAGGGTTGAGTGTACCAGGGAAGTGGCCTGGGAGTGGTTGGTTGGGATGTGACTTCTTTGTTTTCCCATTCCAACAGCTTTTCTTTTTTTTTCCCCTCTCCTAGGGACCAGAAGGGAAACCAGGAAAACAGGGGGAAAAGGGCAAGCCTGGCCAGAAGGTAGGAACATCTCCTGCTGAGAACATCTCCCTGGACAATCCTCTGGGTCTCCTGATCCTTGCTTATCTTTCATATTTATCTGTAGAAGCAGCTTTGTCCTACACTAAAGTCAGTGCTTTTGTTCTGCAGGGCAGCAAGGGCTACCAGGGGCAACTTGGAGAGACTGGATCCCCAGGGAAGGAGGGGCCGAAGGGGAACCAAGGCCCTAAAGGATCCCGAGGTACCCTGGGACCTATGGTGAGAAGAGCTCTGCAAATGGTTGAACACAACACCCAGAAACGTGACTGGCAGTGGTGGGCACGGGCCTGAATGAAGCAGAGAGCCCAGCAGGGGCTTCAGAGCACAGAAAGGGAATTGCTGTTGGATTGGTTTAATTGGCCAAAAGAGCTTAAGTTGCTCTGAACAGCACAGAAGAGACTCCACAGAGGTGGTTGGGTTGGTGCCCCGTGAGCCCAGCTCACGTTGCACCGTGGTGGTTTTTCACAACTCCCCAGATGGGCTGAAATAGCTGAAATATTGGGGATTTTTCCTGAGCTGAGTGAGCTGATAAGCTATTTTTTGCTAAGATCTTTCCCTTTGAGACTGCACACTCATGGCAAGAGCTGCTTCCAAGTCGAACTCTGTTAATACAAGGAACTCTGCCTTGGACTTCTGCCCTGTTTCTACACCCACTCCTGATCTACTTATCTAAAACACTTGGAGCAAGAAGAAATGTAGCATGGGAAAGGGTTTGAGCTGGGGACTGAAGGTGAGGCTTTCAGAGAGAACAGTAATAATACGGCAGAGAGAGAAGAAAGTTAATTTGCTTTGGGCGCATGAGAAAAATGCCTTGGGACAGCAGCAGTAAGTAAAAGTAACCCTCATGCAATGCAGGCTGGTAAGGAAACTTCTTGCACTCTGGTAGAACTTAGTGAAATAGCAGGAGTTATTTATGAAGCAGGAGTCACGGTGGTGTTTCAGAGCAGTAGCAAATGAGTGATGGAGTGATGGTTCTGCTGATAGTGTTTCCCTGCACTAAAAATTATGGCCTCACCATATTTCCTCACTTAATATTCTTTGGCAAAGCCTCCATGGATTATTTCACAAGGAAGCAAAGACACATCTGAACAGCCTGTTGGGCTGGACACTTCTCTGTCGTGTGTAAAGAGCTTCCATCCACACTAAATGGGATTATATGGAAAGTCTGTGGCTCACTTAAATCGGATGATCTGATTTAAACCCTTTTGTTCAATCTGCTAAAGGTGTGATAAACAGCTCGTGCAGTGCCCCCATCACAGTGCAGAAAACTCACTTCTTGGCTTCAGAACCCACACTGGAAGGCTTCCTCCCAACAGTTTAGGATTAGGTCGTGCATGAGTGAGGTCTCACTGGTGGACTTCCTAGCACAACACTGGTTTGGATATAGAGATGTTCCGAAGGGCAGATGAAGAGCACACAAATGCAGACATTTCTGGTAGCAAATCTGAATGAGGTGGAGAACCTATTGCTGCAGGCTGGCAAAGGCATAGAACAGACTCCTGACCTCCCTTTCCATGTGTAAGAGGTTAAAGCCAAGCAAGAGCCCTACAGGTGGCTGCAGCAGAGCTCACAGGTGGCCAGGAGGAGGGGCTGCCACAGTCCCACCTGGTGCTGAGCTTTGCTTTGCATAGCCCAGTGCATCCTCTTCTCATGGGGTGACACCATGGGCTGCTCTCACAGTTCCTCTGTGCTTGCCTCTCCAGGGAGCTCCAGGAAGGATGGGTGCTCAAGGGGACCCAGGCTTAAAGGGCTACCAGGTAAGGGGTTTATTTTCATCTTCCAGCTTTTATCTGTTCTCAAATGCAACAAAATGGTCACTCCAGGATGTAAGTTGTTCTTAAACTATTATTTATTTCTGATCTCGAGTTTAGTTCTTTGTCTAGTCTCCATTTACACCATCATGGCTTATCCACATGCCTTTGGTCCATCTCTGCCACAACCCACATGTCCCTCTGAAGCTGGGATGCACCACAGAGGGTTTGTGAGACCTGGCAGGGAACCAGGGAGGACTTTCAGTCCAACAGGTCTTTCCTGCCTCCTCAAGTGCTGTCTGCTCTCCACAGGGACATGCAGGACCACCGGGGCCAATTGGACCACCAGGGCCAAAGGGGGAAAAGGTAAGTTCAGGGAGTTTAGCTATCTCATCTCCCCTTGGTGTGGAAGCTGGGCTGGCACAGAGGTGATTGTCCTGCTGCCATAATTCCTGTGCATTTGCACTCTCCTCTCCCTACAGCAGAGGTGCTTCCTCAACTGCACAGTCACCAGTGTAACCCCTACAAAAAGCTACTAAATATACAGCTTTACTTCTGCAAATCAGTGCCAGGACACCCATGCCACTAGCAGGTGCTTTCCAGACACTACATGCTGGAGGCTGAACCTCCCAGTATGTGTTCTGGGGGCACGTTTTTCCTGCATCCACAAAAATTTAGCTCAATCCCCAAGACAAAAGAAACCAGACTTAGTAGGTTTCTGTGATCAGGTCAGAATCACAGCCTGCACAAACAAGCTGATGTTCAGCACGCTGCCGTGTCTGTGCTGAAATCAGCCACCAGCATTTCTCCTCATCACCTGCCACCCCCTCGCCTCGCTCGTCCCCCACCCCTTGACGAGCCCCCTTGTTGCAGCTGCCCTGACTCAGAGCCACGGTGGCTTTCCCCTGGTGTTTCCCACTTTTGCTGAGTCAGCAGAGCCATAACCAGTTCGGGCTGGAGCAGTGACTCACCCTTTAATGGTTTCCTGTCGGCGGAGCTGGGAGCTGGACGGCCCAGCTGGCCTTGGCTGCTCACAGAGCTGATGGAACCCCTCACGTGCCTTCAGCAGCGATGCTCCCTCCCTCCTGAGGTCTCCCTGGAGAAAGCTTCAGGGAGAACTCATTGTGACCTTCCAGTACTTAAAGGAGGCTCATTGAAAAGTAGGGAGCAACTTCCTACACAGACAAATAGCGATAGGACAAGGGGGAACAGTTCTAAACTAAAAGAGGAGAGATCTAGGTTAGAGGTTAGGAAGTTCTTTACTCAGAGGGTGGTGAGGCACCTGCACAGGTTGCCCAGAGAAGCTGTGGCTGCCCCATCCCTGGAAGTGCTCAAGGCCAGGTTGGATGGGGCTTGGAGCAACCTGGGATAGTGGAAGGTGTCCCTGCCCACGGCAGGGGGGTGGAACAAGATGAGTTTTAAGGTCCCTTCCAACGCAAACCATTCTCCCTATGATTCTCCCTTGGTGTGGGAAGGGAAGTGATGGTGATGCAGACTAGTCAGTCATGAGGTCCCCATGAAGAGGAGAGATGTGTGAACTCTTTTTGCTCATTTTCTACTCCCCATCACCAAGAGAGTGTTCAGCCTTGCCTCTGGCACACAGTGGGAGTGCAGCTGTAGCGCAGGCAGGAGCTTCATCCCTTATAAAATGATTTTATAAGGGCTTGTCTTTGCTGGGGCTTTGAATGCACCCTTTCAAGCTCAGGCTCCTGCTGTCAGGACACCCTGTTCACACCATGCTCTGCCTGGAGACTCCCTGTGCAGCAGCAAACCCCTGTGCTGGTGGCTGGGAGTCAGTGGGGCAGGGTGAACCCTTGTGCTCCACTAACATATTCACATGCCTCAGAAATTTTGCTTTGGGGAGGAACAGTGGTCATGCTGCTTTTTCTCTCATTTCCTGCTGCTGAGACACATCCGTGGAGGAACAGCTGGTGATGTTCCTGCTGCTCTGCACCTCCATCACTGCCTTGCTGAACTTCCTCTCCACCCCCAGCCTTTCTAACTCTGCCCCATCCACCTCCCAGGCTGAACCTCTTGCTCTTCCAGACCTCAGTAGCATTCCTCCTCAGGTGTATCCCACTCAGTGGCCGTGTGGGGAGTGGCAAGTGTTAGCCAAGCACAGCCAGCCCTGGATAATAATGCAAGAGCTCGTTACCAGGCACATTTGTCAGCTGAGAGCCTGCCCAGAGGTTTCGCACAGCCCCACTGTTGAATTTTGAGCATCCTGGCAAAAAGTTGTGAGTTGTCACTACCAAAAGCAAAGTCAGTCATTGACCCTGCAGCAGAAGGAATAAGGCATGTGCAGATACATATCTCTGTTGCTTAAATTGCAGCTGTTGCTTTATTTGAAAACTTTTAAAGTTGCCATCGTGAAAGCTCCCATAATTTCAGTTGGAAATGATCCCCAAATTATTAATCTGAAGCACTCAATGAAGCACTCAAGATATTCTTCTGGAAATGGACACTAAGAGTACTCCCTGAGTGGATCTGGTGCCAACAGAGCGCAGCAGTGTTATGATAAATGAGTTCTACATGCAAGTGTCCAAGTTGAAGCCTGACGAGGGCACTAAAACATCTAATGCATCCTGCTGAGAGCAGTCAGCTCTGTTAATGGCCCCTGACAGCTGGATCTCCCTCATGTCTCCCTGGAAGGCCAGCAGGTCTGCTGACACCTTGCTGGGCAGCAGAAGGAGATGCTGAGTGAGGAGAGCACAACATCGTGTGCTGAGCCTCCAGCACTGCTTCCTGCACCATCCAGGTGCTCCACAAAAGTCTTGCATCTAAGTTTTCTTACCTATCCTCCCTTATCCCCTAAGAGTTGCCTGGATCCTAGCCTAAGGATAGACAGATTCCTTCCCTCCAAGCATCTGTAACCTCTCCCACACGTGTGAACACGGAAGTGGAAGCCTAAATCTGAGAAATTAAGAGAAAATGGAAAAGGGACCATGAGTGCTCTGTGAGCTTTAAGCAACTTGGTAAAAGGAGCTGTGCTGAAGGAGGATATGTAACGGTGGGGAAGGTCTTGGATGGAAAGCAGCTTGGTGAGAGGCATTGCTGTGGAATTCAGCTCCCCTGGCCATACCAGGCAGCTACTCCGCCACATTTAATACATTTGCAGCTCCTCAAAGAGGCCTTGCTCGGAGCAGACGCCTGCACTTGGCAGCTGCTTAAAGCAGTCCAGATGGGATCCTTTTAAAAATTACAAACTGGTGTATCTCACTTTGGGACAGGAGCCAACAACAACAAGCCTTCCCTTCTTCTCCATGCATTTTCCATTTGTATCCCAACATGTTTACTTTGCTGCCCTTTACTCTAACTTTTTTTCACTGCAACTTTCCAAAGAATTAGTGCAGACCTTTCATCTCCCTCTTGAGCAGCTGAGGCATCAGGAAGCTCTGGAGGAGCTCGGTTTTGCAGTCCTAGAGCTGACCAGGCTGCAGGATTTTCTCAGGCAGAAGGCAAGGACAAGATGGCAATTAGCCTCAAGGGGGCCCAGAGCCACAACTCAGCTTTGGGGAGAAAGTCCGTGAGTCTTGATGCTCTTCAAGGGTCCCCAGAATTATTGAGCTTTCTTTGAGTTCATCACGCTCATCTCAGCTTCCAAATGGCAAAGGTGTTCACATCCTGTTTGGGAAGAAGGAATCAGTGCCAAGATTTCTGCACAGTAACACACTAGGATTTTTTTTTTTCCCCGAGAGTTGAGAAATAGAGGCTTTGTTTCCCTTCTAGCCAACATTCCTTTGATAGTGGCTAGAAAGCAAACCAGTTGCCAGGTATTCTGCTTCTGACTTCAGGCAGCAAGTTCAGTAGCACTGGAAACCATCAGCAGAGCCTGTGAGGCTTTACTTTCCATCCTCTCCTCCTTGCCACCCAAATTTCTCCATCCACATTGCTCAGTACTGTATTTTCAAGCTCTCCTGGCACAGGTTCTCTCTATATATATATTCCTACTGCCGTGGCTCCCCAAAATCCCAGATAAGGAGATTGGAGTTCCCCACCCAGCACACAGTCTCTTAGGGACATAACCAGTGGGTCTCTATGAACTCCTGGCAAAGTTCAGCCAACAGGTCACAGCAGCAGAGAGAGAAAATGCCACTGTCATCAAGCACATAATGGAGGGAGATGCACTGAGCTCTCTTCTACCTGTTGAGGTGCAAGCTGCAAGAGATTTTGCCAAATCCTGAGCCTCATTCAACAAAGCTGTGAATGGCAATACAGGTGCTCAGCCCATGAGAAGTCAGTGTGTGTCTGTGTCTCTCCCAGTGGTGGCACAGCCCTGATTCCAAGCTGTGACCCAGTTCCCACAGAAAAGAAGCTGTTGTCTCCACAAGTATTGTCTTCTCCCAGAGGCAGGATCATCAAGACATTTCCCAAGCATCCTTACTACCAGCAGCTGCAACTCAAACAGGAAAATAACCCGGGGAGAACATCAAAAAGAATGGTAAATACACCAGAGAGAGTTGGTGCAATCACTGAGAATTACAGAAGTCTGTGGAAAACTTGGCACTGCAATGTCTGGAGATTTGGATGTTCAAGGCTCTAGGAGCACCCCAAGCACACCAAATACAGCAGCTTCTGTGACAGAACCCCCCAGACCCTCTCTGTCCAGTAGCTGCAGCATCAATGAGTTCTGAGGCATGTTCATCCTGAGGAGCCAAAGTGCCAGAGACTCTTATGCAGAGTAGTCAAAACTGGAGGAGCTGGAATGCAGTGGTCATCCATGGGGAGCAAAGAAACAGCCATCTCTGAGCTGGACTCCAGAGAAAACAGGACATCGTGACCCTGAGTGACTTATACACAGAATTTGAAAGGATAATGTCTCTGTTAAGTCTTAAGGGATCTCTCTGTGGATGTTTTAGAGAGACCTCAGCTATAAATAATCCGGGTGATTTTATCTCCCAGCCAAAGCATGAGCTCTGAGCTTGTGCTGTGGAGCATCCCATCAAGGAGAGGAGTGTGGAAGGGGCCAACCCTCTCACCTGGCTGATTGTAAGACAATCCCACAGCAGTGGCAGACAACCCATCCAGACCACCCATGTTCCCACGATAGCCCAGGCAGCACTCAACAAGGGTGGGGAAATGCTTGATTAAAGAGTTTGGTTGGGCTGTCAGCAACAAAATTCAGAGGCAGGGAGCTATTTCCCATGTTGTCGTAATTACATCCTTCTTGCTTAGTTTTAGGAACTGTTAAAAATAACCCTTTGCACCTGGTTCCTTAGGGGGGAGGGTTAGACCAGGCAGAAACAACCACTAGAAACAAGGAAAGCAATGAGAGGACTCAGTGTATTCCAGGCTGCGAAACAAACAACCAAAAAAATTGTTTAGTCTTTCTTTGGATGAAAAATGAGTAAATTCAACAGAGGCTTTGACTTACGAGCCCATGATACAGGAGGACTGGATCAGGACAGAAACATCTGCTGTAAAATCTGCTGTCTGTATTAATATTAACATTTTTATTCACAGGGAGAACAAGGTGATGACGGGAAGGTAGAAGGCCCACAGGGACCACCTGGAGACAGAGTAAGATGTTAAATCCCTTCTCTAAACAGTCCTGGCCTGATTTTTGTGGGTGGATTATTTGGGTTGCTCCCTTGCTTGTAGAACATGCACAAGCCATTGAGATACTGCAGATGAGGGGTTGTTTACATCCACCTTAAGTCTTTGTCGTGCTGTTGTAGGGCCCTGTTGGTGACAGAGGCGATCGAGGGGAGCCTGGAGACCCTGGTTATCCTGTGAGTCTTATTCCAAATGCATGATTCAGGCATATTTATCTTGGGGAAGTGCTTCCAGCCCACAGCAGCCCACAGAACTGCCCAGCAATCACAATTCATAACTCACCATTGTCCCAGGTCATCTGTGATTCGGACAAGGAGTAAATCAGTTGTCTTTACCTAAAGCAGTAAAAATTTTGCTGAAGGCAAATGTAGGCCCTGCAGGTCACCCTGCCATGCACCTGCCTGAGCACAGGAGGCTGAAAGAATGAGCAGGAGCATCTCAGCAAAGGTCTCTGTGATTGCTGAAGAGATCCCCCGGGGAAGGTGTGCACAAGAGAGGTCATGTCAGTGCTGGACAAAATTAAAGACTGATATGCCCATGGCTGTAGATTCTTCCATGGGAAGATCTCTGTTAACTTGGAGGTTTGGCAGCTTCCAAAATCTTACTGGGATTTCTCTCAAAAGCAAGACCAGGGTTGTGAATTATTTCATAACTCTTTGTGGGATATTTCAGTTTTCCTTTCTCACTGCCACAAAATTACCCAAGAACAAAGACGTCTTCCCTCTCTGTTTTTTATTTAAGGGTCAAGAAGGGCTTGATGGAGAAAGAGGAAAACCCGGACAGCAAGGCTTACCTGTAAGAGATGCTGCTTTATTGTAAGCTCCCCAATGCCCCATGTCTGTGAGAAACAGATGCACAAAGGAAGGCAGGTGGGAAGGGCTGCAGCGAGGAGCATGTGGTGAGCTGTGAAATGCAAATGTGGGCACTTCCATGAGCCAAGCCTATGGAATGGGCATTCTGAGCCACATTTGAGACTAATGGTGAAAACAGGGAGCACTCCCAGTAGTGCCTGTCTCCAAAACTGTCTTTTCTGAATGGTCCATGAGGATCACTAGGAATCTTAGGGGATGGGTGGTGGGAGATGACAACAGCAGTGGAAGAGTCTGCTTGGAAATGATCCATTTGACATGCTGTTGGTACAGTGTGAGGAGAGACCATATTATTCTGCCTGCGTGGTGTTTCCTCTCAGACCACTGAAAGACTTCATGAAAGACTAAATTAAATCCAAATTTAAGGGAAGGACTCTTTATTCCCTTGCTATATACTGTAGCATCTGATTTTTATATGTGACTATTGCAACTGTGAGTGCAGCAGCACATTGAATGTAGTTTGTATTGGAAAATAAAGTTGAATCAATTCCCACTTTTTATAAGGCCACTGGGAGGAACAGATTCTATTTTGGGGTGAAGTCTTAATGCTTTGTCATATGGCCTAGGAATGAGTAGAGCTGCTCCATTCCCCAGTGGATGTAGTTTATTTTGGGGAGTGATATCCCTTCAGATGGCAGCAGGAGATTTGGATTGTCCTTGGTAAAGACTCATTAGAAATACGTGGCTCAAAAACAAGCTGAAGAAGGAGAGGTCTGCACTGAGTCCTTCCTTACCATTTATTTCTTCGATGTTAGTCCAGAAATTGCCACTGACACAAATACACAAGACAACCCAAACCTGGACAGCCAGGAGAAAAGATGGAGATGGATGTGATGAGGAAGAGACCAGTAAGAGAGTAGTGAAATACTCTCTCTGCTTTGCTCCTCCATAGGCAGCTCTCTAACACCTGATATCCAGGTGAAACCAAGGAAGGGGCTGCAGCAGACCCACACTAACGATGCAGTCACTGTGTAAACTACTCATTCTGCACACGGTTTCTGCACACAGGCTGCTTCCTGCCCACTTCTCAGCACTGTTCTCCAGCCACCATCTGGAATTTGGTGAATGATTTCCGCAAATACAAGTACCACCCAAGTGAGGGGTAGACTTGCTTCTTCTCCAATTGACACCCTGTTAAATGCTCTCTGGAGACAATTCCTTTCTCCTTTTTCCCCAGGGGCCTGTCTGAGCACAGGCTGTTCCCCTGAATTGTTTCCATACAGTCAGTGTTGTTAGGGCACAAAAAATGCTGTTCTTTGTACTTCGTGCAAGATACTGCCAGAAGAGAATTTTAAGCAGATTTTTCTTGCTTATGTTTTGTAGGGGGATCCTGGATCACCAGGCAAGCCGGGAGCAAAGGGATCCAAAGGTGATGTGGTAGGTTTCAGCAGGGTGGATTTATGGTGTCTCAAGTTTAAAGAAAGTGTCTAATTAAGAGGACTCTCATGTGTGATTTTTCCCATGGTCTGTGCCTTGAAAGGCTGTGGAGAACCTCGTGGGAGGGCTGTAAACATGTATTTGGGCGTCCAAGCCCAATGGTTTGTTGGCTTTGTGGAGCTGGAGAAGACCAAGACAATTACATCCTCAGCATGATGGGTGACTCCTGGGCAGGTCTTTGGTCCCTGCCATGGGCTGTGTCTTTCCCATGCCCCAGCTTGTGGTGCTTCCAGCCACAACTGGCTCGTCTGTCCCAAAGGAGGTCTGAGCCAGGCAAGAGCCTCTCTCTTTCACTTGAACCATAAACTTTTCTGGCGTGAAACCTTCCGGGTTTGGAGTCCATTATCCATGCACTTATGTTTCTTGGAAGAGCCCCTCCAACTTCTTGTCCTTATTGAGCAAGAAAACACAACACACATGGGTCCTTCGGGGTTCATTGGGGCACCTCATACCTGCTCCTACATCTGGCTGTAATGAAGCTTGCTAATTATTCTCACAGATTAGGGACTTTATTTGCTGAAACATAAATATGTGAACTCAATACTCAGCAAATTCCTGCTCTCTCTTGGCAGATGTCAGGATTTTTAGCCTGACCCTGTTGGGGTAATGCCAGAAGATAGTTTCAGGTCTTTTTGGCAAACAGCATACCAGGTGATAAGATAAATAAATTCTGCCCATCGATGGACAATCTGGACCTGCCTTTTGGCCTAATTAATAGCAGGGAAAGCACCCCCAGGAATATTTCTTTCAGGACCAGGCCTGCCTGGTCCTCTGCAGATGGAGAAACAATGCACAGAAAATGAGTTCTTCGATTTAAAAGTGCTTTAGTACATGACCTCACTAAGGGAGCCCTGGTGAAGGTGGTGAGGCTGAGTTTTCCATTCATACTGCAGAAATTAATCCTTTTTACGGCTAATAAACCTCAGGAGTATTTCTTTTATGCCTTTATCCACAAAACAGCATTGCAAATTTCAGAACTCATTTTCATTTCCATTAACTTTCCAAAGCACAGGAGGCTACCTCTCAGAGAGAAGCTCCCCCTGAATGCCCCCAGAAGACTCTCCAGGTCCTGGGTTCAGCACCACACTGTCAATGAACCGATGGAGGACACAGGTTTTTAAGCATCTTGTTCTAATGTTTGCCAGTGTACTGAGTCCTCCCTCGAGTTCATCCTGCTTTATTTGTCCTCATCTGCTCTGTATTAGGAAAAATGTAGGTCCTTGCCTCCTAGCTATTCATTCCTGCCCTAGAACTCTCAGGACATACGAAGAATCACTTGTAATAAAACTAAATAGCAGTTCATTCCCCAGCGCTGGAGCAACTGGCTTTATAAATCTCCTTTTTTTTATAAAACTCTTTCCAGTCATTATCCAAAAGCACACCCTGAAGTCAGGCTCAAAAGTGGAGTTGTGCTAGAACTGCTGCAATCTTAGATGCCTTTCTTTTTTTGCTTGCAGGGTCAAAAAGGAAAGCAAGGAGCACGGGGCAGTGCAGGGAGCAGAGGCTCACCGGTAGGTGAAAATTCAACTTTCTGCCCCAGGAAATGCTGTCTGGGAGCTCCATCTCTAACGCTTCTGTGATTTCAGGGCATCCTTGGGCTACCAGGTCCTCGAGGAGTGGTGGGAAGGCAAGGTCAAGAGGGAGCCCCTGGAGTGGACGGAGTGCCCGGGAAGGACGGTGTGCCCGGAATCCTGGTGAGTTTCAATTACAGCCTTTTGGCATCAATAACAAATGTAACTTGGGAGCTGGAAAACTAAAAGGGAGCACAGGAGAAATTGTGTTACCCAGCTGTGGATATTCCTGTTTACACATACCCAGAGTGGATCCTCCTCACATCTCACGTGCACACAGAGGCAGCAGCTGCCTTTGCATGGCCAGGTCTGTAAATGAAGTGGGGTTTGTAGCCTGACAGACACGTGCATGCACAGAAATCTGTCCACATCTGCAAACCCACCCCTGCCCAGATGGATGGTGCCTGCTGAGGGCAGAAGCTGTGCAGAGGGGGAAAGAACATGTTGTTTCATAACCTCTTCTGTGTTTCTTTTCTAGGGAGAGCAGGGGGATGATGGGGAAGAAGGTGTGACTGGGATGTCAGGCAAGAGAGGGAACCCAGGTGTGCCAGGCCTCCCCGGGGCACAGGGACCACCAGGATTCAAGGTGAGTTTCTGACTTCCTAAGATATTGCTGTGAGTAATCCAGTCTGTAGCCTGATGTCTCTAGAGGTGGGAATCTCCAAGGTCTAATATAGTCTCAATTCCTGCTGCCATCTTTCACTTAGCTAGAGGCTCTGTAGGCTTCTCTCTTTATCCATCCATCCATCCATCCATCCATCCATTTTCATGGTGGTCACAGCAGCTGAATGTCCCAGAAACCTTTCCTCCCTTGTCAAAGGTCACCGAGCTCAGGAACCTCCAGACACACATACCCACACTACAAACATTTCCATCTTTTTTCATTAGAATCCTGGCTTGAAAAAAAATGGAGAGTTTGCAGAGGAACTGCTACAGCCTGGACATTCTACCTGTAGAATGTCCAGGATGGACAACTCCATGGAAAATTCAAGTTTCCTCTAGCTGCTCTACAAGGCCTGAACTGCTGAAGGGAAATTTGTGCTGCTTGGGTTTTAACATATATTTAGTGGGTAAATATATAATATATAATTAATATATAATATAAAATATATAATATATAATTAATATATAATATATAACATATAATGACTGGAACCAGTATGGACTTGGACATCATGCTGGGTGGAAGCAGGGCCAAGCTGCTTCAGTGACCTCGGGGTTTATTCCTGGTCCTTGCCCTGATCCAGACTGGCCACAGGACCTAAATTAGACCCACAGCAATTCAGCCTTTTGTAGAGAGACTCTGTAAATAGGAAGACTCCAGCTGGGTTTGGAGAGGCTCTGGGATCTGATTTAAATTAGGGCTCCACAGCACATCACCCTTAAACTGTCACTTGCTGCCCTCCAGCTGCCTTGGGCAGAACAACAGGCTGTGACCAGAGGTGACTGACAGACCCTCGTGTCCTTGTCACAGACTCACATCCTGCCTCCAGGGAAAATCGTTGCCCCTTTTCCAGCTGTTCAGCCATCCCAGCCTCTCACCTGCTGCACCTCTTGTTGCTCCTGGCACTTGGCAAGGGGAAGAGGAGGGGAGCAAAGTGTGATGCTGGATCAGAGAAGCCCCTCTCTGGATTGAAGTCGTGGAATTAGTGCAGGGGAAAATGTTGGCTTTTCAGCCTCTGGATTGAAGTTCTCCAGCTGAAGTCTTGGCATGTCTTCAGCATTTTCCATGGATTAATCATCAGTTGCCAGCCTGCTGGGGGGAAGAGATTATGGCAAGCTGCAGGGCAGGACAAAGAATGTACAAAGTGCAAAGAGAAGACAACTCATTCCCATTCTCTCCTCAGCCCACGCAGGCAGGACAGCTCTGCTGAAGCTCCTGCTCTGTGGGGACCCCAGGAGGGGACATGGCCAGGCCCACCCTGCTCTCACCCTGTGCATCCTGAACAACCCACCTTAGCAGACCAGGGGCATCCCCTGATGCAACCACATTTCTTATCCCACTGAGCCATCCCTTCCAGCTTTCCATCTATGGCTATTTCGGCTGAGTGTTATATTTAGCTCCTGCCCCTTGGAATAACAGGAAAATCTGTTATTTTTAGGGTGAAAGAGGATTGCCTGGACAGACTGGCCAAACAGGGAAGAGAGGATCACCGGGAGGAACGGGCCTTCCAGGGAGCCCCGGCGACCCAGGACCCAAAGGACAGCCGGTTAGTGGGGATGGAGCTGATCACACCTGACTCCAGGCTGTCTCCTGCAGGAGAGGGTGCGGATCCACAGGCTGGCACAGCAGGGTGAACCCTGGGAGGGTCTTTAGGGGACCCCATATCCAGCTTGTGCGTGGTTATAGGAGAGAGATTAGGACTAATATAAAACAAGGCACAAGGTGAACCCCCAACTACCTCAACTAAAATACTTTGTTTGTATATTTTACATAACACCCTGTGATGGCAGTATTCAAGCTGAAAGATAGTAGCCAACACCACCATAACAAGGCCATTTTGTCTCAGATATCCACAAGTGACACGTTCATTTGCCCTGTATTGCCACTGCTGCTTCGCTGCAGGGACAATGACCAGGTCCCCTTGGCTGAGATGACTCCATTGTCTTTAAATCCTTCTGATTTCTTTTGCTTTTGCCTGAAATCCCTCTAAAAAGAGGGCTTGGTTGATTCTCCTAATGCAGGGAAGACCTTAGTCCTCCCTTAGTAGCAGTTTTGCTTTCCAGGATCCATAAATGGGCAGTTAAATCAATTTGTATCCTTGGAAAGTTTCTTACGCTCCACCGAGTCCAACCAAGCCCTTCCTTGCCAAGCAGTTTCTCACTGTTGTGGCAGGAAAAACTTCCTAACAGTGAGATTTCTAAACTGACTCTGGAACAGCTTTGTAACAGAGGTGGTGGAAACCCCATTGCTTGGGTCATTTACAGCTGGGCTGAACAAGTCATTGTAAAACACCCTGTAAAGCACAATCCATCACGGGTCACACAGTCCTGCCGAGAGGCCAAACAAGCTTTTTCCATCTCTGATGTTCCTGGGACTGGAGATGAATCATCTGGTGAAGGTTTCTGACCCCCTTTTTTTTTTTTTTTTTTTAACATTGAATCATTTTGCATTTTGACATCTGAGAAGCTCGGAAATATCAAAGGACAAACATCTCAAACATGGTGAAAGGAGGGTGTTTACATAAGGACATGCTACCCAGGGTGGGTTTTTTATTCTCAGAGTGCAAGCTATGTGCTGATTCAAGCTTGATGGCCTTCCAAATATTTTATTATTATTTTTCTTACAAAATTGAGCAAAAATCCCTGCAGAGTTAAATAGGAAAAGAATTAGGGGACATGCATGGCTTTCCTGGGTTTGAGTGGGAGGTAATATTGTAGGAACACACACTTTTTTAACAGCTTGAATGAGCATAGTTTGAAATTATCCTTTAAAAGGTCAGTTCAGTTGGTACTAGAAATAAAAGAAGACCTTGTTTTAAGGGGCTTTGAGGCTATTTTTTTTCAGCATGAACTTCCAAGATCAATCTCAGAGCAGATGCTCTGCATCCTGCTTCTACTGATTGTGGGCCAAACCAGAGAAGCATCTGCTAGAAATAGTGCATATATGCCTCCTGTCTGGGGGCAAAAAGGTTTAGCCTGTGAGATCTTCTGGAGTTGCTTCTAGATTGCTGTTTGTGTAGTTCCTCCAACAGATTTCTTTCATCCTTCCTCCTCCTCACTCCTCCTTAGACTGAAGGGTAGTCATGGATTGCTCTTTGAAGCAGCTGAACTCTTGGTGGGTCTCTAAGTGACCAGCCATCAGTGTGAACTTACTGTTGTGCTTTGTCCCTGTATTTGTCTTGGCTGTTACTTGCAGGGAGACTTCGGAGAGGCAGGATTTCCAGGGATTGCAGGATTGTTTGGGCCAAAGGTAAGAGGCTGCTTGTGATCAGCTGGTTTTCTGGTCCTTCTTTACTGGGGGCAGACAACACAGTACTTGTTGCAAAGACTTTGTTATCTGCTCTGCAGAAACTGTGGAAATTGAATCATGATCCCAACTTTCTTGAGTTTATGCATCTTTATTTGTTAAATGAGTGTGTGTTAATATATATATATTTGTTAAATGAGTGTGTGTAAATACATGCAGGAATTTATTCCTGTTAAAATGGGCAGCTGTTAGAGGGGGAAAGGGCTGTCCTAGAGACTCCATGGCTGTTTTTCCCACCTGAACATCTTTCAGACCTTTGTATTTCCAGCACCTGTCATCAGCCTGCACCTGAAACAAAGACGTGCATCCCTAACACTGAGGGCCTTGATTTGAAGTTTAGAGCCATTTTATCATTATATAATTTTCCTGGCAAAGAGGGAACTGTCTTTTTTCAGTAGAAAGTAAAGGCCTTGCAAAACAGAAGCGGGAAAAGAATTTTTAAAAACGTGGACCTTCCTATTCCCACATAGGAGGCAGCACCTTATCCTTGCAGCAGAGCTGTAAGCAAGGGCATAAGCACAAGGTCTGGTTATTTAGTGGATCTCATTTTTGCTTGCAGGGCCCCCCAGGAGACCTTGGGTTCAAAGGCATTCAGGGACCACGTGGGCCACCGGGTCTCATGGTGAGTGGTTTTCCAGTTTGTTGGTTTGGGAGGATTTTCTTCCTTCCCCCACCGCTGTTTCTGAGGCTCCAGGGTGCTGTGAGGAGCACAGAGCGCTGCTCACAGCTGTGGGTGACCACATCTGCACGGGGCTTGGGCAGTCATGGTGCACAGACCACTCCAGCTACACTGAAACCTTTCTATTTCTGGAATTTCCGAGGTTTAACATGGGTTGTGGCAACCATACTGCGAGGGCTTGTCTCTTTGGGCTTGCACTTTGAAACAGCCTTTTATTCCAGCTACAGCAAATACCACCATCGTGTAGCAAAGAGGCTCAGTGTCTTCACTGACTCTGCCCTGCTAAAAGTGACCATCAGTTCCCATGTGATGATTCACACATATCTTTTCTTTTCTAGGGAAAAGAAGGAATTATTGGTCCACTTGGCATTCAGGGTCCCACGGGAAGCCCAGTAAGTGTCTGTGCTTTTTTCTGCCTGTCTTTTTCAGAGGAGCACAGTGCGTGAGATCCAAGATGTTTGAGGCCAGCATAAGTAAATCCCATTAAATGAGAAAAACAAAAGGGGTTTTAAGATCAGCAGCTTCAGAAAAGTGCAGGCTTAGTCTCTGGCTGCATAGATGGTTGCAAGAAGATTATTAGCTTAAAAGTGAGGAGCAACTCAAGCCTAAGTGCAAGGGTTTCTGTAGATTGCCTCAGAGGCAAAACTGTTATTGCAGATTTTCAAAAGCAAGCTGCCAGATTTCCCAAAGAGCTTGGCCTGAGGGGTCAAAAAAACACAAACCAAACTGATAAGTGTATTAAACTGGCAAATATTTGATTCTAGGAAGTGTTGAACATCCCTGCCTGCCCCAAAATGCCAAAAGCACTGAACACAGACTAAGGGTCAGGTCGGTGCTTCATAAAAACATGAACATGACACTACTCAGAGTTCAGTCCACAGCCTGCTACTGGCAGAGGGGAAAATCAGCAAGATGAACTTGGGCATTGCCCAAACATCCAGTAATGGTGCTTTTGTGCCTCGGGATGGAGGAGCCAATATAACAACCTGAGCTGATGTGTCAGAGATGCACTTGGGTCCTTGCAAGGAGCTTCTGGGGAGCAACACTCAGCAGTGCAGCTTGTGAACAGTCACTGACAGACACCTCGTGTGCTTTACAGGGGCCCAAGGGAGACAAAGGCAGCCGTGGGGAAATGGTAAGTGCTGGTCCCACCCCTGGATGTCCCTAAGAGGGTCCCTCCCTTTGAGCAACCAAGAGTCACACCAGGCTCTGCTGCACCCACCCAGGCTTGGGCTCAGGGTGGTGGCATCAGGCTCCCATGAGGGAGCCTCTGGTTTTTCCTGCTCACATTTCCTACCTCCATGGGCACAGCAGAGGACACTGTGATGGCAGGGACCTCCACCCCAGAGTGAGCGTTCACTGGTGCCAGGGCCATCACCATCCTCTGCAATAACCTCTCTGCCGTTGGCAGACCCCCTGTCCCTCCAGTGCAGCACCCAGCCCTTGCACAGGCACCTTGGGAACAACACACGGGTGTACAGGGAGATTTGGGGTTAGTAATGAGCACCTTCTGACAGCTTCTGCCTTTTTTTCTTCTTTTTTATTTTTCTGCAGGGCCTGCAAGGTCCAAGGGTAAGTATTCGACATCACTTTTTCTGACTGATATCTTGCATTTAAATAAAACAGTTGCTTTTACAGTTTATCAAATGTAAAGCTGCAGGGTGGGTTATTGTGCACACAGGGAACATGACAAGTACCTGGGGATAAGGAATTAATGACAGTTGAAGAGCTGGAAGGGCTGGGAGCAAGGGATGCCATAGGAGTGGGCCAGAAGAAGGCAGATGCACCCACAGCAGGGATATGGACAAAATGGGGCCAACTCCTGTCTCTTGAAGGGTTTGAGGGAGAAGCTGCTGTGAGGTGTCAAAAATCCAGAGGATTTCAGCAGGGAACAGATTCCTGCTGATGACAACAGGAATGGAAAATACAAACTGGAGATATTTCACTAACTGATGCCACTCTGTCTTTAGGGTCCTCCAGGCCCACGAGGACATCCTGGCCCTCCGGTATGTATATGTGGAAAGAGTTCAAAGACATTATTGAAACAAGCTAAAATTATTGCCATGATATTCTCCAGAGGGACTATTCACTCACTGGAAATTATAGCTTAGCCCCATTCCTCGTATGCAAAACTGTGTGTGAATGGACTAGTGTTCCTTGTGCTTTACTCCAAACCATCTCCAAGTGTTTTATAGAGACAGCATTGTTGCCTCTCACTCCTCTGCATTGAGGGGCTCCAGGGAAACGAGGATTTCAAAAGGCCATGACTGAATATCTGTGCAATAGTGACTGCCCAGCTTTCTGGCTGATACCCCTTTTTCCCTTTGATTTCCAGGGACCGCCAGGAATTCCAGCCTCGTTTGTAAGTTGCCATTTTCTGTATGTTTGTTAATGATGACAATAAGTCCTGTAGAGCCCAGGTGCTGCTGAGACCCTGAAGGCACACACTCAGGTCCAGCAGAAACTGCTGTGTTGGCAGGGCAATGCTTGAGTTGCAGTCTTAGATTGAGAAGCAACTGTTTGCATCAGGGCACGTTCAGCTTCTGGCAATCTCAGTTACCATCTTTTTCACCCCCTCCACTAGCAACAAGATGGCTTTGGGACAGCTTTCCAGACACTGATCCACTCGAACACCGCGCTCAAGACAGAGGTAAGAGTGAATTTTTAAACTCCCTGGTCTTTGCTGGAGCTGGAGGCTGGGAATGGTCACAACGGTGTTGTCTGTGTGTTCAGAGTTTATACACACAAAGCTCTGATTTATTAATGTTCTTGTGGAATATTTGGAGTTTATGTACGCAGAGGTCCAGTTTAAAGGATATGGTTCTGTTGCATCACTCATTTGTGAAGTTTCAGACCTCATGACTTTGCCATCATGACTTTGCCAGTGCTTTAATGATCTCCTACTTGGGACAGCAGGATCCTAGCCAGCACAGCCTGTCTTTGACCCACTGATTTCCCCACAGATGATGCAGAAACCCTTGTAGTTACAGCACCTGGTGTCCCCAAGGCACCCCTTTTCTCCTTTTCTCTCCAGGGTTACCAACATCCAGACCTTCTCATGCTGGACCATGGAGGGGAGATCTTTAAGACTCTACACTACCTCAGCAACCTCATTCAGAGCATCAAAAGACCCCTGGGAACCAAGGAAAACCCTGCACGAATCTGCCGGGACCTCATGAACTGTGAACAGAAGATGAACGATGGTAGGGAGCCCTGAGTGTGCAAAGGCTGTGTCCTCCACAGGCTGTTTCACATGGCCCAAACTGGTCTCCTTCCCTGGGACCAGTCACAGAGAACCCAAAACTTCCCTTCTCTCATTCACAGAAAAGGTTAAGTGTCCTTGTTAATCCCCAAACCATTTCTTCAGGTACCTACTGGATTGACCCAAATCTTGGCTGTTCCTCAGACACCATCCAGGTCACCTGCAACTTCACCAACGGTGGGCAGACATGTCTCAGCCCCATCACCGTCTCCAAGGTAGGCACAGCTCAACCCCAGAGTGGTATTTCCCATCCTGCTATTGCCAAATATTTATGCAAGGGTGTGTTGTCCTGGGACACCGGACGGTGACCACAATGACACAGCACACAGGTTTCTCCTCAAGGCAGAGTTAGTGCAGCTGTAACACTGAGAATTGCTCTGATGTGTTAAAAAAAATACACCCAAGACTCTTACTGACTTCTGTCAAAACAGAACTATAAGTTCCACCAATGTTTAATGAACCCATAACCTTCACAAGACCAGCAATTTTGCAAACACGCTGCTCCCAAATCCTTTGTTGAATTAATTTATGTTCAGGTCACTCTTGCATTTTGCTTTCTGCCACCTGAAAAAGTGAGGTCAGCTTAAACATACAAGTTTCCAGTTAAGTTAGTGCTACAGGGTTTTCTTGAGGAAGCACCTGCACCAAAGATACAAATATCAATATCTGGGTTCATTTGCAGATGAACTGGCACCTGCTGCTTTGCAGAAGTGTATTGAAGTCAAACTTTACATAGTTTTCCTTCTACTTAAGGACTTTTCAGTTTTATTCTGCAAACTAGAGGACCAGCTGTGTCCCCACGAAAACTTTCCAAACTGATTTGGCATCTGGCCCTTACGCCCATACTCGTGCCAGATCCAGCTCCCCCCCAGCCCCTCTGCAGGGCACCCCTGACCTCTCTGTCACCTTCACAGCTGGATTTTGACATCGGTAGAGTCCAGATGAACTTCCTGCGCCTGCTGAGCTCCGAGGTGGTGCAGCACATCACCATCCACTGCCTGAACACCTCCGTCTGGCGGGAAGGCTCCTCCGAGAAACCCTCGGACAAAGCCGTGCGCTTCAAGGCCTGGAACGGGCAGATGTTTGAGGCAGGGGGGCAGCTCAGGCCAGAAGTGGCAGCTGATGATTGCAAGGTATGTTGCTCCTGAAGAGGGAAGAGGTGGAGAGAAATGCCAGGCTGAGCCCACTCAGGGCTCACAACAAGGCTCGAGTTACACCTGTGCTGCTCATTCTACAGAGAAAGGGGAGAAGGGTCAAGTTTACCTGTTCACCATTAATTTTCCAGTCTGGGATGCAGTAGCAGCTCCTGTGAAGTAGATGGCCTTCAGACAGAAAGCAAAAAGCTAAATTCCAAAGTTACATATGAGATGCAGCAGCAATTAAATGGCAGAAGGGGAATGGCCACCCGTGGGTGGTGGACGTGGCTCTTGCCTGATGCCATGCAGAGTTGAGAGCCACAGGGCTGCATCTGGGCTCACTGAACTAGGAGTTTGTGTTGGTGCTACCATCCAAATTGTATTTTCATCAACCTGGTAAAGGATTCCCCAAAATGCTCTCTAAACCCCACCCCAGATCTGTTCAGCCCAAAGAACAGCCCCTTGTCTCGTGAAACATGTTCCTGTCCAGCAAGGTTCACCACCCAGCTCATCACCTTTTTCTCTGTCCCCCCTCCCTGCACAGATCAAGGATGGACGCTGGCATCGGACTCTCTTTTCGTTTCGGACACAGGACCCTCAGCAGCTGCCAATTGTCAACATCTACAACCTCCCCCCATCCGAGCCAGGAAAGCAATATCACCTCGAGGTCGGCCCCGTCTGCTTCCTTTGAACCAAGCTATGGAAACCGGGCTCCGAGGCTCCGACCCCACGGTTGGCCTGTCCTTACACAGGCTCTCCCACCTCTCTGCAGCAAGGGCAGCTGGGCTGTATCTTTTGGGTCAACTCTTGCTCTAAGCCTTTGGCTCAAGGTCTCAAAGAACCCGTGATCTGCTGAACTCAGCCGGGTGTTGAAAGGAGGAAGAACAAGGACGTGACCAGTGAAAAGGGATCAGGGGACTGGATGTTGCGGTTCCACACACAAAGCTTTTCCCATGACCAAAGAAAACATTGAGAGAAACCTCAAGCGACTTGGAGCGTGTGGGGTTTTTTTTTGTTGTTGTTTCTCCCTCACCACCACCACCCATTTTGTCTGGTTCCTGAGTTACCAAATGTTCTTTCGATTGAAAAAAATAATTAAAAAAAAAAAAAAAAATAGAGCTTCCCTCTCAGAGCTTGTCACCTTCTGGACGGCCACGTGCTGCATCAGGTCTCCCAGGCGGAGCTGCAAGTTGAATCTGGGCTGCTCTGTGTACAAGGAAGCATTTTGATGTGCAATATTAGAAGAAACAAAATAAATATATTATATTATTTAAAGCAAAAAGAAAAAGGAAAAAAAAAAAAAAGCTAAGTTCCTCCTCCTTCTGTGAGTTTGACCAACATCCCCTCTCACGTGTGGTGTTGGGGTAGGGGGAGAGTCCTTGAAGCCAAGAGTGGGGACTGGAAGGAGGAGAGGGGAAGAGATTGGTGCTAAAATAGAGAGAGGGAATGGGCTCGTCTGATTTGTTTCTACCTCTCACTGTGAAATCTCTGGTGCTCTTAAAAAAGTGTGTTATTTTATATATATATGACTTTAAACTATTTAAGGTTGTGAAGGTGCTACAGTGTCTTGCCACAGACCCAAAAACAAAAAGCCCCATAGGATCACCTCTCTCTGGGAAGAGAGGAGCTTACAGTCCACAGCTAAATCAGAGAAACAAATCACCTTAAAAGGGATCCTTTAGTGGCTGTGGATATCATTCACATGTAACAACTCCCACTGCATCCAAAATCACCTACAGGATATTTTACAAGCAAATTTGCCTTTTTTTTTTTTTCGTTCATCAGCACTTCACGGCTTTGGGAGGGGAGTGAGGGACACAGCTCATCTGGAAGTGTTGAGCCTCAGAGAGCTATTTTTGAGTCAGTTGTCGTGTAACTAGTTGGGCTGTAGCTGCACTGGCCCCATGTCCATGCCAGCTGCGACTCCCTGGGCTAAGTTCATATTTAAACCCAGCTCTGCAACCCTTCCCTCGGCCCCTCTGTCAAGACTGACTTGATGGTACCTTGTTTCAGAACCCAGCCAAGCTTGGAGGGGTTTTGTTTTGTTAAGTTTTGTAGAAATTTAGTCTCTATATGTAAATTTGGAGGATTTTTTTTTTTTTAAAGAGGATAATTATGGTAATCTTTAATTCTATATAAGGAATAATATTGATGTAATCAGAGCTGTACTGTATCAGAAACTCTTCAGTGCCTGTTTGGAGTTTTCATGTCTCATATGGACTATGGAATTTATTTTTTTTGAGGAAAAAAAATTATCTGTGAGTCTCTCTTCGTGTATTCTTTTTTTTTTTTTTAACTACTGCCTGCTGGTTGGTTTCCAACAACCATCAGAAAAGGTTAACAGGATCTGTCCCAAATACCTCGCCCTCCACGCAACCCCCTGCCAGAAATACCTCACCCCCAGGCCAAAATCACCATCACCCATCACTCACTGCCTCCCTGCACACCCCCCACACTGCAGGTCTCTCCATCTCTCATCCCTTGCCGTTGGTTTTATGTGTTTTCCTGAGGCTGCAGTTACCATTTGTTCTCATTAAAGCTTTTTTTCCTTTTCTTTTTCTTTTTTTTTTTTTTTTGGACTTAAAATAAATATTTAAAACTGAGGCAATGAAACTGGACTGGAAAATGTTTTTTGGTTGGTTTTTTTTTGTTTCTTTGTAGGAAACTAAGCAGGCAAGAGGTGCAGAAATACCACCACCCCCCATCTCCTGGGGTGACAACATTGGTGTGACAGCCTAGGTTCCCCCAAACCCACACCCCAAAGCCTTCCACGACCTGCCCAACCCTCAGCATGATGCTAAATGCACAACAAGGTTGGGATCCTGATGGTTCCCCACTGTTGTGCATCACCCCATCACCCCATGCCTCATCCATGTCCCCATCCTGACACAGTGCCCAGAGCAAGAGGGAAAGAAAAAAAAAAGAGGGGACAAAAAAAGGGGGAAAAACTGGAGGGGAAAAGGAGGAGAGGGAAAAAGGGAGACAAACTGTAAGGGAAACAAACAACTGTAAGGGAAACAAACTGTAAGGGAAACAAACTGTAAGGGAAACAAACTGTAAGGGAAACAAACTGTAAGGGA